>NC_029773.3:6273266-6301501 GCF_000817695.3 Arachis duranensis | reverse complement strand
CACTGAATTACACAATCGTACAATCATATCCATCTTTTAGAATGATCGTTTGTGTGTCAATAAAAAATAATTGTTTTTATTAATATAATAATATTAATTACGTGATTGAATGTACGTGTAAAATTTTATATTGAGAGAATGAAAAAAATATTATGTATTCACAATGTTTAGATTAATTACATCTTTTCTATCTATAATTATATGTTATTTTTGTCACATTCTTAACCGAATGTTTACACAAAACGTTAAGTCTTTTGGATTAAATGGTTTCATGATGGTGGAAATTCATATGCAGTCAACTTTACGTGAAGTTTATAATTGAGAGTCGTTAAATGATTTAACTGATTTGACTAAATTTTTATCTAACGACTTTCAGCTATCAACTTCACGTGAAGTCGACTGCACCTGAGTTTTCAATTTTGATGATACATATGTTCAAATCTTCTTCCTTTCTTTTTTGTCTGTACATATAACAAAAAAAATTGAAAATATTGTTATAATGATGAAAAGAAATAACCAATGTAGCAGGAGGAAGAGATACTATGGAGTTGTAGCAAAAGATGTGGAGCTTCAAATGGGAGCAACAAGGATGGTGAGTGAGTCACAATCATCATCAGCCAAAAATGATAATAAAAATAAAGATGAAATTTTTTGGATGAGAGATCCAAAGAGTGGAAACTGGATTCCTGAGAATCACTTTGATGAACAAGTTGATGCTGCTGACCTCAGATCCAAGTTCCTTTCACAACAACAAAATCAACACTCAAACACTTTTTGATCATATTGGCTATATAATTTTCAAATTAAGAAGTGTTTTTAAAATATTAAAAATATTATTTTAATTTTAACAAAATATTACTACAGTTGTATAAGTACTGTTGTCATCATAATGATAATTACTATAACATGTACTAATATATATGATGGAATAAAAATACTTGTAATAAATTTCATCAGAAGTTATATTTTATGTGTAAACCTTAGGTTGTTGCAACATTTCAAGTCCTTTGCTCAAATTGATTGAGAATTAGAAACTACTTATCATTAATTAATTAATATGTATTTTATTTCTTGCTCACGCAAATTGATGTGTAATATATTTCTTATGATATTTTTAATTATATATATGGACATAATATAGGTATCCATCCCAATATGTTAATTAATCCAAGAGTATAATCTATCAAACAATGAGAATTATATATAAGATTAGGGAATAATTCTTTCATTGATCTAAACACATGCTGGTGCATGCCAAAATATAAGATAAGATTCTACAATTCTACTTATACAAAATATAAATGAGTTTATTAATAAAAAGGAGTATGTACTAAAATTAACTTTAAGATGATCTTTGTGTTGTTGTCGTTTCAATTTTCATTCTTACACTAATAAATAAGCATTTTTCATTCTTTATTAATTTATTTCCTTGTCTCTTGCATGATGTGTTACATTTTCTTTTCACAATAATAAGGACGATCAAAATGACAACAATATCTATGAAACTAGTTCTTATTGCACATATGAAGAAAAGATCATAATAATGGAGAATTGTGGGATCCACAGACTTATATATATAGAGGCCATGAGATCCAATTATATGGAATTATGATATCTTCTTAGATTCTGTAAAATTATATATGGCTTTCTCTTCGCATTGTGTAAATATAAAGTGAAAAGAAAAGAATGGATGGTGATGGCAAAAAGCCTAGCATGCTACCTATATATAAGAAAAAAAAAACACATTTTATGTTAAAGGAACACAATTGAAATTTTAAAACTAGTTTTATGATATCATCATGGTGATTAATCCAATTCAACGTAACGCTTTTTAAAATATCTTGAAATTTCACGTTAATGAAGAGACATAATATGAGATAAAAGGGGTTTTTTTTTTCCAAAAGAAAAATAGTATCTAACTTTGAATTCTTTAAGAGGTATTATTGTTATGTTGGTTACTAATTCGAAAAGTTAATACTTAATACGTATACAATAAAATAAAATAACAACTATAAATTATTATTTATTTTAAAATTCAAATTTAATTAATATAAATATAAATATAAAATTATGAATGTATCTTATAAAAAATTTAGTTATTTATTTATCAAAAATACTATATGCAAATAAAAATCAACTACTAAATTAGTCATCATGTATTTTTATGTATAATACATGTGTAATTTAACTTATTTTTTTAATGAATATTTTGCATTTCAATATGTATTATATATTGATAACTAATTTTAATGTATATCTCACCTGATTGTTTGTCAACAAATTTAAAAAGTATTCAAATTCAAATGATATATATTATTAACTACATTTTAGCTTGAAAAAATAAATTCTTAAAAAGCACAAGCGAGTGGTTGTATACTATGTTCAAGTCTTCCACAACTTAGCAAGTTCTACGAGGATCAGTAAAATAGAAAATCTCCATAACACAACTATATAAAACAAAATTAATTCAATTTTAACCACCAAATACATGGTAATTATAAGGTATATAGTTATATATGTATCTTTATCTATCAATTTAAACTTTTAGAATAAGTGACTTTATGATATTATCAAAATTTCTATGACAGAAAAATATATAGTTCGATCATTGTTTATCCCAAAAGAAAGAATTTCAGAGGTTATGCAAAATCTACTAAAACACAATGGAAACACTATGATCCCCAATTTATATATTGAAGTTGGCAATGCAAGTAGTTGTTACAAAACTGTTATCATGATCAGATACAAATGATCTTGATTCTTGAAATGGGACCAACATGAACAAAATTGTACATGGATGGTGATGAGAGAGACTATAAGTATAGCTGGATAAGCTCATCACTAACAACAGATGGAGTAAGAACACCTAAATCTGTGAAGAGCAGAGTCAGATATTGAGGAGGAGTGTAATCCCTGGCAGAACATTCAACCTCTACCTTTGATGGAATTGGTACACCGAAGTCAACTGGGCGCAATGCAGGTGCCAAATCCTTTTGATCCAGCGGGTAAAGGCGAGCAAACTGCAGAGTATTAGGGAAATCAGTTAGTTAAGTAGTTAGATATCAGTTACTCTCATAGGCCTATATAAGGCGTGTAATCACACGTATTACTCTGACTTAGTTGCGAAACGCAGCCTTAATGATTGTTTTTCTCACAGCAATGTTTGCTCATTTGACACTATACTCAAGTCATATGGTGTTCTACCTACAAGCAATGCGGCATCAACATTTGTATCTGATCAATGCCCTAAAGATTCAACTATGTTCTACCTTATTGTAGAAAAATCAAACACAATCCTCCTGGCTATGTAGAAATTTGCATTAAAGAACAAAGGTAGAATTTTCTTATTGATGTTAGATATGCACATAAAGGTTGCAAGAATCCTAAAATCTAAACTAACAACTGAAATACTATAATAAATTTTGTATGGAGCAAGTGTACCTTGTAGCTTTCAGCTGCTACATAAACTGGCTTGCTCATGCTCTTTGCGACCATTGCAATTTGGTATGTGCCCATCATGTTGATTATACCGCCGCTTTCGACAACTCCATCTGCCCCTACAAATACCATGTCCACCTCATCCATAGTATATGCCACCGCAGAGTCTATTACAAGTTTCACAGGAACATCCAGCTTGGCTAATTCATTGGACAACCGTAACCCTGTTCGATCTGGTCTCCCCTCTGCAAATTTAAGTGAAAAAGAAAAAGAAATTTTGATGTCTTGACATGATTTACTAAAATTGAATACAACATCGATATGGACTTCATCCAAGAGATTAGAATGAGATAAATCCAGAAATTGAGGTGATGAACAAAGTTATAAGGACCAAAAACTTGAGATTAATCCAAGGCATAAATATCTAACAGGAGAAGGATGGCACAAACCTGTGCACAAAACCCGAAACAATTTTTTATTTTGTGCTGCCAATTTCAGAACTTCCAAGACAACTCTGGAAAAACCATGAACCAAAATTGTACAACCATTGAATATAAAATCTTGACTCAGCATTGCAATGACTTTGCGAGCCTGCAAAACAAAGACAATATGGGAAACCAAGTATGTAACTGAGATCATGTTGTACTGGAGAACAACCAACTCATCAGTCATTTAAGTAGCATACCGTGTATGAGATTTCGCCAAACTTATCGGCACGTTCAATCAAGCGAGATTTAGCCGAATTGAAGTCTTCATATTCTAAAGCAGCAGTCCTAGTTACATACCGCATAAACAGATCACATGCTGCTGTCAATGATATAGAGGTTGTATCCCATGACTGCAAAACCTCATTGAAGATTTTAGTCAACAATTAACCAGCAAAACCAACAGTTCCGAAAATTCGAAAAAAGCCAGTCCCACTACCTCTTTTCTACTACTTAAAACTTACTTCAAATCCAGTTCAATTCAGGTTTTTCAACATAATCACATTCAGAAATGAACAACAAACCATGAGCACCCCAAGAACCGTAATGTTAAATTGACTATGCATAGAATAAGTAAATTTTCCAACAAAAACAAAATAAAACTAAAGTACAAGGTACCAAACACAAGTGATAACTATGCAGATAGCTAAAGGGTGCATTTGAAATTTTGAATAAGCTGAAAAAAAAACAAAAATAATTGTTTGTTTGTTTCAGTTGCAAAATAACTTTACAATCCAAAACTTCTTGAGATAGCTTAAAAATTTATTCATTATTTTGGGATTCCACATTTTTTTTTCTTCAGAAGAACGGAAAAACATTCCCAAAAGCAGAGAATAAAAAGAGAATAAAAAGGAGCTGAAAGAACAGAACTTAATTGCTTCAAAGCAAAACAAGTCCTTTTTTTTTTCACCACTAAACAGAAAATTCGTTACGAACCTTGAGCGAATCGGAAGCAGATTTGAGCTCGATCTCGAGTTGCATCATGGTGGTGGCCATGCTCGACCTTATGACTGCGGCGAGGGCGCGGATTGCGGCGACGGCCTCCGCCAGGTCGGGCTGTTTCCGCCACCGGTTGAATTCGTCGATGACCGAGAACGAGGGTTTCTGGTGGCTGGGATCGGAGAGAGTTGCGGCGGTTGGTGGCGGAGATGGTGGTGGTGGGGTGGTGGTGATGACGGAGGCGGACTGGGCCTGGGCGAGCCAGTCGTTGGTGACTGCACCGAAGTGCGCCATACGTGTTTGGTAGTACGCCGAAATCTTTGGGTCCGCCATTGGAACAAGCTGTGTCTCAATGCGACGTCGTTTGGTATTTCTGATTTTTGTGAGAAGATGAATTAGTGAAGGAAGTAGCACTGTACACTAACACTATGCAATAGTTTTGTTTTGTTTTATTTGTGGCAGTGTGGTGTGAATGATGGTGGTGTCATACTTCACTTCCTCTAGCCAAATTTTTTTTTCACCCTGCTTCCTAACTGAAGGATTAAGGATTAAGGATTGATAATTAATTTGTTAGGTATCTAAAATTTATTTAAGAATTTATTATTGATAAATAAATTGCTAAATATATAAAGTCAAATTTAAACTTTTGACATTTATTTAAATAAAATAAGTCAGTTAATTATTAGAGCAATTTAAATTAATTTTTTATTTTAGCCAATTTTGTTATTTATTCTATGCAGTTGATAGTTGAGAATGAGATAATGGACCCAAGGAAGTGTGATCCAAAGAAACATTGTTAAGGAAAAACAATAAGATAATGATTTTTAGTCAATTTTCTACTCATTTAAGTAATGGGAGTGAAATTTAACTACTACTATAACTTTTCATGTTAATGTAAAAATAAGTGTATTATGATGTAATTGTGTTGTGTATGAATGAAAGAAAGATAATAGAATAAATATTCAAATTGATTTTCAAATAATTTTAATTTTAATATATCTTTATTCTTATTTTTTGATTTTTCACAGTATTTTTCAGTTCGACAAGACAAAAATTAATCTACCAACACTTGCTTAAAAGGGTTAGTGAGCTAACCACTAAATTAACCCAATTTAGTTTTATATTGTTATTCTTAAATCTTTAAGAATTATTCTTGTGGGATGGATTGATCTTTCATTATTACGAAAAAGAATTAATTTATTTTATAGTATTTTTTTTTTTGGGATGTAATTTTCTTATAATAAAATTTGTTTAAAATTTATTTGTTCATATTAAAAATTTAATTGAAAACGACAAAGAGATTAATATGTTGAATGAAAGTAATTTTCAAAAAATTTTAATGAATTAAAATTTTATTAGGAACTAAAGTGACTAATTTAATAGTTTTGGATTTGTAGAATTGCTTAAAGGTAGAATAATTCTGTGAAATTAGTTTAGTTAAAATTGATTATAATTTTTTATTAAAAAAATTTAACAAGCTTTCACTTTTCCCAAAATCAATTCTAGAGGACACAATTAATTTTGAATAAACGTAATCATATATTTACCTCTAATTCTGTTAGGTAATGCAAACCAAATATTGTTCATCATATTGGCAAGTTCATTATATTCATCCCTGTTTAAATACAGAGCTTAGTTTCGTGGTAGTCTTTGTTTTACAGCCACACAACACTCAAGAATGCTCCAAATCCTAAATAAGCATAGGAAACTAGGAAACATGAATGACTGTGATGTAAGGTAAACCTTGTATACAAGGAACAACTCGAATTCATTGAGGTTACTACTACACAAAATGCAGCTCAGGAAATTAATTCCAACACATCTAAACTCACATGCCCAGCTTAATTTTGTTACAAGTGATGATACAAAATGAGCAAAAGAATGTGTAAGCCAAACTGGCATTAAAAAGGTATAGAAAGAGATAAAATGTAAATGTAAATCTACTTCTATCTGCCACAAAATGTTATGACTTGTGACATACCACTGCTGTGCAGGATAAATCACTGTCTATACTCCATAAATTCAACTCTTCAAGACATTGTTGAACGGATTCTAGTTCCATCACAGTTGACCAATGTACCAATTTTTTATCCTCAAAAGAAGATTTGCCAACTTCATCAGAACAAATCTTCATTCCAAAGGTAGTCTCATCAACTCTTCCAATCCTAGCACCACTCTCTTCCAATAATTTTTTAACCACATATACAAACCTTATACCATCATCTTTTCTTGCCAATGAGTCTGCCATAGCTACAACCTTCGACACGAAGTCATTACTCCAAACTTTCTCACTCGAAGATGAGCTTTTAGCATAGAAGAAATCCAAGTTGTTTGCAACAAAGAAGTCCTTATTGAGATCACTAGATTCGGACAAGAGGTTAGAATTGAGAAGCATGTTTCCATTGATCACCCATGTGTTATACCTATTTTGGATACACTTTCTAATTACATAAGCCTTTGCCAAAATACTCTTGATGGCAACAGAATTGGGACCTTTGGAAGTCGATTTATACACTCCAACACTACTTAGAAATTGGTCCATATCAACTACAGGATGCCCCCTCCTTGCAAGATCAAACAAGAAGTCAGATGGAGGGCCCATAAATATATAATTCCTGATATCTAGCCTCTCAAAGTGACATAATAAGTTTCTAGCTACTGCATCTGATACCCCAACAAGATTAACTACAACGATACTATCTTGTTTCGGTAGAGAGTGAAGCATAGTTCCCAGTTCTTCCATGTTTGTCACCACCTTGCTGGGAAGTACTTCTTTGAAACAAAAATCGTACCATTTTAAACTGCTGAGAGGCTGCATTTCCAAAAGATTGAAGTCCAGAGATCTTTCCTCAATTAATTGAGAATCAGGTCCAGCACTTTTTCCATAGTTTACTCCTGCATCTCTGTGGGAAACACTTAATGCTCTCTCATGCAGAAAGTTCTGGTAGATATTAAAGTAACCACGGGATTGAATAAATTTAATGAACCAAGGTGTCCAAATTTTCTCCCCCATCTTCTTATACCATCCTGTAGTCACCTACACAGAATTTTGCAACAAAAATTATATGCTAAAATCAACAAATCTGAGAACTGGATAAGAGTGAAGAACACAAATTTTTTTCTTACGGTAAAAAGGAAATTTACCATTCCCTCAAGAAAGGGCCTAATTCCCTTTGCCTTGTTTCCATCGTACCACAACCTGAACTCTTTCCAAGGCTTTGGAAAGAGAATTTGACCCCAAGTCCCAACCAGTTGGTATAAAAATAGTCGTGTCTGGTCATCTAACTGTAATTTGTTTCCATGTTTACCTGCAGCCCCGAACCAATAATACCATCAGTACCCATATTAACATACACAAATAATGAGGCAGCAGAGAATAATTACTTAGGCAGCAGATAAAAGAAGAAAGTTACACCAAGTTGTCCAACAAAGTTCTTCCACCGTTCTCAACTTTGTAACATCCATTTTCATTTTTCAAATAATCATCACAAAAAGAAAAAGGTTCAACTCCATTCCATCAAAACTCAAAACACCAGTTTCTCATAGATCAAATTCTTATACTAAACATGATTGCCACCAGCACGGAATCCTACTGCCGGAAGTATCCCACTACTCAACTAGTGAAATTGCATGCATTCGCAGCTTCCATTCTCAATTTTCAAGCATCACCATCAGAATTGGAAAGTAATAAAGGACAACTTCAAAAATCAAATAAACGATCAGAAAATCAGATAAAGCATAGATGAAGAACTTTGCCATGTCTATGGTATCTAAATGATTAAACCATATTCCTTCAATACATAAAATTTCACCTACTTGCCAAAACACACACACAAAACAACATTTAAAATAAGTTTGCACAATTTTGAGCAAAATCAATCAAATGAATTATTCGCTAGGAAAACAAATAAACAGAAAAAACATGGTACCTGGGACAAACCTTGCTCTTTGCAACGAAACACCATAGATTGAAGGGCTATAATTGGAGGCATTGTAATAGAAATTCATGATCACTCCTTTCACGAACTCGTAATAGAGTGAAGAAACCTCCAAATCATCCTCCACAACGAACGCAAACTCGTCATCGTTGCTTGGCCACCACGCTTCCAGCCACTGCGCCTGCAAGCCAGCATTCAGGGTCCTGTAAAGCACAACTTTTTCCCCAAATTTCCAATCGAACGAATCGACGAACTCCAAAATCCGGTGCGATTCTCTAAGCTTCTCGTCAATCTCCGATGATCCATTGGCGAAATGGTCAATGTAGATGTGGAGGTGGACGCGGTCGCCGAGGTAATCGGCGGAGGAGAGTGAGCGGAGGCAGCGGGAGAGGGAGTCGAGGCGATTAAAGGCGAGGACTTTGATGATGAAGGTGAAATTAGGGTTAGGGTTTTTCCGAATGGGGTTTTGGAGGGTGAAATTGAGGTTGAGTTCGGGGGCGGAAGGTGGTGGCAGTGAAGACTGGTGGAATGTGTAGAAGATGAAGGCGGTAACGGAGATTAAGATAAGTGGAAGGAAGTGTCTTTTCGGTCCCACCATTTGCATTAGGGTTCGTTTGGGAGTGAAGAAGTTGCATCTGAGAGTGGCATTGGAAGGATTTCTGCGACTCTGATGAAGAAGAAGACACAGATCTCAAATCTCAGTTAAGACTTAAACGACAATGAACTTATGAAACGACACTAGCACAGACACCTCAAAACGACAGTAGTAGTGCAGTGATACTATGTGACCAAGGCATTTTGGCAATTAAATTAGGCTCAGATTCGATTTGGTAAGTAGCAGCTGCTTCTTTTTTTTTTTTGAATTATGAAAAGTTATAGCATGTGTGTTTGGTATTATTTAAAAAATAATAACTTTTTGAAAAGTCACCATTTTTTTAAAAAGTAAAAATATGTGACTTTTTTTTTTCGATATGTTATTATTTCTATAAAAAAATATTTTTTATTTTTGCTGAAAATATTGGCCAATCATTCACCCCCATTTTTACGTAAGGTTTTATCTACTAGAAACATTAGTTTTTCACCATCATTTTCACGTAATGATTCATCTACTGAAAGTATTGACCCTCGACCACCATTTTAAAATAATGTTCCATCTGAACCACTTATTGCATATATTCATTCCAATTTTTTTTACCATTTTACCACTCTATTTTTGTTATTAAATTTGTATTTAACATTGTGCATGGTATAAAATCTTAGTTTTATTTTTATTTTTTTCTAAATTATGATAACTTTTCTCTACATGTTGTGAAATACCGCCATAGAATTATAGGCAATCGATGTAGAGCCCACATTATAATTACGAGAGAAATTCGAAAACTGTTGTAGGTTTTGAGAATTATTTACTCCATTTATACCCCCGAAACGAACAGGAAGAACAAAACCACTCACTGGTGGAGTATAACCAGGAGGAAGGCTATAAGGCGGCCAACTAGTGAAGTTACCACGTGGATGAATATTACATCCAATATTTTCCGTTTGTACACTAGTAACCACTGTACTTTCACTTACAACCAACCCTTCCGAACGTGAGCCATGTGAACAATCCTTCCACTTCTTAATTGCATACACCAAATGACACCAAAAAATTATTTGACACACTTCTCATGTCCTCATTTTCTCCTTCACAGGACAACATTCGAGGAACCCAGTTGCAGAGTCTCCCCTGTTGCTGTCGAGTTCAACCACCTCCTTGTCGTCGTCATAGCTTCTGTAACCTAGGTTAGTTGTAGCCAAAATTTTTTACTCATTTCGTTCATTTTTTTTTGTCGTGACCTAATTTCTGTGGATTTGGTTCTTTGTTCTAATATATACATGCATAGATAGAATCTTTCTTTTCTCTTTTCAATGCGATTTGGTTGTTTGTTCTAATATATAAATGCATAGATAGCTTCTATGATTTGGTTCTTTGTTCTCATATCTTGTTTCATCAATTGCGTTTGTGCTGTGCTTGTTATGAATTGGTTTTGGTCATACTTGATTTTTTTAGAATTCATGTTTATGCAACTCTTGATTTTAAACTTTTGATGTTTTTTTTTGCATAATTTACGTCTGTTTAATGTGAAATTGTGTAATTTTTTTGTAAATATATTATTGTTGTAGCTATAACCAGCTCAGTCACAGTGATTTCAATGTGATTTTTGTTAATTGATTATTGACACCCACTAGCTGTTTGTTCTTGGTCTCAACTGACT
Organism: Arachis duranensis; assembly: GCF_000817695.3. Taxonomy (NCBI): domain Eukaryota; kingdom Viridiplantae; phylum Streptophyta; class Magnoliopsida; order Fabales; family Fabaceae; genus Arachis; species Arachis duranensis. The sequence continues at coordinate 6,290,446 of NC_029773.3, read as the reverse complement.
CGTTTATGTCTTTTTCTTATTTTATCTTTTGTGAAAGTGAAATTAATTAGTGAATCAATGATTATCTTGCTCTTAACAACCACAAGACTAATTAAACTGTTCACTGGTTGGTAGTTTTTGGGTTAACAATTTTATTTGATAATTTATATCCTTGCTCTTAGATAGCTAGTGTTGATAGGTTGGTTGAAGGAAATTGTAAGAGTAGATACGAAAAGTTTAAGATTCGTGAGAAGCTTACACATTTAAGATTCGTGAGAAGCTTACACAACTTGGGTTCGGTGTCGATGAGGTGGTAAAAGTTGTATTGAAGTTTTCTGAGAATTCTCATGTGTGTGCTCACTTTTGGAGAATGTCAGATTCACAGAAGATTGTCTTTGTGCATTTCATTATGTGAAGTTATGATATGTGATAGAAACTTATTATGTGGTTTAGTATATTATGTTGGAACTTAATTATAATGTTTTGGTATGCATTGGATGGTTAAAAGGGTATTGCTTGTCATTATGATTTGGTGTACATTTGGCTGGAAAAGACTTTATTGCTTAACTTTTGTTATGTATTGACTATTGAGTAGGTGATTTAATGCTTACTGCAATATTATGGTATTAGTTATGTTAACCCAACATTTCAATATAATGAGTCTAAGCATTATTGAATTAATGATCTTATTAAGCATTTCAATATTGTGTTATTTAGCATTTGTTCTATTTAACAGGTTCTGATGCTCACAAAGTTTAAGTTTACATTTTCTTAAGTTGTGTTCTTTGCTCACAAAGTTGTCCTTTTTAGCAAATGCATGGGTTGCTCAATATTCAAATCAAGTGACAATGACAAATTATAATTCTGTTCATAATTTGCAATAGTAACAAGGAAAGAGTATTTCATTACAGCAACCTAATTTATACAATTTATCCATATGCTTGTTTCAATCCGGATTTCATACTAGAACTTAAAAACCAGTACTATGATTAAAACAATACAAACTACAAAACCAAAAATTCGAAAGAACGCTAAAAATTTCAGAAATACAATTTCATTCTGCAGTTTTTCAACTTGTTCGATCAACTTCAAATTGGAACTAAATCACGAGAGCTCTTAAACCATACTCGCAAAAACGTTCGCCCATTACATTAGAACTGTCGCTGCTATAGGAACTACTTGTAGATCTTCTACTTGTAGATACCATTGTTAAATAGGCTGCTGTATCCGTGAGAGTAATAAAAAAATCAGAACAGCGATAAAAAAATCATATGTAACTTTAATGTGAAGTTCAAATTCACAGCATCTAAAATAAGGGATGTCCAAAGTCCAAATGGCAAATTATATAATTAAGTCTTAAGATCAAGAATATAGATACAATATAAGAAATTAGCAATTAACTTTGACCTGAAAAAAGCAATAACAAATGGTAACTCTTACATGCTCCTTTCTAGACACAGCAATTAACTAAACCTTGTAACATTTTTTCTTCCATTATTTGGCCAAGAGAATCAGTAAGTGGATAATAAAACCTAAAAGAAATTTATTAAAGCATACTATGTGGTATAACATAAGCATTCTAAAGATCACCAAATGCTTATGAATTAGCATAGGTACCAATCAGGCATAATACTTAAATGTTTATGATTGCTAATTTATTTGCAAAATATGCATTTTGTTTCGATCAATTTTGATTTTTAAAGCCTAGAGGTATAACATAGGAAGTGGAACACAATAAATTACCAAGTCATAAAATGAGATCACCAATGCAATACCTGGTTTGCCTCAAAGATTCCAGGATTATTGAGGCTGATTATCTGCATAATAGAACAGAATAATTAGTAAGCATCAATGTTAATAGTGAATGATATTTTTGTAAGTACATGCAACAGTTCCAAGATTATTTTGTCAAATGCTTCGAGATAATTTTACCTGAGATTTCACATCAGGAAGATTGATATCTAGTTCAGGCTGCATAATGACATAGTTTATACTTAATACCAATATTCGGATTTGGGATTGAAGGAAACAAACAGATATATACAAATATACAATAAGAACACGTGCAGCAGAAATTTTAAACAAATGATCAAGCAGAAATACGAAATCTTAAGCAAATGAGGGCAAATCAGAAAATGAGGATTCTGAAATTTTTATCCATATGAGGCCAAATCAGTAAACAGAGGATTCCAGGTTTGTTGACAGAGAAATGGCCGACACAAGAGAGACAGCTCCGGCAAGGTGGCGATGGTGGCGACGCAGACCCAGAGGCGCGCAAACTAGAGCAACAACACGACCCTCGAAGACTTGCAGACGCGATTGTGAACCGCCGAATTGGATTTGGGTCAGGATTTTATTTGATATTTAAGAATATTTTTGTAATTTTATTCATTTCAGTCTCTAGTTTTATTTTAAATCAAACAAAATACTGAGACGTAATTTAGTTCTGTACACTTCTATACCAAACACGAGACTTATTTTAATTTCTGTCTCTCTGCCAAATACTACCTAAATGCATAAAAAATTTTCAAATTAGCCAAGTATTAAAATAGGAAAAGAAGTTTGAAAAATGCCAAAGAATAAAAGAAGTGTAAAATAAAGGATTTGAAAAGGAGACTGACTGAAATCGAAATAATTTGCACTGAATTATAAATAAAATCAATTAAAATGCCTCCGACTGGATCAAAGGACTTTTGGCAAAAAACTTAAAGATACTAAAATGTAAATTGGCAAATAAGTAAAAAAAACTTTAAATGTAAATCTGACAATGAAATTAAAGTATGCTTTGAAGATAAATCTGACAAAAAAAATAAAGGTTACAAGAATTGTAAATGGAAAATTAAAGACATAGAAAAAAATTCCACAGAAATTGAACTCAAATATAGGCTCATAAATTCGTTGGGATATGAGTGTGCTTGAGTGTATTTTTGAAGAGAAATTCCAACCTTATTTCCTAAAATTTACTAATATTTATAACGTGCTTCTATAACCGACCAAGCGACCACTAATTGCATGGTGCTGAATTGTATGCGCATTTTTAGGTAAATATTCCCACTCTTTTGCTAATGAACATTACTAATAAATTTCCAACTCAGAAAAAAGCCTTCAACTTCTTTTTTTGTGTAACCGCTCGATTCTCCACTCGAAAATGCTATTCAATTCTCTATTCGAATTACTTCTCGATTTATTAAGATATCAAAATCGAGTACACATCAGATAACTTCCACTTAACGCTTGCACGTGTGTTTTTTCGATTTCTACTCTTTTTCTAACATCTCACCAGCATTTCGAATTAGTTTATCCTTTCAAAAGTATTTTTCGACTAACACTACTATAATATCATTAAGCATTTGTTCATCAAAGCATTGGTAACTTCTCTCTTCTTGTATTTCTATTATTGTTGTCACCATCATCATGCTCTTCTAATACATCTAAAAGGGTCAAAGTTGAAGTTCAACAATTCACACAAGTGTCTTATTCCTTAATGGGATTGAGGAGAAACAAGAACCCTCTAAGAAGAAGGTGGAGTCATGTTACAGAGCAATTCTTCCAAGCAAGTCTAATCCCACATAAAACATGTAAAACTCATATATAATTATGTCATAACTAGCCATGTATCCCCCTCCTTTTCTTATCAATATATCAATGTCATAGTTAACAATTCTATAAAAAAATTCAAAATTCATCCGGTGCAAAAAATCGTATCACAATAATGGTGAACTAGAAAGTTAATTATTGTTGCAAGCATTTTACCAGCACATCAAAATGCTGAATCCTGAAACTGCCACCACAGACAAATTTATAAAAAACAAGCTAACAAAATTTATGGTGCAAGCATTGCATAGGACAACAGAGATGAAAGCTTAGTGCTCTATCATATGTTAAGAGTATATTAGCCAATCTAAAAATGAGACTATAAAGCTGAATAAAATAAAAGTATAAACAAAAGAATTGAAACATTGAATACATAATGAGAAGTAAACCTTCAACTAGGTTAGGTAAGAATTCGATTTGGTCCAATTCACCGGTTTTAAGACAGTTTTTTGGTTTTTTAAAGGTTCTAAAATTGATCGTTGGTGGTGAATTAAATTGAATTGAATATTGGTTTTCAGTTGAACCAGTTTGACTGACTGATTTGATCTAATTTTTAAAACATTGACTAAAATTAAAATTTCAATTTCAAAATAGAAAATTTCAATCTTTTTAGTATCTTCAGAGAATGAGAACACATAAAATTAAAATTTTGAAGAAAAAAATTAAAACTTTATTAATATTTTTTTCCTAAAATGCTCTCATTAAAATTTTTATATTCCAAATATATTCTTCTCCAGTCTTACTCCACCTCTCACCACTTCACCACATTTTTTCCATTACTGAAATGTAAATTTTGGATTTTTATTTGAAAAGGTAAAATGTAATTTTCCACTCTTAAATATTTTTTTCTCATATTTTTTTATCTTATTTATAAAATAAATGATAAAAAATCACACTTTATCCTCTAAAATAAAATTCAAAATATAAAAAATCCAAATCTCATCTATTATCTATCTTTAGAAAACTACAGGAGAAGAAAAAAAAAACTCAGAAGTTAATCATCACATTATGTTGCTAATTAATTCATCATAATCACAAAAAATTAATCAATATTTTTTGTCACCTCTACAACAACACTAGCTCATGCCTTGGCCTTTGAAAACCATAACTACGTCCTCACCTACTGCAGCCATGACATTTCAGCAAGTGAGAAGGAAATTGCATTTCTCATAGTATCATGATTCTTGTTTTATTTATGACAATGTAATATAATAAGGTGTCATACTTTACTTTCTTTAAATTTTTTATATTTATTAAGATTAGTGAGTTAACCATTAGACTAATATAAATTAATTTTTTATTCTAACCAATTTTATTGTTTTATTTTATTAATAAATTACTACACACTTATATGTATAAAAATGAAATTTAAATTTCTTATAATTTTTTTTTTGTTTTCCATGGTATCCCCCAGCCCGGCAAGCTAAAGATTAATCCACCGCGGTACTAAGCTTTATTTAAGGGTTTGCCGTTGGCTAATGGGTTGCTGCATGCACAAGACGGGATTCAAACCCCCGACACTTACTTAAGCGGACTAGTGAACTAACCACTAAACTAACTCAACTTGATTTAAATTTCTTATATTTACTTAAGCAAATTAGTCAGTTTCTTATTTTAGTCAATTTTATTGCTTATTTTATGCTTTGAGACTTGAGAATGAGATCATGGGCTCAAGGAATTGTGGTCCAAAGAAACATTGTTAAGGAAAAACAATAAGATAATGTTATTCAGCCAAAATTTTCTATTTACATTTAAGTATTGGGAGTTAAATTTAATTATTACTATAACCTTTCATGTTAATGAAAAAGTAAGTGTATTATGATGTAATTGTGTTGTGTATATATCAAAGAAAGATAATATAATCAAGGTTTTGAAAATAAGACAAAATCGATCGGTCGAATCGGTTTAACTGTGAATCGACATTCAATTTGATTCAATTCATCTTCAAAATCGTTCAATTTTAGAATCGTTGAAAAATCATAACATTATTCGAAAATCAGACCAAACTGAACGGTTATTACAAAAGAATGAAATAATCCTTTAAAAAAAAAAAAAACTTATCTAAACAAGATTTTGAAACCATAAAATGTATTAAGGGTTTGAATGTAATTACAAATGATAAGGGTTAATTAATTAGTTAAGATAAGAGTGTTAGCTTTATGTATAAATAGTTAAATACTTAAATAGTAGTTTGCATTTCTGTAAAGTTAACTCCCACAAAGGAATAAACTTCAGTTTAATCTTCTTCCTTTCTTCCGCGTTTACACTGCTTTGCTCATCACAACATGGTATCAAGAGCCAGATTGTGAAATGCAATAATAACAATTCTGAAAAGAACACTTCTTTAATTTCTTGCAAATCTAAATTGAATTCCCTTAATTTAACTGATAAGCACCCATTATGTCTTGATTCTGATTCTACTATTTCTAAATACAATCATATTACTCCATCATGTTTAGACGTTGGCTCTAGTACTAATTCTTTCAATCATTGCATATCTAAATCTAATTCTTGTAATTCCAAAGCTATATACAATTGTGATCAGCATGTGAATTTCAATGATCATAATAATAGTAACTCATTATGTCCTGTGTCTAAATGTGTTACTCCTACTCTTACCCTTTGCAAGTCTGATTCTGGTTTACCTAATATTAATGATTCATCTAAATATGCTTTATTAACTAATTAACAAAATTATAACCCAATTGAACTATGGCATAAAAGACTTGGCCACACAGCTGTACCTAATGTTTGAATATGCCAAAGCTATACCTTTGAATCTGTGTGAATCATGCTCTATATCTAAAATACATGCTCTCCCTTTTTCTTGGTCAAATTCTGTTTATACATCACCATTAGAACTTGTTTTTGTTGATATTCGGGGACCCTCTCCTATCACTTTAAATTCTGGATATAGATATTTTATTAAGCTTTGTTGATGCTTTTACAAAATATACATATGTGTTCTTCCTTATTAATAAATCTCAAGCTTTGTCTGCCTTGCAAGTCTACAAAAATTTAATGGAAACTCAAACTGGTTGTACCTTAAAGTCTCTTCAATCTGATCATGGCATGGAGTTTATGTCATATGCTTTCCAAAATTTTCTTCAATCAAATGGCATTAGACATAGACTCAGCTGCCTTTATACACATCAACAACAGGGAACGGTTGAAAGAAGACACAGGACCATTGTTGAAACTGGTCTTTCTCTCATGGCAACTGGATCTCTTCCCATGCAATTCTGGGAGGATTCTTTTGCCACTGCTGTTTATCTTCTTAATAGGCTGCCGTCAACTGTTCTTGGTAATCAATCACCATTTGAAAAAGTTTTTAATAAGAAACCTGATTACAAGATGCTAAAAATTGTTGGTTGTGCTTGCTTTCCATATCTCGGGTTCTATAATAAGCATAAATTAGAATATAGATCAGAAAATTGCTTATTCTTAGGATATGATAATTCACATCATGGTTTTAAATGTATGAACAAATCTGGAAGGCTCTATCCATCTAGACGTGTATTTTGATGAAAATGATTTTCCATTTACTTAAAAGTAAAAGAAACTTAAAGAAAAGGAAAGTAGAAAGGAGAAAAAATCCTAGGTAATTTGTTTTGAGGTAAGGGGATGGAGATTCAGAGATCGAGATTTAGTATTATGTTTGTCAATCTAGAGATTGATACTAAAATTTTAATTTCTATTCCCAAAATTTTAGTTAGGGGTGTTCATGGATTCGGTGAAATCGGGTTTGTTTTGACCCAGATTCGCCCTAAATATACACCACGTCTATTTTTTAGACCTTAATCCAACCATAGACCCGATGAAACTTAAATATTTTTGAGCCACAACTATACCGGATCTAAATCAAGTGAAAACCAAGTCTTTAAAACTTTAATAATAATTTATAAAGAAACTTATTTATAAAAAAACTTATTTATGATGCACTTATTTATAAAGAAGAAACTTGTTACCGAAAAGTTGATATCAATATTTGAACTTGAATTTGTCCATAAATTCTAATTTGATATTTCTTTGATATATTTTCTAATTCAACACGTGTGATTAAAAATAAAACAGTAAGCTTATAATTAATATAACATAATATTGAAATTAATTTAAAACATATAAATCTTTTTTAGTTCCTTTAGGGTGCACATGGGCCAGTTGAAGCCATGTTTACCTTGACACGGACCCGACAAAAAAATGACTGAGTCTATTTTTGATATCCTTACCCGGTTCTAAACTCGGTAGAATCACACCAAATTAGTCTCTAAATTGTTCGGGACTAGGCTAGGTCTTTGGGCTGGACCGGACCATGTTCACCCTTAATTTTAGTATTTCAATACCTCCAAAAAATGGAAATACAGAGGACTAAAATTTTTTGGAACAGAGACTGAAATTTTAATATATTTTAGAGAAATTTGTCCCGCAAATATTTTTGTCCCTAACCATTTGAAAATACTTTTAAATCCCTAACCTTCACAAAACTTGGACGGGTGAGTCTCCCCATTCAAATGCCTCTGTCATGCCCAACAGAAAAGTCTGATGTAACTCCCGTTCTGATGGCCTGGCGTCACGGGTTGACACGTGGACTGATGAAATATATATTATTTGCGTCTTCTTTTAAATATATGTGCATATATATAAAGAAAAAGGATATCTTTGTCTGGGAAAATGATCATTTAATAACAAATCGCCATTTGAACTCCGATCTCATACTCAATGGAGCTCGTTCTACTTGTGGAAAGTCTAAAAAGATCATTCAGAACCCGATAATTAACACCGAGATTCTCGCTAGTTGCTCCGGTTGGACCAGTCTAACAAAAGTTTTCATCTTATAGAATCAGAACGAAATTCCCTTACTTAGAGGGATTTGCCACAACCAAATTATCTTCTTCAATGTGTTCTATAATGGATTATTTTTCTTTGGCCCCAGCAATAAATGGTTTAATGCGACAATACACTCTGATGTTTCCTGCATCCAAAAGGAAAGAAATTATGTGAATTCTTTATTCACCTACAGTGGATGATCCCGAATAAAAGTAGCAAAGATAATGGCACCTTTTAATTCTTGGATTTCATTGAACAATTTTCGATTTTCAGCTACAACAATCTGATAGTTCTCGGCTGCATGCACCAATGATTTAAGATTTACACCTAAATGGTTTAAAATAAAATGATTAACAGCTTATTATTAACCAAAGTGTAAAATAAAATAGGAAGAATGAGCACTAACATGGCATGAGAATAACAGAACATAACTAATTGATTACACTCCTCTGCATAAACCTTTTGCTCTTGCATAACATTTTGTTTAATGGACTCCCAAGATAATTTCATTTTCTGCAAGATTTTAAAAAATTTGCACACAAGATTATAATGCTTTACATTGTGAATATCATATTTGACATCAACACATTTGTAAGCGTACCTCTAGGTTACTAAATTGAAAATTTACAACATTTAGCATCTGGTTCTTTTTCATGTTTCACTCGTTATTTTTTGAAACATAACAAGACTCGAGCTCTTTACACTTATTGCGCCATTCTTCTAATTGCTGCTCATATGCTTTAGTTTTCTGTTCTATTTCTGCTTTAGCTTCCATAGCCTCTACTTCTAATCGTGAGCATTTTAATTCAAGTGTTTTTTTGCCTCAAGTGCTCTAATTTTGGATTGATCTTCACGAACCTTGAAAAGATTGCTTTGCTGATGGCACAGGACAGGAAAAGAAAGTGATATGATGAAATCAATGCAGAAAGAAAAATAAGTCAAAGTACTAATAAGTGTATTTGGCATACAATTCTTGAATATTCTGCTTGGACTGACATGCGGCGCTCAAGCTCCTGGAAACTTTTCTCAACAAGCAGGCGACGCACTGAATAACAAACATTAATATTAATGAATGAACGAAACGAGCCATGTGCAACACAAACCAGAAATCTATTAAGGCCATACATACATAAGGCATTTCACCATTTCGTTTTTCAATGGTTCTTCAAGAATACCATTCACAAAACTAAGAAAATTGGCATTAGAGTGGAATGCCAAAAGTAAATGTACAGAGCATGAACTATTACAAGGCTTGCATCACCTTAAAATCTAGAAAAACTAAAACTAGTGGACTTTAAGAATTTGACATTAAAGACACATGAATTTTCTTCAAAGATTCCCCAAATAAATATAATGATGTAGTATGATCCTGATGAACTTAACTTTAGCTACAGTTTCTTGAACAATCTAGGAAAACTTACCAACTTCCGTATTCTCAAAGTAACCTCACAAGGGATGTTCAGTGAAGACTCTCTTAGCCTTGCGGCTAAAAGCTTCCCTAATAATGAAGTGTTTCATTTGTATGTACTATCTAAAACCATTTCAGAACAAAATTTTCAAATTTTTTTTCTTATCTTACAGAATGGACAACCCAAAAAAATTCTGTTCGAATTGCTAATCGTCCTCTACATATACATTATTGCATAAACTCCACAGAAACACCTCGGGACGACACCATCTTTTAGGTCTTTGGCGTGCACAACACAAGGAACTGAGCTTAAAGGTGAATTTTCTTGTCTTACTTCTTCTTGACGTTGATGATGTTCCATTAGCAGCCATTATTGATGCAGGTAGAGCTCTTCACCACCAGCATATACAAAGAAACGCAATCAATTTAAGGATTAGGGCCAAACACAAAACGACCTAATTTTTAGGTTGAGAGACTTATTTGTCCAATTTTCGAAAGTAGCCTTTCACTCATCAGTCTATGTGTCAACCCGTGACGCCAGGTCATCAGAACAAAAGTCACGTCAGACTTTTCCATTGGATCTGATGGAGGCATTTGAATGGAGGGATTCATCCGTCCAAATTTTGTGAAGGTCAGGAATTTAAAAATATTTTCAAATTGTCAGAGACAAAAATATTTGCAGACAAAAGATCAAAAACCTATTTGTCATTTTTTTCTATATTTTATATCTAAAATATCTCTATTTTAATCGATTAATTCTAACTTTATCCTTTATACAAATTAAATTAGAACTCCATTCTTATTTTCCTATCTATCTTCCATCTTACACCGACCACAATACTAGCCGTAGCCTATCTGATTCGCCGTCGCCATGTGAGCAATGTTAATCCGAACCCGGAAAGGGTACTGGCAATCCCTGTGAAGAAGAGTGATCCTGTGGATCTGTACAGGCCGTTACGACAGTTCGTAGCCACAAAATATTCAGAGAGCGATGCACAGAAAGTGGAAAGCGTTCTCGAAACCCTAAACAAATGCCGCAGGGACATGGTGGAGCGAGGGGACCTCTCCCTTCCTAAGCAACGTGACTGCCTCATCCACTACTTCAAATGTCTCTGCATGGTTGAGCCACTCTTCACCGCTATCTCCTCCGACGCCGACTCCGACTCCGACCCGATCATCTTTGTCTGGTACGACGCCTTCAACCCTAAGCATGAGAATGGGGTCTCCTCGGAGCGCAACAGCATCCAATTGGAGAAGGCTGCTGTTCTCTTCAACCTTGGAGCCATACACAGCCAGATTGGGGCCTCTTGCGACCGCACCACCGCCCTTGGCCGTCACCTTGCAATGGAAGCCTTCAATGCTTCCGCCAAATTCTTCTACAAACTCTGGCAGTATTTTGCCAAGGACGTCTCCGCCACTCTCGACTTGACTGTCCTCTTCGCCGAGAGTCTGCACTGGCTCTTGTCCGCTCAGGCTGAGGATCTCAAATTACAGCAACGACTCCACCACAACAACACAAATGACGACGCCAGTTCTGCTCTCGAACAACATCAATGTGCCCTTGCGTTTGAATATGTCAGTTTTCACTCTAGATTGATTTTACCTTTACTTTTTCATTTTAGATTTTCAATAGCATGATGATGATGATGATGATGTAGGTTTCTAAGCTTTATCGGGCGGCATGTGATCTGATACTTTGTGATTCCGTTGCAACCGCAGTTGTCGTCTCATTTGACGAAACCTGGATAACTCATCTTTCCCTGAAGGTGAAATTCTTTGAAGTGGAGGCTCGTCGGAGGCGATCATCCATCCTACCCAAATCCGAGCGACTCCCATTGTTCCAGTTTCGTCCTCTTGATGATAATGCAGAGTCTATCACTGAAAAATTAGTTACAGGGATCTGCCACCAGTGGATACACAATCAACATCGAATCCCATACATTGACCTCTCCCTTTCCGAGTACAGCCCTTTCAAGATTATCGATGGTGGAAAGCTGGTGGCTTACCCATGGGACATGCCTCCTCCTTATCCAACAAATTTGTCAATCCTCTCATCTTCGTCTTCGTCTCATGTTCTGGCATTCCCTTTGAAGAAGTGTGAGCCCTTGGATCTATACGAGTCCCTGCGCAATTATTTTGTCCTCAAATACTCTGAGAGCGTGGCAAAGAGAGTAGAAGGCCTTCTCCAAATGCTAAACAAATTGCGTGATGAGATGCAGCGTGATGACATCTCTCTACCCGTTCGCCGCGACTGCCTCATCCGCTATTTCAAATGCCTTTGCATGATTGAGAACTTGTTCCCCATGACTTCCTCACCCAATCCACCTATCTTTGTTTGGTACAATGCCTTCAACCCACAAGAAGACTCTTCTCAGCACAACATTCATTTGGAGAAGGCCTCTGTTCTCTTCAACCTGGGAGCCCTCTGCACCCACATTGCTCTCTCCTGCGATCCCACCACCTTCCAAGGCCATCGCATTGCCATCGACGCCTTAAATGATGCTTCATATTGGTTCTACATGCTAAATTCTGAGACTAAGAAGGCATCTGCCACTGTTGACTTGTCAATAAACTGCACCGATATGCTGTGCGAGATAATATATGCCGAGATTGATGACTTGAAGTTCCATTCACCTCTTTCCCAGTCTGATCGATCACCATTAGGTGGATTTGTTGTATGCATCATAATCTACCTTTTCAGTTGATCCTTTCTTTGCGTGTTTGATTGTTATGAATCTTGATTTGTTAAATTGTTTGACTGGGATGATGTAGGTTTCTCAGCTTTATCGGCAAGCTTATGATCTGTTGACATCGGGGCCTTTAGCTGAGAGTCTCGTTCAATCCTCGATACCTCAATATCTCGAGTCGAAGATGCAAACCCTCCATGTTAAAACTGCTCCTATTGATGTCACTGACCAATTTCTTTCAGGGTATTGTACGGCTCAATCCCTTCTTCAACAGGGATGTCAACCACTATGCTTGGACCTTCTCTCCGAGGCTGGCCCTGTCATGATTAAGGATGGAAATCTTGTGGCCAACCTTAGAGGCAGTAATGTTGCCATTGGAGGAGATGAGCTCCCAGGTGATCATACCACCACAATAACATTACCATAGAGATAAACTAAACAGGCTTTAGGATTTTTTTTCCCCTTTTTTAAGTTGGATGTTGGAATTTTGTTCGTTGATGCTAGAACTCTGTTTGTGAATATATTATCCTCATAATTTTGTTTATTGATGTGTGAATATATTGGTTCTTATTCCACACCAATTTGTATGCCTCTAATCTGGTAGCAATTGTTAGTTTTTTTTTTTTTTTTTTTTAATTTTTGAAATTCGTTATGTGTCTTATTTAGTATAGTCTTTCACAAATGGATTCGAGTAGAGTTTTAATCGATAGAGCAACTAATATGCATATGTTTTGCTAAATGTGAATGAAGTTGTTTTTTAAACAAAACTTGCTGTCAAACAGTGACAAGGTACAGCCTCTCACTCTTTCTCTAATTTATTTTCTATTTTTCCCTTTGGGAAATAGCAGATTAGGTATTTCCTTTACTAGAATGTAGAGGAAAGTATATCTTTTTGTGGTTATGTTTTTTCATTCTGACAAATGTCCCTGTGTTCTTGTTCGATTGTTTGAGATCAATTAATTATTCTTGTTTAAAACCATTGCTTCTATTGTTACTCAAATCCTTCTAAATTAACTGTTTGTATTTACACAATTTTCCTTATGTGCTGCCGAGATGAGTTTTGCCTTCTTCATTGCAGTAGACCCTAGTTATGCTTTCTTCTCTTCTACCTCTTCAGTTTTGCTCAAATCTTTTGACAAATATAAATTGAATCTGTGTAATTTGATAAATTCTCAATGTGATTGCTCCTGGCCTGGAAGGACCCGTATATAGTTATTTAAAATTGGATAATTTAATATCACTTTTAATCGGGTTTGCCTCTTTGGCTCTTTTTCTTCCAATTTTCCAATTCTGATTTTGTTGACCCAATTTTGCAAAGCATCTGAGCATGTGGTTTTCTTACCTAACCTGGTTGGTATATATTCGATGTTTCAATTCTTGTGTGTATACTTTCTTATTTTATTTCAGCTTTATAGTATCATTTTTAGATTGGCTAATCTACTCCTAACATATGGTAGAGCACTTAGTTTTCACCTCTGTTGTCCTATGCAATGCTTGCACCGCAAATTTTGTTAGCTTGCTTTATTTTTTGCCTGAGGTGGGAGTTTCAGGATTCAGCATTTTAATGTGCTGGTAAAATGCTTGCAAGAATGATTAACTTTCTAGTTCACCAATTTTCCTCATCTAAGTTATTTTGAATTGTTGTTTACTCACTATTTTGATATGTTTTTTAGCACCTGACGAATTGTTATAGGATAATAAAGTTCTTAATCATCATTTTAGTGCAGGATTTTGGATTCTTTTTATTTTATTTGACCATGACTTTGCCATCTTCACAAATAAAATGTTGAACAATCAATGATGGAGAGACATAAACATGATAAGATCATGTTAAAAATGAATATGAGCCAATCCAAACCCAATTGGGAGAATATATATGTTTTGACTTACGAGAAATGAAGGAATGGTTGTTCATTTCTGGATATCTATATTCTGGTGTAAAATGGCATAGATATTTATGTTGCGGTTGCTTTTCATTTTGATTTCAATTGATTACAATGGAAAGCAACATAGGAACTATAAGAATTATAGATTTGACTATGCCATATAACTCAAATAGGTTGGCTAGGAAAATTCCTAAACATCTAAATCACAGTGGCATATATTAAACTGAATTACTTAAAGTAACAAAAAAAAGGCTAAGAAAAGGAGGGGGATACATGGCTAGTTATGACATTGATATTGATATATTGATATTAAGGGTTGAAACTATTAATTATATATGAGTTTTACATGTTTTGTGTGGGGATTAGACTTGCCTTGGAGGGATTTCTGAGAAACATGACTCCACCTTCTTCTTAGAGGTTCTTGTTCCTCCTCAATTCCAATGAAGAATTAAACACTTGTGTGGATTTTTCAACTTCAACTTTGACCCTTGTAGATGTAGTAGGAAGAGCATGTTGATGGTGACAACAATAATGAAAGTACAAGAACAAGAGAAGTTACTAGTACTATGATGAACAAAGGCTTCATGGTATTATAGTAGCAATAGAAGAGGATATTTGATTATTGATTCTTATGATTGTAGTTGAAGATGAATTGAACGTGGCATACTGGCATTAAGTTTAGTATCTTCAAATGTTTTCTAAGTACAATTGTAAAAATGGTGAAAAATCTAATTTGGGACTTGGTGCATATAGATGTTAGATGGGATCGTGTGGCTATTATATAACCTTTGATTGAGTGACCTACTATGACATTTTTTGACCTTAGGATGGATTTGGTGAAAATGGAATGGTGACGGAAGCTAAGAAAAGGTCATGTGATTAGGCACGTCATGTTAACATATAAAATATACTATAAACTATGGATGTGTTGATAAAAATATCTCCACTTTTAATAATGACAAAAATATCATCAAAATATCATTAAACGTGATAAAAAATAACAAAAGAAATATTTTTATAACTGGCAAATAATTTTTGTATTTAGCAAATTGCATATATATTTAATCCAAAATTTTATACTAATATTTGAATAACATTTTAGAAAATGCATAACAAAATCTAGATAAAAAATTGATTTTTAGATTTTTTATTTTTTAAAATTAATTTGGTAATTGACAAAAAATTCGAACAAAATCTATTTAACATACAATTATTAAATTTTCAGGATATAAATGTCTTATTTTTTTAATTATACTTGTAAAAAAATCCAATCTTAAAAATATTTTTGAGTATATATTTAATATTGGTTATTTTTGTCATGTTTTAAAATGTTCTGAAGACATTATTAAAAGGGTTAAGTATGATTTTGGTATCTAAGGTTTAAGCTGAAAATTTTATTCGTCTCCAATATTTTTTTTATTTTGGCATTCAAATTCTTCTTTAAGATTCAACTTGATTTTAAAATTGTCCTTTCTCTAATTATTGGATAAAAATATCTTTGCATAGAATCACACTTTCTTTCACTTTTTTTTTATAGATCCAGCATTTTTGCACCCTCAAATTTCAGACAATCTCAAATCAAAATAATTTTAGACAAGAACTGAACATCTATGCAATTAACAAGAAGAACAAGAAGAATCAGTAACAACAAAAATAACAACTAACTGAATAAGAAGAATCAACAACAAATAATAACAAGAAGAGGGTGACTCAAATCACCGTCGTGAGCACTACTGGAGGCAACACAACGAGAAGAGGATGGCTCAGACCACCGCCGCCAGTATATTTGCCTGCCCGCATTGTTGCCGCCAATGTCTCTGCCTACCTACGTTGTTGCCACCCGCTTGTCTACTCGCTTCTCTGCTCTCCTTTTTGGCCACATCTCTGCTCGTCTCTTCGCCCCGTCTTTGCCCACCTTCTCTGTCGGGATTGCTGCCCTCCCTTGTCCTTGGTTAAGACTTACTGCTAGAAAATTTGCGGTGAATGGGGAATATGAGGGAGTGGGATGATAGGAAAAAAATTGGGAAAGTAGGGTATTTTTGTCCAAAAAATTGATTTTAAAACCAAATCGGATCTATAACAAAAAAACATTTTTTTTATAAGTGAAAAAAATATTTGTATTTAACAAATGATTTGTGCATTTAATATGAATTTTTGTAGTAATATTTAAATAATTATTTAAAAAGTGTACACAAAAAATGGGTGCAAAATTCGATTCTTGGCTTAGATTTTTTTATTTTTCAAAAAAAAAATCCATTATAATAATCTTTTTTAAAAAGATTCATTAGACATAAAATTACCAAATTTTAAAAATAAAAAATTTTATTTTTCTAATAATATTTATAAAAAATTGCATCAAAATTTTATTTTTAAAGTTTTTTAAAAATATATATAGTTATTTTTGTCACGTTTTTTAAACTATTTCGATGTGTTACCTAGAAGTAGATGGTATATTAGACAATCTCCAATAGGGAACTCATCCAAATTTCTGTTTATGACCCACCTGTCATAAAAAGTAACTCCACATCAGCTTTTGCGTCATAAACAGTAAATAGGAACTCAAAACATCTCTCTTTTCTCCATTAGGAGGAACTAACTTTAGTCCCTATTGTGGTCCTACTTAATTAATTAATTAAAATACTTAAAATTAATATAATTAATTTTTTTCAATAATGTAATTTAAATTTATAAATTTAAAAATAATTCACTATTAAAAATATTAAGATTCAAAAAAAATTATTTATAATGTAGTTAACATTTTAAATTTTATAAATAAAAATAAATAATCCAACCAAAAAT
>NC_029773.3:6269557-6272909 GCF_000817695.3 Arachis duranensis | reverse complement strand
TTAATTATTATTTAATATAATAATTTTTTTAAAGATTACTTGCCACATGGCAAGTTATCCTTTGCAAATTACAAGTCCCTCTGAGGAGGGACTCTTCTTCTTCGATCCATGAGCAGGGACGCTATTCTCTTTTTCTCCAACAGTTGGGACTCTATTGTGTCAGAAAACGAGAAAGTGGAATCTTGAAAAATTGATACATCGGAGATGCTCTTAGGCATGGACATGAGATCAAAACGCCATTGGGTGAAGAATCCGACTTGTTTGCCAAGATAGAGGTTTCTCTGACGCTCGCCTGGACGGTAGTGAAAGGTAACTGCAAGAAACTTTAATACTCAAGGTAGCAAAAATTTAAGAGGCTTAGAGTAGAATTGCCTTAGCAAAAAAAATCTGAGTATTGTGATATTTATAGAGTTTGTAGATAAGACTTGGTCATTCTTTTAGTTGTGATAGCACTAGTTCGTTCTTGGTAATTCCTCTCCGAATACCTTGCCCATGTCCATGAGACGCGATAAATTTAGGTTTCTTTTATTTTTTTTGTTTTTATCAAAACATGAATTCATTCATTAAAAAGGAATTATAAAAAAGATAAGACGATTCAATAAAACTTGTGTTAAATTAAGAATGGCACACTATTATAATTTAATATTAATGATGAGCAATATTACATAGCATATATTATTATTTTTGGCTAGTATTTGGCCAACAATAATTTGCATCTATATTTATAAGTATTTTGTACATAATAAATATATAATTTGTCCCTATATTTATCAAAGTTTTGCATACATAAATTAATACAGTTTGTATTAAAATTTTTTAAATTTATACACATAAATTAATAAAATTTATTTATTAAAAATAATTTAATATTTATACTAATTGTATAATAATTAAAAATACTAAAAATTACTGGCCCAAGAATTTCACTATTAATGATATTAGTTCTTAGTGGTTGGAAGACTAATATAATATAATCACAAATGCCTCAATTTTGTTTTTTGCTTTTTTATTATTTTTATTTTTTCAACATAATATAATTAGAGATTGAAAGACTAACCATATTATATTTTCATTTAGCAATGGTTTATTTGAAATCGTTGCTAAATTTCCACCACCATCTGCCAATTTTAATGTAGTAACAGTAATTATATGATATTAATGTGGGAGCAGTTCAAAAGTGAAACTGACATTGTACATCTAGTTTAAAAACCTCTTTATATATACATAAACTTTGCGTATTAATTTATATTTTTTTAACTAAATAATCAGTCACTAAAATAATTAAATTTATAGTAAATAAATAATTAAATTTGTCTATAGCTTAATAATGGATTTTTATGATTGTTGTAATAAAGTGAGTTATTAACAGGTTTATATTTTCATCCCAAAATACGTACAGATATATAGATATGTAATACAATTTGTGAGTACAAAACAAAAGAGAAAACAAAACTGCTTTATCAAAAGGAAGTAGTTTCCTATATCCACCATCTGAATGAAGAGACTTGCATTGATAATAGCTAGTTGCAATGTTGGGCCCACAAGCCATTTTGATATTTGCATAGTGCTTCTTGAAATTGGTCTTTTTAGGATCAAAGATGCAAATCACTCTCTTGATTCCAAAGTACTTACATTTTGCAGTTAATGAGGCTGTAAGCTACAACAATCCCCATTATTAGAGAAATATCTACATTTGCCTCCACTACCATTGTAAATACGTCTTCTCCTAAGTCAACTCCACATGGTGACTTCTTTCTTTTAAGCTGCTCATAGAAAAATACAAATTCATTTCTTAGAATATTACATTTTTTATTAACTAAAATAATAATGATAAACTTATGAGTAAATTATACTAGCCTTTTTTTTGTAATTTGTGATATTATTAGTTTATTACATACAATACATTTTTATTTATAAAAATATACATAATTTTGTATGGCTTAGGGTATTATATGTAATATCACTTAACCTTAAAAAATTTCAAACTCTATCTTATTGCTCTATTATTATTACTAACATATATAAAAGCTAAAAGTAATAATATAACAAATCTTAATAAATCTCTTAAATACTAAACAAACTAAAAAATAGATACACCAACCCATTTTAGAAGCTTAAAAAACAATAAATTATTTATCCATTATTTAAACAAGAAGGAAGATTTGTTAGAAGTATAAATCATGATAAAGAAAAAAAAAACATCTTAATTATGTATGTTATGTACCAAATCTTAATCTTTGCTAACAAGAAGGAGGTGTAAAATAATTTACCTCTGCAACTACTACACCAAATTCATCAGCAATTTTACAAGCAGATTTGCCAGTGATACTTTCAATTTTAAGATTGCATGGTTGGTTTTTGTCCAATCCAATTTGTACTTCATATGTTGAACCCCCTCTTGAGATCTTATAAGTCTTACAAACCCTAAAGCATGGTCCTTTGTGGTCATTCCTTGTGGCCGGAGATCGATATCCCTCCCAAAACCTTGACAATTTGTATTGCTGCATACACAAAACGAGTTAGAAATCGAGTCATATTTCTGACGTAATTGAATTTCTGTGTAAAATAATTTTTTTATACTACGAAAATTCGCGTACCTTTCTAGTTATAGTGAACAAACCATTCCCTTCTTGATCCATGAGATGAACTTCATGTTTATCTTTGCAATTATAGTTATCAACTCGATAAACAATTTGTCCATTTGAATCAAAGACAGTGCAACCTTTTCCATTCAAAACAAGAGATTTCATCCATAAGGTGAAGGTTTCTTGCTTGGAAGTGAAGCTGCAATTAGGAGATAATAATTGTAGTGCTTGGGGATGAACTCTTCCCATGATTGGTTGGTTGGTTGTTGAAAATTTTATTTGAAGAAATTTTATTTATGTGCAATATTAGCAATTTCAAAGACCTACTTTATATACTAACTATCATGGGGTAATGAGAACCACAAGAAAATATTTAATCATATCATCATGATTAGTGGTTTAATTTAATTTTTTATTATTTGTGAAGCTACTATTGGTTTGAGATGTAAACAAAAGCACAAATAAACAATGCTCACACTTGATGTATAAAATACAACATTATGTCTATTGTTCTTTTGTCTTTCTTATTATTCTGTTGATTTCCTTGACCTATTCTTTGTAATTAATCAAAAAGTCCACAATTGCATCCGTAATCAATTTAGGGTTAATTCCACCAAACCATGCCATCAAAGGCTTCTAACCACGGTTGTTAAAATTGGATCGGACTGAATTAATACTGCAATTAACTCTAATAAAAATTTAATAATTGGGTCATTTATCTAAGAAAAATATTATTGTCTTTTAAATTTTTAATTTTTTGTTCGTTT
>NC_029773.3:6265613-6269488 GCF_000817695.3 Arachis duranensis | reverse complement strand
AATTTTTAAAAGATATCTAGTTGCACTGTCAGTCTAATTTAAATATGCAAGAATACCAAATATTTAAATTAAATTAAATTAAATTCAAAATCTCTTATTATATGCTTTTTGGTAATTATAGTCGTTAAAATCGAATCGAACTTATTAATTTAAATCAAAAGGTAGTAGCCACCATATTAAGCAGCTTATTGTGCTAGTAGCTAGTGTTGTGCACCAATGAAAATATACATATTGTAATTTGTAAGTCACAATAAGGTTTTTATATATTTATTCATTTAATTAAATCGAGTTCAAAGGGTTCAACTAATCCGATATATCATGTAATAGCAAAATTGATCAGTATAGTATGAGTTTAATAATAATGATACTTTTAACTGTGATTAAAAGATGGGATTAAGTTAGGTCTCCCCACTAGTTAGATGATAATAGAAATATATGTAAGTACCGTACCATTCTAGTTTAATTTAATAATATTGGTAGAGTCATATATATTGCAATTTCATCTTTCTATAGGTGCATAATTTTAATATTTTTTTTCTCCGAAGGTTCTGTCGGTTTCTATTTTATTTACATGATAATCATATATTCTAATTCCAATCCATGATTTAATTTATTGACCAAAACTTAATATATAGCCTGCCAATGACGTAGCATTGTGTTGTGATATGATTGTTTAATTAAATCTACGGTTGTGTGGACATTGGACGGTGTAATTATCTGCAGCCACTCACTTTGGATGTTTAGACATATTTTTAGCATTTTTGCTTATTGCTTTTGTTGATGGCCCTTTGAATGTGACAAACATCATTATTGGCCCTTTAAGACTTTGAGTCATAATTGTCTTATAATAACATAAATAAATATTATTGTTAGAAAAGAAAATAATAGTTCAGTATATATATCTTGTCCCCAAGCAAAGAAAAACTAAAAACGGGGAGGGACATAAAAAGCGCACGAACGAGTAAAAACAAAAAAAAATATTGCAAAAGAAGAATGGAATGATTTAAGGGCAAGAAAAATTATTATTATTATTATTATTATTATTATTATTATTATTTGCGATGTAGGTTTTATTTATGATTTGTAAAATTAACTATTTTTAGTAGAATTAATTTTGATACAAAATAATTCGGACAAAATGTTATTAAAACAAATAATTTTCTTGTATTGAAGTGTGTTTATACATAACTCATTAATCCTAATTTTCTTACCATGAAAACTGAGTTTGCAAACTACTAATGAAAAGTTTTCACATGTACCAAACCACTTTATTAAATCTCTGCTATTTCATTATTCATAAGCATTATATAAGATCTATATTAAAATATTGTAATGGACATAATTGATTGATAGAAATATGCAATATACTCCTTAAAATTAAAGGGGAGTGCACTGAAAACTTTCAACTAATAAACACCCTTATCCAAAAATTTGATTTGTGTATGCATCCATTTATCAAAGATAGATTTTTAAATAAAATTTTAATTTATGACGATTAATCTTTTTTCTGCCAAAATAAAATATATGTGAGAATTTTTTTAAAAAAATACTCTTATGTATAACCTTATATTTTTCTCAAAATATAAATAAAGCTAATGAACTATAACTCAAATAACATAATATCTTTTTCCTCACTTAAACATTTCGAGTTCGAATCTCATTTTTAACTTGAAAAAAAAAAAAGCCATTGTAGAGCGGGAAGTTAGTTTGCCTAAGGCCTGGAGAGCCAATGGAAAATATTGGGTTGTTAAATTTTTTCCAATAATTTATATGGGCCTTGGATATGGGAACAAAATATCAAGGGTAGATGATTATAATTTGTAAAATGGATGGTGTGTTGTAATAAATTATTAATATTTTATTTGATCTATTTTAAATATTCGAATTTAATTCTAAATTAATCTAAAAATAACCAATTAAACTAGATTAAGTCATTGTATTTTGTATTAATAAAATATTATCTTTAAACATTATATTTAATAATTATATGATATTTATATAAAAATACCTCAAAATAAAAATAAAATTATATGTATAATATAAAATATATTAATTAAATTAATTTAAATTTTAGATATTCTTATTCCAATATCATCGTTCGCCTTCCTTTTTTCTCTACCATAGTAAACATAAATATTCCAACATATTTATTTAGATAATAACCGTTTTAATGCTGCCACTGTCATCATTAATGAAAATGTTAATTAATGGAGATAATTTTTTTAACAATAGTATGAAAATCTTGTATTTTGTAATGAACACGTATTATAACTTTTATTATTTATTTGTGTTGTGTAGTATTATTTTAATTAGTACACATGACATAAAAAGTACTGTATTAATACATGGACATTAAATTTTATTTTGGGGATAATTGTATTGTAGAAAAATTATAATTGGACACAAGTGAAAAAATATCGTGAAATTATGGCCAAATAATTTTCAGGAATAATACTAGCAAACAAATAATTAAATTAAAACCAAACTGTAAAATAGTAGACTTCTAATAAAGTGGTATGATATATGTAAAAAAATTTTAACTGTTGATCTTAATTATATATTGATATTACTTAAATTTTTTTAATATATTTAAAAATATAATTATTGTGATATAATAAGAAAGTTATTGTTATTAGTATTTTTATTTAAATAAAAGATCTTTAAAAGTGTGATACAAAAATTTATATATCTTATTTTAAAAAATTCAAGAATATCAACGTAATAAAAGTTTTTTAAAAACAAAAACGTCTAATATAAAATTTTTCAGAACCCTATTTAAATATATACTCTATATTTAAATAGAAAGATGTTGGTTAGAATTATTAAGATACCATATCTTGTTACTATCTGCTACTTGTATAACCTTAAATAATCAATCTTAGTCATTTCCTATGATTTCCATGAGATGCCAGCTAGAGAACTAGGTCCAAAAATAATGTGTAGTCAATCAAGATACACCAATCAATCAGCAAAGACTAAGAGGGCAAAAATGTTTGGCTAGCTAACTAGCCTTCACCTTATTTGCCAGATAAATATAAAAAAAAATATGGAAAATATCATTCA
The DNA here is from genome assembly GCF_000817695.3 of Arachis duranensis. Lineage (NCBI taxonomy): Eukaryota > Viridiplantae > Streptophyta > Magnoliopsida > Fabales > Fabaceae > Arachis > Arachis duranensis. Next base: position 6,266,425 of record NC_029773.3, on the reverse strand, counting down.
TTCAAGTAAACCCAAACAAACCAATCCATGTGACAAAGCAAGCAGAATAATAATGGGTTAAACTTTGATCATAAAAAAAATATTTTAAATGTCTCTAAAAAATACAAATGATGGTATAGATATTTTATAATATTAAAAATTAATTATTTTTTATTTGATAATTAAAAAGATGTTTAAATTCGTGTGTGTATATATATATATATATGCGTGTATGACACACATAGTTGAGTAATTTTACGTATGCTTATTTCTGTAATTAAATTTTATAAAATATTTAGTTTGAATGTGAAAAAATATATATATTATGAATTTTATATTTTTCAAGAATAAATTTTTTAAAATATTTATAAGTGAACAACACGTTTTACATTTTGAGTTAATTTTTAAAATTTAATTAAACTCAGTAAATTCTAATATAAAGAATTACATTTGTTTATGTGCATCGGCAAAAAAGGCTTCATCAAATAAAATTTTACTGGATCACCAAAAAATACAAAAATTAAAAATATAAATAAAATAAATTTTATTTGAAACCAATTTTGATATGATTATATCCAAAACAGCTGTAGACAATAACCTTATTGGCATCCATTATTTTTCCATGAAAAATACATGTAACCCAAAATGTTGACATCTTTTAATTGGCCTGCTATAATATGTGCTACCAAGTAGTCATCACTTTAAATTTGTCACCAACTTTTGTGGGAAAATTATACACCCAAGAAAGTAACTATTTGGAATATACACCAAAGCATAATATCTTTATGTTCAAAAGTGACTACTCAATGAGAGAAAATAAATACTCATTCAAG
>NC_029773.3:6263803-6265573 GCF_000817695.3 Arachis duranensis | reverse complement strand
ACCAAAAAAAAAAAAAAAAATCATTCATTATTCATTCATGGTGCTATATGTGTGGACTAAAAATTGGGGCAAATCAAATAGGGTGATTTAATTTTAGTCTTTTATTTTTTAAAAGTCCTTCCTAGCATTATTTAAATTTAATGGAGGAATAAACAAATATATGAAGCACAGATACTTAGCTGAATTATTATGTCTACGTATCAGATATATTTCGGACACGATAGTCATCGACACTCTCGTTCGATATGTGTATCTGTTGTGTCTAATCGTGTCTTAATAAAAAATAAAATATTCTTTTCTGGATACACTTAGACATACCTAAATATCATTACGTATCAGCATGTCCAATCTTATTCTTAACATATATTTTTAAAATAAATTTAGATATAGTATATATTATTATTATTAAAATAAAAAATATTTTAAATATTTGATATAATTAAAATAAAATATTATTATAAATTATTTAAAAAATATTTTATATTTTATATATATACATATTCTCGTATCTTATAAGATTTTAAAATTTGTGTCATCGTGTCATGTGGACAGTATTCGTACATCATACAAATGGATAGAATAATAGGTTGCTTGCGTATGTGGCCCAAAAAAATTAAATATCAGCAACGAAGGGTTATGACTTATGAATCAATTAAATGGCTCTTTGGATTAAACCATTGGACACGCGGTTTTGTTTCTGTTTCAGTCAAACCTTATTTTTTTATTTTTATTTTTTTAAAGTTTATTGAGTATAACCAATAATAAGGCACACGTTTGCAATTCCCCGGCAACGGCGCCATTTTGAAGAGAAGATTTTTGCTAGGTCTAGAATTCAGAATAAATTCCCGTTGCAAGTATAGCTTATAAACCAACAAAAGTCCTTTCTTATATTAAAATAAATTATATAATATATACATTATGATTAATTTAATAACTATTTTTTTTATGTACATGTATTATTTTTAATTTGGATAACTACTTTTTCAATTCAAAACAGAATTAAGCCGAATTTATTATTAATATCGCGTTAAAATTAAAGGCGATCTTTTTTTTTAATAATGAGTATAAAAATTAATCATTTTTATTTATGTGATACAACAATATACATAAATAAATGTCGATGCAAATGAGTTTAAAATTAACCTATTGTGATATAGAAATTATTATCTTGGTTTAAACTTTAATCATATTAAATTATGATGTTAAACACATATATAGTCTATATATAACAAGACATTATAATATCAACTAATTCATATAATCAACCATATCTTGCAAAATAAGTTTTTTTTTTATAAATATTAAATTATATTGTCCATGATATAAAATATGTAAAATAATGAAAATGCAAAAATAATGAAATCAGAAATATTCAAAATTTCTAAAATAATGATTTACTGTGCGGCTGCTGCTGCTAGTTTTATATATTAAAATTTAAAAGAGAAAACATTATACGCACTATATTTTGCATGAGTAATTCAGCTTAATATAAAATAAATAAAATTTAAAATTATACAGAAAGATATTTTAACTTAAAATTGATTAGACAACCTACTTTAAATACATTTATATAAATTGAATTAAAATAATTCGATTTTACCCATTATTACATATAAATTAAATATGATAAATTCGAATTAGCATAAACTAACAAAATAAAAATGGAACAATATTAAATTAAACCAAGTTTCTTCAAATTATACTAAAATACATTTTAAAAATAAATCGAAATAAATCACTTCCATTTACTACAATTGAATTTGTTCGCTT
>NC_029773.3:6243216-6263094 GCF_000817695.3 Arachis duranensis | reverse complement strand
AAATTTAATCATTATATATATGTGTGTCTATTTTTTTAAAATAAGGCATACAATCAATTCTAATTTAAAATATCTAAATAATTTTAAGCACTATTTATTTTATTAAAGTAAATTATTCCTATTTTATATGTACTTTATGAATCAAAAGTAAAAAGTGTATAAAAGAAGTCCTAATCAAAAGTAATACAATTTTTTTTAAAATTTAGCTAACTTATATTTTAAGAGTACATTTTAAAAATATAATAATCAATTTTTTTAATATTTTTTATGTATTTAATGGGTTAAAGAATTTTAATATGGAATAAAGAGTTGTGTTTTTGCTGGAAATAGAAGTTTTTGGTATATATACAAGTGGGTGGATGTTACAGAGGTGCAAACACAACACACAGGTAATATGTTAACTCAGCATGCACCCAGCGTTGGACACTTGTCCAAATCAAACGCAACACGCACCCTCCGTGTTTGACACGTGGCGCACATCCATTCAACACGCATCATGCGTGTTTCACACGGGGCAGCCTGGCAAGAAACACGCATCCTATGTGTTTTACACGTAACAGACATTGCTTAGATGGTGTTGCAACACGTAACCTGCGAGTTGAGTCTTCTGCTTATAAAAATCAAAGCTCGTAAGTCGTAACCATTTTGCTTTATTGTGTGAGAGGTATTTTTCTCCAGGGTCGGTGTGATGGAGGGCATTGCAAATATAGTAGTTTACCACAACGGTGAGGTCATACGAAGTACATATGAGGGGGTGAATTTTACGTGTGAGAATACATTTTTACTTGTGATTCTGTGCACTATAACGTTCGCGAAACTACAGTACGGGCTCTGTCAAAGTATAGAGACTGATATTTTAAAGAGGGTGACAACATTCTCTACAAGAATCTGGTTGTCGTATTTTGCGGCCTGATACAGTTTAAGGTTATGCCAATCATCGATTGAAACAAGTATTCAGCGGATGTTTCATATTCACCAGCAAACTCAGGTGCAACACCCGATGATTGAGTTATAGGTTGAGTTTGAGTATATAGCTGCGGATGAGGTTCAACATGAGATACATGTGCAAGATGATAGATTTGAAGCGTACTTGAGAATGAACAATGATAGCAATGAGGAGTTCGAAGCTACGTACGAAGCTGGTGATGAGGACGGGGACGACGATGGGAGAGGTGAGGCAGTGGCAGAAACTTTAGTGGTTCCAGCCGCAGTTAGTCAACCGATGGACGTTCCACCTTTTATGCGTAGCTTGGAAGTTCCACGTGTTTGACGCCATGCATGCACTGGAGTTTTCTAAATATGCAAACATAGGTACGTGAGCAGTGGGTAATATGTTTATTTGATTTGATTTTAACAGATCGATGAGCGATAAATTTGTTTTCTTATAGGTGTTGCTAATTATGAAGACGGGGAGTTTAGAATTGGAATAGAATACGGTTCAAAAAAATCAGTCATTGCGGCAATTTGGAGTTACACTATTTTCAGATGAGTCAATTACATTGTTTATGAATCTGAGCCATAGACGTTCTATGTAAAGTGCAAGACTTATGGACGTGGGTCCGACTGGCTTATCCGAGCCAGCTTGATACAGAAGAAAGCCTGTTGGGAGATTCGAAGATACAACGGGAGGCACGTGTGTTTCATGAGAACGATCTCATAAGATCACTCCATGTTAGACTCGGACACGATTGCTGAGGCTATGAAGCCATTGGTTGAATCTGACCTATCCATAAAGGTCAAATCTATAATTACAGAAGTCCGGGCAAGATTCAACTACACTATTAGTTACCAAAAGGCTTGGTAGGCAAAGTAGAAGTCGATAGCCAAGGTTTTCAATGGATAGGAAGAATCTTACCAAACTTTGCCATTGTGGTTCTTGGCAATGATTCAGAAGATGCCTGGTTCACAAGTCTAAATAGAAACATGATCCCTGTACAACGGGAGTCAAGAGGTTGACGGTGTTAGGATACTTTATCGGGTATTCTTGAGTTTCAATTCATGCATAAGAGCTTTCAAATATTGCAAGGCGCTGGTTTAGATTGACGGGACCCACCTATACGTAACATATAAAGGTTGCCTTTTGGTTGCAGTTGCGCAACCACTCGGTCTGCAAGAAGCCATTCGGCACACTCGAATGATACTAATGGCCCTACCATGTCACAGACATCAAAGTGTACGTATAGTTTGGCAGGTATGATGATGCTGACATATGGCCTCCAGACAAACTATAAAATATTGTGAGGGCCATTAGATTATTAATAATACCGTAAATTATAACAGAAAACCTCAAAACTCATACTTACCTCTTCCATAAAGTTGATTGCGTGCCTAATAGACGCCACACTCGTAGACATCTATGTTCGGGTCTGTGGATGATGATTCTATTTGCAACATAGAACATTATTCATAGAATTTGAATTACATCTTGCCAGTAAAACATAAATAACATACAAATCAAATTCCAATAAATTATTTACGATTACCTGCGTGCCACCGGTATATCAGCCGACGGAAGCTACTGTTGGGGAATGGGCACAAGTCACGACATACGCTCCCATGCCCAAACAAACAACAAATCAAGTGGGACATCCATCTCCTTACAATCGTACCGTGATATATGACACAATGACATGTAAAGGTGCGTGAGACAAGCTGACTCCCAACTATAATTGCCGATCTGATTAAAATTCTGGAGCAGTGGTAGATATTTCGTGTGAGCATATGCCGTCGACTTATTCGCAAAGAGGGTGGTACCCAACAGACAGAAGATGTGACACCTAACATAGCGCTTAACAGACTCCCATGTGTCTAAAGGTTGTGTGTCTGTAATATGGCGAACCCATGAAATCTTTATGTAGCTTTTGGAGAAACTGCTCACCATGGGTTCGCTGCCGAATATCGCGAGACTCTGGGTGACCAAGAAGTCGTGATTGCTATCAGTCCAACCGGTCACAACCTCTCCATTGATCGGTAGGCCAAATATGTGTAACATGTCCTCCTGTGTTACTTTAACCTCACCCACTGGCATTACAAATGTATGTGTCTCCGGTCGCCACCTTTTCACAAGAGCAGATAGCATCACAAATTTTTCTCTGATCACTCTAACTCTCGAGAGCTGGTAGAATCCGGTGGTTCATAAAGCTTGGTCAACCGCTAGATACCACGTCTCTGGCTGATCAAGCTTATGCGGCAGAAAATTCCTATTAACTTGGTAATGTTCAACCACAAAAAGAATTAATTTAATAAATAGCAGAAAGAATAAATTAATAATAGAAAATAAAATAAATAGTTACAAAAATTCAAATTTCTTATTATTCACATTCATATTTTTTATTAATTTCATTAATAAAATCATTTAGACAAAAATTATTCAAATAAATAGTGACAAACTATTAAACTAATGCTAACCAAATAAATACTAATAAATTAACTGAAAATAATAAACTTACATAGTTAGGATGTCCTAAATAGTTGGTGATATGATCTTCTGCAGACATATAATTACGTATCATTTTAGATGTTCTAATCTTACTTTCAACTCTAAAACTAACTAATCACTCCTAGTACAATAAATTGAACCAAAAAAATAACCGTTGCTGCAGATGACTATGGCTTGATGACATGAGAGTGTATGGTGATAGTGAAGGGGGAACGAAAATGAAATGAAACCAAGTCTCACTCCTCCTCCACTTTTATACACCGGAACCCAAATTAAACCATAAATGACACCTGTTTTCCGAGCAAGACTTGCCTCTTGCATGGAGACAGCAGTCAACACGTTACCTGTGTACTGCTGCATGGCCGACATGTGGCGAAAGGACGTTACCACGCTCCACGCACCATGTATGTTGCTTGGATGGAGACACGTGGCTTTCGCGTATATGGTGCCACTAATCAATACACCTTGGAAACATGCGGAGAGTCTCTGTAACAAGTATCACGATGCTGCGTGTTGCTCTGCAGCGGCCACATGGCGAATCTCTATTGAGAATTTTCAATAAAGTTGTCTCGAAAATTTGCACAGAATCTTTGTTACATTAACATGGAACTTGTGTGTTGTCTGGAAACACAACACATTGTGAATCTCTGTTGAGAATCTCTGATAAAACTGTTTTCATTTTACGAAAAACTAACACAGAACCTGCGTGTTGAGTAATATTTCTGACATCTCCATATTTCTGTAAAACACTACAAACACCAATATTTAATTAAAACGCCACTTTTTATATATATATAAAATAATTTCTGTATTCAATGCATTGAAAATATAAAAAATTAACTTTTACAATAAGTTTTACAAAGTATTTTTTTATGATATATTTAACCTATATTCTTAGAACATAAGTTAGAAAAATTCTTTTTTTAATTATAAACAAGAGGGGCATTAATGGAATTGTAGGTTTCTTTATGTGAAATCAAATGTTCATCTTGACTTTCTAAACCTACCTTTTTGTGCACTCTGACTAGTCATGCGGAGACGAATTACTGCTCTTGCCTTTTATCAACAAAACATGCACAAAAGGACATAAATTAAACCCTGAATTAATGGACCCAAAAAGAGAGTAATTTTTTAGTCCAATTAAAATGCATTAATTATAGACACAAAAAGGCATTAATTACTAATATATTGTAATATATTATACCTTGAATATTATTCAAATAAATTCAAGATTTTATGTAAAATAATTTTACACAATAACCTACAAAGTAAATTTATATTTTTTGTATGCGTTTATTTAGATGTCATTAAATAATAATAATTTTTTTATAATATAAAATATATATTTTAATTTTTATATCTAAAAAATATTTTTAAATATAATTAAAGATGATAATGACATACTAATAAAATATTATGTTATTATTCTTAAAAATAAAAAATACAGAGGAATATTAATTTTAATTCTGAGTTGCTAAATTTGAATTTGTCATGCACAGGTGAGGTCTGTGTCTTGGGGTCACAGAAGAAAAAGAAAAAGAAAAAAGAAAAAAAATGGCAATTAAATTGTGAAAACACAACACAACTACTAAGTTCCTTTCTTATCAGAAAATGATGGAACCAAAAGAGAAAGAGAAAATGGAAACAAGTCATCACTCAAAAATTCCCATTACAAAATTCCAAGCCCCAAATATTTCCCAATAATCCCTTTTGCTTTTTTCTCAGATTTCTGCGAACGGATAATAAAGTTCCACAAAGTTGGAACAGAATTCTTGCAGCTATCAATCCAATCAATCATTGTTAATTACTTTTATTGTTATTGTTGTTATTATTATTGTGAATCTTCTTCTTCTTCTTCGTCTTCTTGGATTATCTGATATTAATCGTAGACACATTTTGTGCCATGACGATTCTTATGATGATCATGCTCATGATCAAGATCAAATTTTGAAGCCGTTGAAGATTCAATCTGCAAAAGCCAAAAGGATCGTTTCTGAGTCGGTGTTTGTTTCCTGGAATAGATAATTCTCTTCCAACTTTTACGTTCTTCAATGCTCTCTCCAATTCTCTGTGTTTTTGGGAGCTGGTGCAATTGGTTTGGATCTGATTGTGACTTTTGAATATGGTTTCAATGAGGACCTTTTGATCAGCATTTGATGGAACTCTATTCTCCATGATATTGGTCAACAAGGGTTATTTTCTTGAATATTGCTTCAGGAATTGTGGTTTCTTTTTCCCTCCAAGGTTTGAAAAATTTGCGTCTTGCTAACCACTTTGCCACCTGGTTGATGGGTTTGTTCTTTGCAATGGGGAGAAGAAGTGGAATGATTGAGGAGAGATGAGTCTGAGTCTGACATTTTTGAGTTGGAATTTCTCTTGAGGTGTGTTTTGTTTTTTTTTTTCTTCCCAGTTGTATGTGATGATGGTATGGAAAGGATTTCACCCTGGTATGAGCTCTGTCTCTCTCTTGAATTCAGTGATTGTTGATTTGTTTCATCATTCTATTAATTTGACTTGGGTTGGTTTAGATATACAGTTAGTTATGTTGTAGTACCTTGTTTAGTAATAGAAGAGTGATCCGCGGAAGAGTTGAACTGAAAACTCTGTGATAAGTAGGCTTCCTTTTGTGAATTTCGAATTCCAAAGGTTTGATAGAGGTGCCGTTGGTCTTGTTCTTGAAGAGTGTAGTTGTTGATGTAGTTTTTTCATAGACTGGAATGGAGGAACATAAATTACCTTAAAAACACCAGGGATTGTTTGTGGATATAGAAGGAATAAATATTCTACGGGTTCGTTCCTGAGTTTTATATACATTAACAGCCGCAGTAGCTTTGGATCTTGGGGATTGATTGTATCCATTTTGGGATTCTAGTTCCTTATTTTGGATTAGATTCCCATTTTGAATGTGGTCGGCTGTAAGTGGCGAATGAGCATGTCATAATGAGTGGGGAAACAAGATTGCTTGTCAATGGATGTAGTAGACAAGACATTTTCTGATATTGTCAACGTCATCAAATCATGGATTCCCAGGCGATCCGAACCAGCAAATGTGTCCAGGGATTTTTGGATGCCTGATCAGAGTTGTAGGGTATGCTACGATTGTGATTCCCAGTTCACCTTATTCAATCGAAGGCACCACTGTCGCCTTTGTGGACGAATTTTCTGTAACAAGTGTACTGCAAACTCAATTCCTGCTCCAGTTACCAGCCAGATCAATCCTTGGGATGAGTGGGAAAAGATTCGCGTATGCAATTTTTGTTACAAGCAATGGGAGCAAGGAGTAGTTGCTTTTAATAACAATACACAGGTTTCCAATCTGGATTGCAGTGCTACATTATCAACTTTGAGCTCGGTTAGCAGTAAAACCAGTGTTACTGCTGACAGTACTAATATTACTCTTTTCTCCATGCCTTATTCAGCCGGGCCTTATCAACAAATGCAACAGGGTCCGTGTCTGAACTTGCATCAGTCTCCTATGAGTGGAAACAACACTGATAGGGAAGTTTTATCACCTCCATTAGGGGGGAGGAATGATCTTGCAGGAGACATAGGGGATCCATTACAAAAGCAATTTGAATTCCCTATGAACAGGTATTTTCTGGTTCTTGTGTTCATCAAAAGCATTGATATATTTGTTTAGTTAGGCGTGTTCCATGCAGTGTTATATTTTATATAAATAGTATTTAGCCAATCATATTCTTCCTGTGTCTATGACAAACTAAAAAATAGTGTGTAATAACTATGTGTTTATAGCTAATTATGACTGCATTCAAGATGCAAAATCTGATAACTGATAACATTAAAATTTTGTTTCAAAGGATGTGAAATTAATTAGCAACCAAACAATCTAAATATGTGGATGTTATTTCTGGATTGATCAGAAATTCGTTTAATTAGGCCACACATTTTCTGCTGATCACTAACTTCTGTGTTTAAAGTATCCCATGTCTGAGGACTGCTGCTTTTTCTAATAGATTATTGTGGCTTGTATGCGCATTTTTTTCAGGAGTGATGATGAGGATGAGTATGGTGTATATCAGTTAGACTCTGAGATGAGACATTATCCTCAGGTGAATATCTACTATGGACAGGCTGAGTTTGAAGGAATAAGCAACACTGATGGCTCGCAGAAAGTGCATCCTGATGCAGATAACGGTAATGCAAATCTCACTTCAGAGAATGGATTCGACACACAGGGTTTAGAAAGAAACACAGCAGTTGGGAAGAGTGAGGATGAACCTTATATATATGAAAATGAAGCACCTTCCTCACTATATGTTTCAGAAGATGTTGATGCTGAACCTGTTGATTTTGAAAATAATGGACTTCTCTGGCTCCCTCCTGAACCAGAAGATGCAGAAGACGAGCGAGAAACTTTTTTTGTTGATGAAGATGATGAAGATAATGACGGGAATGGGAATGCCATTGGTGAGTGGGGATATCTGCGCAATTCAAACAGTTTTGGAAGTGGAGAGCATCGCCACAAGGATAGGACAAGTGAGGAGCAGAAGAAGGTAATGAAGAATGTAGTAGATGGACATTTTAGGGCATTGGTGGCTCAGCTGTTACAGGTCGAAAACCTACCTGTTGAAGACAATGGTGAAAACGTTTGGATGGAAATAATCACATCTCTCTCGTGGGAAGCTGCTACTTTATTGAAGCCAGATACTAGCAAAAGTGGAGGGATGGACCCAGCTGGTAATGTGAAAGTCAAATGCATTGCATGTGGCAGCCGCATTGAAAGGTAAATGCTATAATTTATCTGATTTTTTGCACGTGATTTCTATATTGTCATACTTATCAGATTTTCTTTTTTACAGTACGGTTGTTAAAGGAGTTGTTTGTAAGAAGAATGTGGCTCATCGTCGCATGACATCAAAAGTTGATAAACCTCGCTTGTTGATCCTTGGAGGGGCTCTTGAGTACCAGCGTGTTGCCAATCTGTTGTCTAGTGTAGATACCTTATTACAGCAGGTTTTAATTGCGATCCATTTATTTTATTTATTTATTAACTTGCTCATTTTGTGGTGCAAATGCTATTATCACGAGTTCATGTTAATGGATTTACATTCTCTATATAGGAAATGGACCATCTGAAGATGGCAGTGGCAAAGATAGCCTCTCATCAACCAAATATCCTTTTGGTAGAGAAATCAGTCTCGAGATATGCACAGGAATATCTTCTTGCAAAAGACATATCTCTGGTACTTAATGTCAAGAGGCCACTTCTGGAGCGCATAGCACGTTGCACAGGCACTCAAATTGTGCCTTCAATTGATCATCTTTCATCACCAAAGTTGGGTTACTGTGAAGCTTTTCATGTTGAAAAGTTTGTTGAAAATCTTAGTAGTGCTGCTGCTCAAGGTGGTAAAAAACCAATGAAAACATTGATGTTTTTTGACGGCTGCCCAAAGCCATTGGGTTGCACAGTAAGTTCTAATCTAATCTTATTTTATGAAATTTTTTTGTTATTATTTTATTATTATAAAAAAATTCTTCTGGAGACTTTAACTTGTAAATTACAAATCATGTAAAATGTGTGTGCACTAGCAACCACAAGGCATGTGCCTTTTTTAAGGAAAAAATATAACTTAATTGTCATTACTACCAACTACGCATCATTAATATTTTTCTAATTTTGACATCGTTGAACAGATTTTACTTAAAGGTGCTGATGAGGAAGAATTGAAGAAGGTAAAGCATGTGGTTCAGTATGCAGTTTTTGCAGCTTACCATCTGGCTTTGGAGACATCTTTTCTTGCTGATGAAGGAGTCTTCTTCCCAGAAATTCCGCTTAACAGTCTGCCTCTTCCTAATACAACATCAACCATTCAGAGGTCAATCTCAACAGTTCCTGATTTCGTTGCTCCTAGCAGTGAAAAGTCTCAGGGGCTTGAATCCGACACCGGACCACGGAGAACTAAGAGTGTCAGCAGTACTGAATCCTATTTGCCTAATGATGATCCTTGTGAATCTTTGCAATCTGCATCATGTATCAGCCATACAACTGCCTTTTATTCTTCCATTGTCGCTTCTGGAAATGCAATTCCAGGTTCATACAATGAGAAAATTCTTCCTAGTAAATACACAAATGACTCCACACAACCCCTGGAGGAGGAAACTCCTGAAGTGAACAACTCTTTGGGAATCATGAATGATCCTACTGTAAACGGTTATGGACCTGCAGAGAAATTAGATCATGGTATTTTAGCTGGCACTATGCAAAATGATCTCAAGCAAATCTCTACAAACCGATCAACTGTGTTAGAGTTATCTTCAGAAGATGTTCAACCTGAGAAGGCTGGAATCACAAATGAAGAGAAGGTTCCTGAGGAAGAAGCGTTTCCTCCATCACCCTCTGACCATCAAAGCATTTTGGTGTCTTTGTCATCTCGGTGCGTGTGGAAGGGAACTATGTGTGAGAGATCCCAGCTCTTTCGAATCAAATATTATGGCAGCTTTGATAAACCACTGGGTCGGTTTCTTCGGGAACTCATCAACAGGGAACACTTACCATATCAGTCAAGAAACTACCAGAAATTCTCCTTCCTGGTGAAAGGGAGGGAAAGATTTGGATGTGGCATAGATGCTTGCGGTGTCCAAGAATCAATGGCTTTCCTTCTGCTACACAGAGAATAGTAATGTCTGATGCTGCATGGGGTTTATCATTTGGGAAATTTTTGGAGCTCAGTTTCTCAAACCATGCTGCAGCCAGCAGGGTTGCAAGCTGTGGTCATTCTTTACACAGAGATTGTCTACGTTTTTATGGGTAGTTATAGTCTTCCCCATTTCCATTTTTTTTACTTATCAAAGCATCTGGTCCAAGTTTTATAGGTGTTACCTGTTTATAACAAAACTATGGTGTTTATGGAGGACAATAGGTTTGGAGTGGCATTATGAAAACTATATAAACTTGTGTTATTATGCCATGCATGAATATAGATTTTGATCATTGCTGAGATTAATTAATTATCACACTGACATTTCATGTGCAGATTTGGGAATATGGTCGCTTGCTTTCGATATGCATCAATTGATGTTCACTCAGTCTACCTTCCCCCACACAAACTTGATTTTGATTATGGGAGTCAGGATTGGATACAAAAGGAATCAGATGAGGTTCAGTATTTTTTTGTATTGGATCTTAAATTTTAGTTGTATCATAGTGGACCTAATATCTGGTTGTTACAGATGGTTAAACGGGCAGAGGTTTTATTCTCCGAGGTACTCAATGGTCTTAGCAAAATAGGCGAGAAGAGATCAAGGGCTGAACTGGAGGGAATGTTGCAAAGGGAAAAACTGGAATTTGAGGTGAGCTCTTTGGTGATTGTACTCGAATTTACAGCTTGACTCTTTGAGCTCTTTGGTAATTGTACTCGAATTTACAGCTTTACTCTTTCAGGTTCTGTGGCCTGCAGTGTCCTTGTGTAAATAACTAATTTAGTAACCATTATATGTATAAAACCATTTATTTCTGTTATAATATTAGAATTCTTCCTGTTTTAGTAATCTTGTTATGTTAGTTGTCCTATTGGGGAAGAAGTTATATTGAATTTAATTACTGTGGGTTTAATCGTTTCTTTCTGTTTATCAGGAAATGCTTCATAAGGTTTTGAACCAGGAAAAGAGAAAGGGCCAACCTGAGATTGACATTCTGGAAATTTATCGGTTGCGGAGGCAGTTACTTTTCCAGTCATATATGTGGGATAGCCGCCTAATCACTGGGGTCAACTTATTCAAGTCTAGCGATGAAACTGATTTAAGCAGTACAAGTTCAGAGGATAAGGAAATACATGTTGATGAAAATCAGATAAGCGTGACCACTACAGCAGGAAGCCGCTTCAAAAGTGTTGACTCTATTGATGGTGATCCAAAAGAGCTGAAAAGAAGCCCAAGTGTTGGAGGAGTAGGAGGGGGTTATGTAAAAGATTCCCAATCTGTTGCATTTCATCGAGATATCGACATGCCCAAAAATACCAATCATAAGAAAGAAGACCAACCTAATCTTCCAATCAGCAAAAGCATATATGATCCATCTGAGCCCTTAGAACCTGAATTGCGTGTTCGCAGAGCAATGTCTGAAGGACCAATGTCTCTCATGTCTAGTTTGTCTGATACACTTGATGCAAAATGGACAGGTGGAGACCACTCTTCGGCACAGCCTGATTCATTTCTGGCAGAAGCTACCACAACTTCGATGCTGAAAGAAGCATCCACTGTTGGGGATCATGCCGAAGACCAGAATGCCAACAAGAGTATCTTTTCTTCTAAGGGTCAAGATAACATGGAAGACTCTTCAAGTTGGTTAGCAATGCCCTTCTTAAACTTCTATCGCCAGTTTAACAAGAATCTTTTTTCTAGTACAACAAAGTTTGATACACTAGTCGACAGCAATCCGGTTTATGTATCATCCTTCTGGAATCTGGAACTCCTAGGTGGTGCAAGGATGCTTCTGCCTATTGGTGTTAATGACACTGTCATTCCAATATATGATGATGAACCCTCAAGTGTTATAGCTTATGCCTTGACGTCACCAGAATACCATTCCCAATTGAATGATGATGTAGAGCGACCGAAAGATGCGAGTGATTTAGGTTCATCATATTTTTCTGAATCAACCACCTTACAGTCATACTCTTCTACTGATGAAATAGCTTTTGATCTTCAGAAGAGTTTCGGGTCAGTAGAGGAGATGTTATTGTCAATGCCATCTCGTAACTCATTGATGCTAGACCCAACATTATATTCAAAGACGATGCATGCCAAAGTTTCTTTCGGAGAAGATGGTCCCCTCGGCAAAGTAAGATATTTGGTGACTTGTTATTATGCCAAGCGATTTGAAGCCTTAAGAAGGGTCTGCTGTCCTTCAGAGTTTGATTATATAAGATCTTTGAGTCGCTGTAAGAAATGGAAAGCTCAAGGTGGGAAGAGCAATGTATTCTTTGCAAAAACATTGGATGATCGATTCGTCATTAAACAAGTAACAAAAACTGAGCTTGAATCATTCATTAAATTCGGGCCTGGATACTTCAAATATCTTTCAGAATCCATTGGCTCAGGAAGTCCCACATGCCTCGCAAAGATTCTTGGCATATACCAGGTACTTGTCTTTAGAGCCTTTTTTAGATTAAATTTGATTTTTAGAGCCTCAAAAGAAAAAAAATGGAACCACCATGCAAAGATTCAGTAATCTGTATTACATATCATCTTAGCCACTAAATTTTGTAATGTCTTTTTGTTGAAAAAGATTACATCAAAGCATCTCAAAGGAGGGAAAGAATCAAAGATGGATGTTTTGGTTATGGAGAATCTTCTGTTTAGGAGAACTGTGACGCGACTTTATGATCTCAAAGGATCTTCCAGGTCCCGGTACAATCCAGATCCTAACGGGAGGAACAAAGTTCTGCTAGACCAGAACTTGATTGAAGCAATGCCGACTTCTCCTATTTTCGTGGGAAACAAGGCAAAACGGTTGTTAGAGCGAGCCGTCTGGAATGATACCGGCTTTCTTGCAGTAAGTTCCAAAACTTCTTAACTCTGAAATTCTTCTTCCTTCTCTTATTGGCTTCTTGCTTAGGAGGGAACCTTTTCTTGTAAATTAAGCATTATCTTCTTCCTTTTTTGGCAGTCGGTTGATGTAATGGACTATTCGCTACTCGTCGGGGTGGATGAAGAGAAGCATGAGTTAGTTCTTGGGATCATTGATTTCATGAGACAGTATACATGGGACAAGCATCTTGAAACATGGGTAAAGGCTTCCGGCATCCTCGGAGGGCCAAAGAATGCATCTCCGACGATTATATCGCCAAAGCAGTACAAGAAAAGGTTCCGGAAAGCGATGACCACTTACTTTCTCATGCTTCCTGATCAGTGGTCACCTCCAGCCATAGTTGGAAGTTCATCACAGTCTGATTTAGGTGAAGATTACACTCAAGGTAGGTCCTCAGTTGAATGATTCTGTGTTTGTGTAAATTCTAGTTCCAATTTGGGGTCATATTATTCACCCTATATTTCCATTTTCATTTTTTCCCCTTCTCATATTATATAGGAATTCTTTTGGTTCAATTGTAATCTGTTCAACTAGATATTTCCAATTATTTTTTTTTGGGAAGAATACCAGAAAAGAAAAAAGGAAAAAAAAGAAGGGGGCTGTTAGAAGCCACATGATGTTTGTCAGGGGTAAAAGTATTTGATATCCTCTGATTGAAGTCCTTTGTACAAAAACTAGTCACTTTTTATAGAATCAAGTAATATAAATGTATACAGATTCAATTTCAACTCTTGAATATCTCAAATTTCATTTGCTTGCCTTCAGAAGTTATCTATGATGATATGATATTTTAATTAGAAAAATTCGGATGAATAAGTTATTTTTGTAACTAAGTTTAACAAAGTCTTTTTTCTTTTTCTTCTTATGCATCTTTTTTTTTTTCCCTTCAACTGGTTTTTATTCTGTCAATAAACTATTGAACAAACTTAATTGAATTTAGTTACTAAAATAATTTAGTCAATGTAACATTATTGTAATATTGTTTTAATTAATGACAAACTACAAACTACCAATTTTTGGTGAAGAGTAGTTAATTAGTAAAACCACATCAGCAGAATTCTATTTCAAAAAAAAGGTATTGTTTTTGGAAGAAAACAAATTGTAATTTGCATGACAAATAGATTCCTAAGTGAATCAAAGGCAGATACCAAGGTCCAAGGTGGGTTTGGTACTTTTGTCCAAACCTTATCATATATACTCTCTGCTAGGGGATACATAGTCCGGGTAAAATCAAGTTTGTCATAATTTAGATTTGGTCTTAAATATATATTGGGTTTATTTTTTAGACTCTAATTCGACTCTAAACTCGATGAAACTTAAACATTATCGGACTACAATTATATCGGGTCCAAATCAGATGAAAACCGGGCTTTTAAAGCTTTAAACAATAATTTATAAAAAAACTTATTTATGATGTACTTATTTATAAAAAAACTTGTTGCCGAAAAGTTGATATCTATATTTGAACTTGAATTTGTCTATAAATACAAATTTGATGCTTCTTTGATCTATTTTCTAATTCAACATGTGTGATTAAAAATAAAACAAAAAGCTTATAAGCTTATAATTAATATAACATAATATTGACCTTTTTTAGTTTCCTTAAAGTGTACATGAGTCGGGTGAAACCAGGTTCGCCTTGACCCGGACTCGACCCTAAATAATGACCGGGTCTATTTTTGAGACCCTTACTCGACTCTAAACCCGGTGAAATCACACCAAATTAGCCTCTAAAATGTTCGGATCCGAACCGGACCGGACCATGTGCATCTCTGCATTTATATATATTTTTTAGATCGTTGCTACAAACTCGATCCAATGTTGGAGAGAGATGATTTAATTTGTGAATTATCTCTTTTGACAATGCTATTAAGGATAAACACAAATTAAATAAAATACACATCAGATTAAAATGGTCTAGAAAACTAACAACTAAGACTTAAACAGACCTTCGAACAAACAATAAGTAAAATTACATGATAAAACATAAATAAATCTTTGAGTTAATAATCAAAATTGTCCCTGAAAGATGTCTCGATCTCCATTGTCGTCCTCGAAAGATAAAGTTAATCAAAATAGTCCCCGAAAGATAACCGAGTTATTCACGTTCGTCCTTCCGTCATCTCCTTTACTGAGTTGGCTAACGTTGACTAACGTGTGACGTTAACTGCCACCGTGGCAAACGCCTAGGTGACCCCTGCTATTGTTGAAAAGGTAATTATGCTGAAACAGTTCAAATCAGTCCCTTAGTGTTTGAACCATAATCTTCAATTCAATGATAAATAAGTCGCGTTCAACAATCAGAGGGTCATATACTTAGGTAGACCTTGAAATTGCTGGTTTGCGGCGAGGATGGAGGCAGGAAATAAGGTCGTAGTGCTGGTGTTTCATTTCCATCGAACGGCAGTAATGGTTACAGCGCTTCAATGCGAACCAGGAAGAAAACTCTTGAGGAATCATGTTTCTGTGGGTTGAAGGCTGTGGTGATAAAAAAATCTGGGACAGCAGAGAACCCAAATAGATTATTCCATGCATGTCCAAAGTACCGGGTGAGTGTTCTGGAAAAAGCTAAAGGTTTTTCATCTTGTTTTGTGTTGTTAGATATTTTTCAATTTTTTGTTTTCTGATTTTTGAATTTGCAGAAGGACAGTCAGTCACTGTAATTACTTTAAGTGGGTCGATGATGATGACTATCAAGGGGTGGCTGAAGGTGGAACAAAGAAAGATTATAGAACTGATTTGCAGGTTGAAAGTGACTATGATGAATGGAGATTGAAGGTGGCATGGAGATTAGGCAGCTTGAAAGGTGAAGTTAAAGTTTTGAAACTGCTAATAATTTTCATATTTGTGGTAGTTGTCATTAATGTAACCCTATATTGTTTGTTACGTACTTTCAAGTAAACCAAATTTTGTTGATATGTCATGGTATAATGAATTGAATGGCTTGAATGAGAATACATGTTTTCATTTGATTTTTTAAGATTAAGACCAAACTAATCCATCAAATGTTGCATACTAATCAGAATCACTGTTGCAGTAAGATATATTAAACTATAAACACAATCTGTAATCAAAGTATTCTTAACATTGTGTTGCCATAGAAGGCTAATTGTCACATTGTCTTAAGGATAAATACCACAGCAAATTTATAAGGTTTTACATGAGGATACAAACCTAAAAACAAGGCTAGACCAAAATAAAAGGGCACAATACAATTTTCAAATACACGGCTAATCACAATGTTTAATATGAAACTTCAATTGCCCTATGCAAAAAAAGCAAGTATCCTATACAAAAAAAAGTCAAGCAGAATACATTTCTTTCTAATCAAAGTCATTTATTAGTCTTTTTTGGGGTTTGAAAGTCTAGAGTAGATACGAATGTCATAAAGTTGGCCAGTTCTTAGAAGTGGCTGAACTTGTCCCCTTGATTGTCTCAATAGAGATAGCCACCGGTGCAGCTGCAGTAGATTTAGGAGAGGACCTAAGTCTGGCTTTCTCATTTGCACCAGGGGCAACAACTGCCAGTTGCAGCTGCATCTGTCTGACATGTTCCTCAACATCCACAACCATCTTCTTTGCACAGTCATGACAATACTCTTCAACCAGTAATGACAATACTCTTAAGTCCTTTTGTCATTCTTATCCTGTATTGCTGATATTGCATGCATACATGGCATTCCTTACAAAGATAATTAAAAGATTAATTAAAATTCGTGCTTGACTGAAGATGAACATAACTAAGAGAAACCTTGTTCCAGATGCAAAATAGGAGCATTAAAAATAATTGAATGGCTATCAGATTATGTATCATTCACTTCATTTAATAATCGACAAGTATAATCGCCATTTTGGTAATTGATGCATTTTTTTTTAATCATGGAACACAATACCTAACCAAAACCAAGAAAAACTTCATAGGAACATAAGGAGTGTTATGGTACCTCATCGAATTGTGCCTTCACCCTTGGACATACAATTTGACATGGTGGGAATCCCTATAGATACACAGATATATATAAACATATCATATCATATCATATCATGAAAATCTTATAGAGTAAATGCTTGCAGAAAAATTCTTCACATCAATTCAATTCCTTCACAACATACCAGGACCAAATTAGTGCCTAATTACTCAAACCTTACACTAATCATTACCAAATAAAACAAATTATTAAGCTGATTTCTTTTCTCCCCAATCATAAAGCACATGAATTATGCAAGATATAAAATTTATAAGTGTCAAATTCTCAAAATTAGCTAAGTAAATAAGAGTGCAAGTTAGGGGAATAAGTGGTACATTAAGCAAAACCCCAAAAGGAAAAAGTGAAAAAGAAATCGAATTTGGATATGGGTTAGTACATTGATAAGAGCGAGAATGAAAAAATGGAGAAAAGAAGGTACTTTGGTGAGGAAAGGAAGGTTGGGTTTAGGAGAGAGACGGAAAGAGGGTTGGAGTGAGAGAAGCGGAAATGATTAATTTTGGGTTTGGGTTTTGTGGGAGTGGAAAGTGAAGAAGATGCGGAAGAAGCAGTTGAAGCGAAAGAAGATGCCATTGTTGTGTTGATAAAAGGGATGAGTGAGTGCAGTGTTAAGTTTAGAGGTTAGCATTCAATCAAAACTAAACGATAACGACGCATAGAGAGAAGGTTGTTATGAGGTGGGGTGATGCTTTGCAACATTTTTAATCTCTTTTGGACACTAAACGACGACACATCAAGGATTGGAGGCCATTCAATCAAAACTGCGTCGTTTTCGTCGTTTGCCACGGTAGCAGTTAACGTCACACGTCAGCCAACGTTAGCCAACTCAGTAAGGGAGATGACGGAAGGACAAACGTGAATAATTCGATTATCTTTCTGGGACTATTTTGATTAACTTTATCTTTCAAAGACGAAAATAGAGATCGAAGTATCTTTCAGAAATGATTTTGACTATTAACTCATAAATCTTTTCTTGTCTATTGTTGAACACTCCAAAGATTATATTTATTTTGCTTTGATTTTCTCCCAAATGATTTTACGATGCTAATCAATTAACCATTCATATCATTCTAGTTTCACAGACTCAACTCATTCATCCCACTTTCATTATCATACATTTATGTGTATGTGATCCATTTCACCCAATAATTATTATTTGTCATAATCTTACTTTTTCATTTTTTTTCTTGTCTTAAAATTACGGGTGCTCCTAAACTTAATCTTAATATTTTGTACCAAATACTTTATTGCATGAACTTTATTTCTTAGATTCAATTGCTCACAAGACGTACTTTCTTTTCTAGTTAACCACTTTATTATAATCTTGTTATAAATAAAAATTACAATGTCTTTTTTTTTCCTCTAATTTCTCCAATAAAAATTAAAGCACTAATTTTATATTTGTAATAATAGCTTCACCTTCATATTTTTTAAAAAACATTCTTTTTCATAAAACACTTTATATGAGAATCTTAAAGCATCTACCAACAATAAAATTATTATATCTAAAAACATATATTTTATATACCCATTAAGACCATTTTCTATTAACTTTCTCAATTCTCATTAATCTTAATCCATTATCTTTTTTCTCTTTTGCTACACGCCATTGATTTATAAATGCATAGCTACTATTAACTTCAGGCAATTTATAATTTCTTGAAAGTTTACTTCAATAAGAAGTTAACATTTTCAATAATAATTTATTGCAAGAACAATAAAAGGTTATGGTAAAAATAACAATTATCAAGAAGGACTTCAACCAACTCTTCTTTCACATTTTGGTGAGATAAGATATTTGATGTTACCATTGTCAAAGTCTATGTGTTCACATAAATGGGTGATTTATTGACAAAATAAAATAGTAAGATCCTTCATTTATTCAAGAGAAAATAATATAATACATTGACGCATGCACATAAATAATGCTTTTGCTTCGTGATTAGGAAGTCATCATTCTTCCACTTTCCTTTTCTAAAATCTCTCTTATGTCCATAAATAATTAGCATCTTTCAAAGTTAAAGTTTTAGCAATTATTAAGATTTAAATAAACTTTAATATCTATAAAATACACATCGGTATTAAGCTTAGTTTGGGTAACCAACTTAATTAAGTTCTTTTTGATAAAATAACTTAGACAATAAATGACTCTATTAAAAGTAACTTATAAATAAATTATTTTGTGTTTGGATTTTTAACTCTAAAAGTGTTTATTTTATAGAAATATGATGAAAAGTAGAAGTATTATGAGAGAAGTCATTTTTTTTAACTTCTCTGTAAACTCCTAAATAGCTTCTTAGAAAGTTGCAATTTAGTTTTAAAAATTGCACCAGACATTAATACTACTACTTTTTATAAGTCAAAAGTTAAAAAAATTACTTCTAAAGTTTTCAAACGGACCCTTAACCTATCACGTTAATACTAAACAAAATAAATTAACGGTAAGACTAAAATAGACAATTTTAAAATTTTCGTAGACCAAACTCAAAAAACACAATTTATATGAAATAAAACAAAAATATGCATATTTTATAAAGACCAAAACTTATTTAAGCAAATATTAATTAATAATTTTCGTTCAATCCTTATTTTAATAATCTCTATCAATTCGATTATTATCTCTTTTATTTTTATTCTTTTTACAATTTACTAAGAAACATGGCATTAGTTTTGTTTCTCTAAATTATATTGAGTTTAATTTTAATGCACTAACTAACCGTATAAAGTATTTTATACAACGGTGCAATCGTATCTATTCTTTTAGATAACTATTCACACCGTTAATATAAAAATAGTTATTTTTACTGATATAATATTATGTAATTAAATGCATGTGTGACACTACATCAAAATTAAATTCTTTCTTATACACGCACTAAACCTTAAAAGCTAAGAGAGTTATTC
>NC_029773.3:6241986-6243201 GCF_000817695.3 Arachis duranensis | reverse complement strand
CCATTACATACACTACTAAATGAAAAAGAAAAACCACTAAGAAAGGCATTGTCATTGTTATTATTATTAACATTTGTACAACTTGCATGAAACTATGCTGGAGGAACAAACCTTCTATGCATATATGCTCTTTCTTACATGCCTTTCTTAAAAAACATACACACTAACTAACACTAAGAAAAGCCATTCAAGTTTAAATCTTCTTTTAGACTAATAACACCTTCAACTTCACCATGATTGAAATTGATTTCTTCCCCTTTAACAATCTGAATTCCACTTTGTCTTAGAAAAAGATTCATAATTTCAACATCCCTAAACAAAACAAATTGTTGAATTACGATCAGATATATAACTATTTATGTATTTCTGTCAAACAGCTTAAAATTTTGAAATAAGTGATTTTATGACAGTTCTGTTTACCTCGGATGACAGGTTGGCCTAAAAGGATGTTGATAACGAGGTCCTTCATCATACCCTTCACAAATTATTTCTCCATTCTCATCTTGGTAGCAAATTATGCCTTGTGATTCATCCTCATAAACCTATTTAGATCCAAAAATAAACATAATTAACATAATTTTTTTTGTTCACTAATTAATAAACTTGCTATGTGGAATATAATATATAGAAAAAGAAGGAATAAGAATGAAGGTTTTGACCTTGTTCTTGATGGATGATGCTGTGATCCTCAATGGTAGAGCACCACCAACTTGTTGCCCCTTCTTTTGTGGGACATAGCTTTGTTTTGGCATCAAATCTTTGTTTCCATGTTTTAGAAATGAACCATACTTCTTAATTGAGATTTGAGCTGAAGAACAGTTAACAGCCATCTTAATATAAGTTTCTAATTATTCTCCAAGAACATAGAGGCTAGAAGAAGAAGAAGAAGAAGAAGAAGAAGAAGAAGAATGAAATTGTTGTTGGGTAGTTTATATTAATATATAGCGAAAATATGATGATGTCATGACACGATTAATTAGACAAATAATTAATTGTTTATTATACTAATAGTGGTATAAGCACCGGTTTTGTATTCTTTCCTTATTATATAATAAACTCAATTATTGTTGGTTTCATCATGTTTTGTCATGATGTATTAATATATTATTATTGATAAGCCATCTAGTGTATTATAGGAAGATATATGCTTAATTATATTCAACATATTTAATTTATTAAACATAATTTTTTTAAATATTAATAATATTTGAATTT
>NC_029773.3:6193726-6241840 GCF_000817695.3 Arachis duranensis | reverse complement strand
ATATGTTTGAATAACATTAATATTTTTTTAGAAAAGAAAAAAAAAAAGAAAAAACTTGTTTCTATTATTGTATCCATTTCTCTTTGAACTCATAGGTTGTTTAAACAAATGTTTAAATTTTTAAAGATAATGTAGAAAAATGAGATGTCATTGTGTGTTGAAAATGTAGTGCCGGTGAAGTCCAGATCACAGAGAATTAGGTTAATGCTTGTAAATGTCTCTCTCCTATCAATTGGTGGGTTGGTCCATTCACCATGTCAATATTAGGTGGCAACCATGGTTTTTTTTATTGCTATATTTGTGGTAATTTCAATGTACTTCACATATTTTCTCAGACAAAGTTTAATTAATTATTAGTGTGTTTTAATTTGGACATATTGTTCCTTTTTTATACTTAATTTATAAAAAAAAAAGTTAAATTGTCATAGTTAATTTGGACATACTTCTTTATTTTATTTCATATTTGCAATTTTCATCGGAAATGAGATATAAATTGTGTAAGTTATTTTTAGATGGATAAAAGATATATTTTTATTTGTAAAACTATATAATTTTAATAAATGTAATAAAAATATATACTTATTTCTTAGACTTTTAACTTATAAAATTTAAGTAATACTATATGGATTTATCTATTTTGTGTCTTTAAGGTATATGTTAAGATTACAAAATAAAATTTTTTTTGTTAAAAATCTAAAAGATTTAAAATTTTAATATATTTATTTTATATTTATTAAATAAAAATATTTAAAATTTTCTACTAATAATAAGTTTATTATGTGCCGTAAGATACATATTAACTAAATCTATAAATTAAAAGAGACAGAAACTAACCTATTGGATGTTGGATTCTTTCTGTAATTACACATTTAAACTAGCTAGCATGTTTTTCTTTTTTTTAATAAAAAGAAAATTGTGAGAAAAATGGTGTGACATAATATGTATGCTTGACCTTCTAACTTGCACCATATATAGAAGATTGAAGATAACAAAGGCATATATGAGTTATTATCCACTTGGCACGCATCTCAAAATTTGAATGAAATTTTTAAACCTAACCCAATTATGAGAAGCATTATTGCACATCTTATTATGTTACGTGCAAGAATAAGGAATCCAAATCAATAGTTTATGTATGTGGGAGATGCACATACTCAAGAGATTCTATATTCCTAACAAAAGATTCTGCCCACAGGTTTTGGTTCAATTTCTATTCTTAGTCACTTCTTCCTTATTGGAAGCATTATTAATTAATAATTACATAGTAATTAATTTGATTTTGTATGTATGTATGTATATGTTGTTTTCCATGGGCGATGCGTCAGCATATAGATCCTTTTCTTTTAATTAATTTTCAAATAGGTCACTTCCAAGTTGCATCTTATCTTGTTATATAAGACTTCCTTAATTTTTCTTTTTTTTTTCTTCAATTTCTTTTATTACCGGAACAAAGTATAAAGTAACGGTGAGAGGGTGGGTGAATTAATTAATCAGCAATTATATAATATATGAGAAAATACGAGGAGTTAATGGAATATTTATGCAATGCGTATAATAGAAGTTTAGTGAGTATTAGAGATATAACCATTAGTGTTATCTTTTTTCATTAGCGTAAGCTTTTGGGATGAGTGGTATTATGACATGGTATCAAAGCTCTAGATCCGAAAGGTCAAGAGTTCGATCATTAGTAAATCCCAAAATTAGCTTAAGCTGACACGGAACACGCCGACACGCAAATTTTAAGATTTTACATGACACGAGGATACGCATACATATAAAGTATTTTTTATAAACCGTAATGATATTTTAATATTTTATTGATATTAAAATATAAATGAATTTATTTTAAGAATATATTAAGAATAAGATCGGATACGCTGACACGTGATGGTATTTAGGTGTGTCCGGAGAAAAATTTTTTATTTTTTATTGAGACACGGTTTGGACACAGTAGATACGCGTGTCGGACGAGTGTTGGTGAGTGTCGTGTCTGAAATGTGTCCGACACGCAGACATGGCAGCAAAGAGAAGTGTATGTGCTTCATAGATCACAATAAATGTTGGGCAGTGATAATGAAGCATCAACAAGAACAAAACAATAAGTTTAACTGAGACAGGAGTGCCGAGGGGGACAACTAGAAAACCAGAAATACAAGAAAGTATATGATCAAGGGTTAATATGTCATGCAGCAACTTAGAGTACCAACTAATGAGGACAAGATGATAGAAGGTAGTAAACTAAGCAAACTAGACTAGTTGCTCAACAAAATAAAAAATTAGGGGAAACTGCTGAAAAAGACCTCATCCAAATGAACTCACTAGAACTTGGTTTTCATAGAGCCAAATTAAACAACTAAGACATAAATTCATCATATAATAAAAAAATACATATAAAATTACTAAATTACATAATTTTTTTTAATTTTTAAATACATATCTCGTATAAAATTATAATTTTTTAAAATTTGGGGACTACTCATTTGTCTAGGTCCGTCCCTATATATATGTCTACTTTTAATTATTTATAAAAATATTTTGCTGTATATATTGACATAATATATTTTGAAACAATAAATTTCAGCTAAAAAATAAATTTTGAAAAAAAACAAAAACAAGACTATGACTCATAAGTTGTTTATTTGGCTACAAATAAAAAAATTACTTAACAAAGTTGATTGATAATAAAAACGTAAATTATGAATAAAATTGATTCAACAAATAAATTAAAAAATTTAAAATTATAAATAATTAAATTATCCAAACTAATAGATTATAAATTAATGTTTTTAACTAATATTAATTTAAATAACACTAAATTTCTTAAATCAATGCAAAATGATTTTTTTTTTCAAAATCTTCATTTTACAGTAGATTTTATTCAAAAAAATCATAAATGTATAAGATTTTTTGGACTAAAAATAAAATAATTAACAATAAAAATTAATAAATTAAAATATAAATCTTAAAAAAAAATATTATTAAAGCAATTATGTAAATTATAAAAAAATTCTATCTCATAAAATTTGAATTATTCCATACAAGTGTTACTAACAACACACAAAGAAATTTGACATTTTCACGTGATTTGATAAAAATATCACTTGTCTAAAAAAGAATTTAAATAAAATAATTTTATATGCATATTTAATTAGGTGATGCCACATTATTAAAAGTAACTTTTATTTTTATTGATTGTGATATTGCGTAAATGGTCATTCAAAGGACAGATATAATTATACAACAGTGTAAATTATATTGTCAATATAAAACTATTTTATACATGGATTCAATTATATAATGTTACATTAGCAAAAACAATTATCTTTTATATTAATAACGTGAATAATTATAAAAAAAATGAATATAATTGTACGACTATGTAAAACGCTTTACAACTCATAGTGTATTAAAATTAAATTTAAAATTTAAAATCAAATATCATTATGTTGTATAGTAATTTTATTTTTCAATCCAAAAAAATTTCATCTTTTGTTCATCTACATTTTTTGATATCCAATCATTTTTGGACTACCAACACCCTGGTCCATATGAAATCCATATTTTTTTTATGTCAAGATCTCTCAAATATTCCTGCAGTAAACCACACATTATTACTGCACTTACAATAACTTTCAGGTTTGACTTACGTTTCATGTGCTTATTGGATATACTAACCACTCTACAGGTGTCATATGGCTGTGGATAGTCAAACATAAGTCATTTTTGACCATCTATCACCATGCCACCATAGAACCCGCCTATATATATATTTTCTTCGTGTTCAAAGCGAGGTTACAATTTAAAGAAGTAGAGAGATGAAAAATTTCAACTTCGTCAAATACAAAATCAGGCTGAATAGACAACTTACAAGACACTCCTTTTGTATGTTTACCTAGTAGTTGTCTCTCTTTTTTAATCTTTGTCCATTGAAGTTATCATTTTTTCGGCATTAAGTGTTCATTATGGAACATTATTTGATGGAATTCACGATTATAGAATATGGTAACGTATCGAATGTGGCATCCGACCGTTATTCTGTAAAATCGGTTACGGCTTTAATCACTTGATCGGTTATGTTCTATTTTGTTCAAAACATATATATAAAATTAAAATAAATAATTAATTTTTAAAAAAAATTTAAATTAATTATTTATTTTAATTGTATTGAATTTTATTGAATATATACAAATTTAAACGAAAAAGACAAAAATATTATTTACTAATAATTACAAGACATTTTCAATAAATATGTGGAGTATCATGCACGTAACTAATTAATGCGTATTGAAATTCGAAAACAGCATTTAATTTGATAAAAAGAAAACTAAAAAAGGATATTTATTATGATAAAGAGAGAGTATAATATATAGAAGGCTGAAATTTGGGGCTATATGCATTTCATGAATTTAAGGGTGATAAATGCAATTACTATTATTTTAAATGTGTTGTATTTTTCTCTCATAAATTTAAATGAAAAGATATGTAAAGTGATAAAATAAGATATTAATCACTACTAAAATTATAATTTTTATTATATGTAAATTCTATTATCTCATTCAAGAATATAATTACACTTTTGCTCTCTTTTTTTAGTAACGTTATTACTTCCAATGATTTTGATTTTTTTTTGTAGTTATTTCATGCATTGTTTTCACATATGTGATCAAGCTCTGTCAAAGTGAACATATTGATAATCACCTTAAATTAAAATAGGTATATATAATACAAAATTTAATAATGATTAAATTTTTATTTTTTACTTTATAAAATTATTTTTCATTTGTTAATACTTGATACTCTTTTTGTGTGTCTTTTTTGTTTTCCACGGTATCTCCTAGTCCGGCAGGCCAAGAACTAATTCACCGCAGACCGCGGTATTGAGCTCTATTTAAGGATTTGTTGCTAGCCAATGGGTTGCTGCATGCATAAGGCGGGATTCGAACCCCCGACACTTACTTAAGCGGACTAGTGAGCTAACCACTAGACCAACGCAACTTGGTTTTGTGTTTTTTTTTTATCCATACACATTTATTCACTCACACACTAAAAACCTCTTTTTCTTTTTTTTTAGTCTTGATACTAAAACCTTTTTTTTGGGTCAGTATACTAAACAACTGTTTAACTGTCACTCTTTGTAACTCTTGTAGTTATTGGGCTTAGGCCCATATCTCACCCAAAAACCTAGCTGTTGCATTGTTAAAAAGTATTTAGTTTGAGTTACTTTAGTAGTTAGTTTATTAGTGTGTTTAAGTAAGTATTAAAAGTTTAAATTTTATTTTATATATGCAGTACTTTATTGATCAACAACAAATTTTTAAATAAAATTTAAATTAATTCTTAATCTGTTAGATTGAGAAATACTATAAAAAACATTAATTATTAAAGGTCAAGTAAGGAAAAGTTTATTAGACTCTCCATCTACCCCCCAAGGGCGATGCATATGATTCCTTCCATTAATTGTCAAATGTTAAAATAGGTTGGACAAAATTAGTGGGTGATTATTTTGGGGAATATATGTCATGATGAAACTATTAACGCTATGGAATGTGGCAAATAAGTTAATTTAAATTTTGGCTATCAATAATTAAGGAATGGATCTCGCTAGGGAGACAATGAATTATTTGTACAATGGCTATTGAGTTATGAAATGAACATCTCCTATACTATTTAGAATAATCATCCGAGTACACGGGATAATAAACATCTTCTCAAAAAATTAAGATTCACCAAGAATCGAACTCTTGACCTTTTGAATCTAACGCTTTAATATCATATCATGATATCACTCATCCCAAAAGCTTCAACTGATGGAAAAATGTAACACTAATAATTAAATTTCTAATACTCCATAAACATCTATTGTACACATTGTATAAATATTTTATTGGCTCCTTATACTTTCTCTATTCATTTTTGTGACAAAAATTACTGCCTCATCCTCAGGACCCTCACTCACTTTTTCAGAGTCTAAATAATCAACCTTTTTTTTTGCAACTTGCGAAAAATATAGTTTTTGGAATCCTACAAAATTGGTGAAAAAAAAAATATGCTTTTTGCAACTTGTAAAAAAGTCTTAGATTAATAAATATTTTTTATAATTTGCGAATTGTATTTGGTATTAGCAGGTGTGAACATGCATTCTTAATTGCAAATAAAGTGCAATTTAAGGGTATAAGGTGAAGGTGAATGCATGAAACTAAAGGAGAATCTATAAGGCTACGAGGCTACAAGTCTATAACAGATTTGAAGTGAAATGACATAATGATTTGGCATGCATGCCTTATGCCTAGGAGACAGTAACTGCTTGTGCTACATTGTTTCAGTAGTTGCTATTTGCTTACCCAAGACAACATTAACCTAACATATATACTACATAAGACACACAAATCAAAATTCTAAACCAAATACCAATGCAATGCAACTCCTCCACAACCTACCCAAAAAAAAAAAAAACACATAAAATACTAGCACTAACAACAATTAGTAGAACAATCTGAATTAAAAGGATAATGCTGTACAAAACAACGACATCAAATTTTATATATCATGAGTTGAGATAATTAAAAGTAGAGATCTTAAGGCTAATTTTTTATATTAAAAATGAGGTGTAATTTATGTTAATATTATCATATTCACTACAACATTTTAAATTTATGGTCACGGTTTTTTTGTTATGATAAAAAATCGTGATCATAGATCCTCTAAGGTTACGATTTTTTACCGTAACAAAAAAAAAACTATAATCACGGTTTTTGAAAAAAGAGTGACTATAGAATACTTATGGTCATGATTTTTTTAAAAAGAATGACCTAAAAGAATCTATAATCACAGTTTTGGAGGGTGACCTAAAGAGATCTATGGTCACGATTTTAGCGGATGACCTAAAAGGGTCTATGATTTTATTTATTATCTCAGGTACTACGTATCTGTAACTTGGTTTTGATTATTAGTTTTGAAGTCTTGTGCATGTACACAAACACACTAGTACAATATTGTAATATAATATTCTTGTTGTTAGGGGGATAAAATATATAATGTGCAGAACTTTTTCTATTATGTTAAATTAAGCATTGAGCATTATTTTCATCATTTAGAGTAATGGCAGTTATATAATTTTGATAATGAATATCAATATTTTGAAAAATGCTTCTCTTATCCACTTAAGCATCATGCAATTTTACAGCTTCTTGAACCTAGAAGACATATATGGTTGTTTAAAGCATTGTATGGCTTCTAATATTGCTTCCTCAGGTATAAACAACTTCATCTATTTCTTTCTATCACATTCTTATTTTGTGGTGAGATAATGTCTAAAATATCATGCTTGAATTATTTTTATTCTCTTATTATTAAGCATGTTGTTTGAATTGACTATTCTCTTCTAACATGTTTATATCATTTGGTAGCAGAAAGATATGATATAAAAAAAATATTTTTCTTAGTAATATGAAATGAAATGGGTCATATATATATATATATACTTTAGTTATCTAAATGTAATATTTTGATATGTTATGTATTTTTTGAAAACAAATCTTATTCGGTATCATATGTAATGGATAAATTACATCCTATTTTGATTTGTGTTGTTTGAACAAAAAATATATCTAACTTATAATATAAATTTTATGATATAGATTTTTTGAATTTCTTATTTTTAGACTTATTTTGTGATTATCATAAATTTAGGATGCGATTATGCTTTAAAAAAAATAAATCTCGTACAATAAAGTAGGCTATGGTCACGCTTTTAAAATAAGATGACCATAGATAAGTTATAGCCACGGTTTTAAGGAGAGGTGACTATAGAGGCTATGGTCATGACGGAAAACTGTGGCTATAGATAAGGCTATGGTCACGATTTTAAGGAAGGATGACCATAGGGGCTATGGTCACCGTTTTAAGTTGGATAACGATAGAAGTTATGGTCACGGTAAAAACCGTGACTATAAATAAGGCTATAGTCACAGTTTTAAGGAGGGATGACTATAGAAGCTATGGTCACGGTGAAAACGGTGATCATAGATAAAGCTATGATCACGGTTTTTAACCATAGATAAGCCTATGCTCACAGTAAAAAAACATGGCCTAAAGTGTCAGAATTTGAACACTACAACTATGATTATAAAAATTGTGACCATAGATAAAAAAAACTGTGACCATAGGTCTACGGCTACAGAAAAATAGGCCACGGTGAGAAGACTGTGACTATAAATAAAAAATTGTAACTATAAATCTATGATCACCCTTTTTACTAATTTTTCGTGATCATAGACTTTTTTTTTAGTAATTTTTATGTAACTATGAATAAAAAGAATACTTAGTATAAATAAAAATCGTGAGTATCAATTTAAAAAAAAGATAAAAAATCAAATAGGAATCATAGATTACGACTTAAAAAAATCGTTACTAACGATTTTCATAGGGAAGAATCTCTAAAAATAAATTGTTTGTCGCATATTCAATTTTATAGGAATCTTTAGTAACGATTTTTTTTTTAATGGTTCAAACTTCAGTAATCGTTTGTAAAATTTCCTAATTAAGGTCAATGCCGACATCATAGCAATCTATTATTCTCTGTTATAATCCAGAAGTATTACACCATCCTAACTTTCATATTCAAATTAATTTGGGAGATCTTAGCACAAATTTTGTTGAGAATAAATTCTACTAGATTTATACTATATTTGACCAATTTGATGCATTAAAGACCAAGTACAATTTAGTGTATTTAAGTCGTTCTAAAATTAGAAATGTTAGCTGCATATTGATTTGTCCAACATAATAAATTTACACTGAAGATAATTTTTATTAGGTTTACACTATTTGACCAATTTAATGTATTGAACACCAAGTTCAATTTAGTGTGTTTAAGTCATTCTTGAATTAGAAAGGTTTGGTGCAATAGATTTGTCCAACATAATCTTACGTACCATAAGTAGTTGCAGAGAACAGCTTTTTATTGATGAAGGATGAGTAGCAGTAAAAAAAAAACATACAAATAGAACATTTAAAGCACTGGTTAATAATATTAAATGTGTGTTCTTGAAGTATTAGATGTCTTACATTAGTCACTAGAAAAATAATGAAATTAAGTCAGATTAGTCATTTTATATCATATAGATCAGAGTAAATTACATGAAAAAATTGTTTGGAGAAAAATATATGAATGACTTACTTCTAATTTGGTTATATTTTTTGTCTCCTTTTTTTCATAAAAAAATAGTTGTAAGATAGGAACCATTTATTTTTAATATTGGAGTGGTAGTGGTGTTTTTTTTAAATGTGGATTGTCGGGGTGTTATATTTAAATGTGGAATCGTTTAACTATAGAAGTAAAAATTGGACCGTTCGATTTATTAGAAGTACAGAAATCAGACCGTCCGATTTCTAGAGGTACACAAATCGGACCGTCCGATTTATAGAGGTACAGAAATCGAATCGTCCAATTTGTGAGAGGTACACAAATCGGACCGTCCAATTTGTGTTAAAAAAAAAGAAAAAAAATGAAGTAGAGAAATCGGATCTTTCGAGTGTGTACTTTCACAATTTTAAAAAATACCAAAAATTACAATGTTAAAGTATATTACCACTTCTATTTCCATAACAAAAAAAATTAGCTGCAAAATAGCACAATTTACAATATCAAAAATATTATTTTATTTATTTTTAATATATATTTTATATTTTAACATATATTTTATATTAATAATTAATTTTGGATCGTAACACAACTTCACGATCGAGTAATCTTTCAAGAATTACGTTAATTATTATCGTGTTATATGAGTGTGTCCCAAAGCAGTTTGAGCGAGTTATTTAGTGTATGACAACCACCAAAGTTTCATGTTATAAAATAGTATTTAGTAACTTGTATGCAGGTCCCAAAGCTACCTCTTCTTTTGATGTACTATTTCGTCTTCATCTTCATCCATCCAATGACTAAGACTAAGGACTATGCACTCTATGTGTTTGTGTTTGACACAGAGGCTAATAAAGAGGCTGCTCGGTTTTTTTTGGTCCCTTATGAGTTATGACATGTGACTATGTGACACATTTAACTTGGCCTACTTTTTTCATACCTTGCTTCCAATTTCAACCAGTCCATACCCCAGGTGAGATAAGTCAGGATCCTAAATATTTTGGTCACTTGATTAGAAGTCTTGAGTTAAACTGATTAAGATTGTTAATAAAACTGATTAAGTGTTCAAAAAAAAAAAAAATCACACATTAAAAACTAACTATTAAAGAACAGAATTACTTCACTATTGACTATTAGTATTTAGTATTCACTTTAATCTAATATATAGTTAGTTTTTTCTGTGGTACCAACAACTAAACCTTTGATCATTGTTAAGTTCTTAAAGAAACTGAAAAATCACACTTTCAAAATTAGTTATTAAAAAAAAGTTGAATCATTTTTTTCAATAAAACATTATATGCTATTTGATATAAGATTTTCTGATTTTGGACCTCTTATACAACAAAAGTTCATTGGTATAATGTGATTGTTTTTATTAAGATATTTTTATGTGAATTTCAGTTAAACATATTTAATTAAACATATTAAATTATTTAACAATTTATAATATAATTTTCAAGATGAAAACCTATTCATGAAAGTAGCAATTTTGCTAAGATGGTAAAAAGAAAAAGAAAAGTGTCCTACTTAAGCATGCTGGCTGTTTCTCCCACTGCCTCTTGTGTCATTTTCTCTTAAAACTCACTGTTACATAACACATGACACCAATGCACATAGCATAGGCACCAAAGACTAGTAGCCTTTCATCAATAGGGTGAGTTGGTGAGTTAGTGAGTGAGTGAGTCAATCCATTTCCCTCACAAAGTTCAAGCTCAAACCTACCTTCATGGATGTCTCTACTCACAAATTCTTCCAATCTCCATCTGTATTGGCACCACTTGGGGTAATGATGACCACATGTTTGATACTATGACTGTGATGTCTTTTACCTTCATGTTTATCCCTTTGTTCTACAATACATTACATTACATTACAAGATTGTGTTTTGTTTTTCTTCACTGACTCACTTTTGTTGTTTGGGTTCAGGAGCCAGTACCTATTGAATCCAACATGAGTAGCTTGTATGGGAAGAACAAGAACAGTAACCCTTTTGTAGATGATGACTTCCCTGACCCACTTTGCAAGCTCAATCTCAAGGAGACTTCTGAATTTGTCAAGTCATTTCCAGTGCCAAATGCTAATAATGATGAAACCAGAAGCACCATTGTTGATGTTTCAGCTCAGAGAAGAGAACAACAACAAAGGAGAGTAGCATTAGAGGCTCCTGCAACACCTGGTAGGCCATTTTTCAGCTTCACAACCATTGGAAGGAACCTTTCAAGAAAGAGCATTCCTTCCAAATGGGATGATGCTGAGAAATGGCTCATGAGCAGTTCATGCCATGACTCACCAGCACATGTGAATGCTGTGAATGTGAATGTGAATGTGAAGAAGGTATCTGAATCTGAGTCCTCAAAAATGGAGTGTTTCTCAGACAAGTCAAGGGTCACAGTCACTGAGGAAAGGGACTCAAAAGCTGCCCCAAACTTCAGAAGGTCTTCATCTTTGGACCACCAAAACATGTTTGGTGCTTTCAATGGGGTCTCATGCCCAACAGACATAGTACTAAAAGGTGGGGGATCACAACATCTCTCAATCACTCTCAAAGCTGAAACCCCTTTTCTCCTCCTCCTTTTATTATTTTTCAATCTACCCTTTTCGGCAACATCATCATTATGCTTCCTTTTTTCTTCTTTTTTGTCTTTATTAAGTTCCAAACCTTGTTTAATTGCCATTAAAGTTCCTTCATCATGTTATAGTTTAATTAGCTTTAAACCTCATTTGGCTTTTCAAGATGCAAATTAATAAAACTATTTATGAGCTAGTCTCATTTGGCTCAAGTTTTTCCAGCTTTATTATAAGCTCAATTACTTGGACCCAAAATTGTAGATTGGTTGAAGATTCAAATTATTGACACATTTTTATTTCCTTTGTTCTAAGTTTGGTTGAGCATGATCATGATAAGTTTTACTGATATTTTTACCAAGTTGAATTTGAAGCTAGGTGGTATAATGGAGTTGAATTTAAAACAAGATAAGTTGTTGAGAGCTTGTGAATTTGAATGCAGATAAGTTCACTGAGAGCATAGAGCCAATTTTGCCAAGTTTCAGATACTCAGAGCCAACTAAAGAAGGATTCTTATTTAGAAACAATGCTGGGGATGCAATGAAAGATGCTTGCACAGAAATGGCTTATCATCATCATCAACAACAACAAAATGAGATTCAACACAGAGATGTTGGGACTGAGATGACACCTCTTGGAAGCTCCACAACTTCAAGGTGCCATACACCAATCAAGAGTTCATCCCCTCAGAGGCACAATACTCCTGAAAGTAGGTCAGGACCATTGGCTATGGCAAACACCAATAGGACTACCTGCAATGATCTTATTCAGCTTGAAGAGTGCCATTTTTCCAAATTGCAACTGGGGACACAATATGACTTGGTTACTTCAAATTGGAGCTCAAGTGGAGAAGAAGAAGAGGAAATATCAAAGAGTTTGAGGCATAATGGTAGCAAGAAAGGTGATCCTGAATACAGGGCTGCTACATGGGAAGAAGAGGAGAAGACTAAGTGCTGTCTCAGGTAAATACTTCAAAGCTTCACCATATATAGCTGTTTCATGATTCTTGTATATTCCTCTATATAGCATAGACTGACATCTGATATGTATGGCTTGAGCTAAGTTGTGAATTGATTTGCAGGTATCAGAGAGAAGAAGCAAAAATTCAAGCTTGGGTAAACCTACAAAGTGCTAAAGCAGAAGCACAATCCAAAAAGCTTGAGGTATTTCATTGTCAATAATCCTTTTTTATTATGAATTATGGTTATAGCTTGCAATTCTTTGTAGTTCACCAACCACCAAGAATTCTAGAATTCTAGTTGAAAGCATCAAAATTATGATATATTCCATCTATTCCAGTTTATATGTCACTATCAAATAAACAGTAACAGGTGAGAAGGATAGATAAAAGGGAACAGAGAAATGGAAAGTTAAAACAAATATTGGAATATTAGTACAAGTTATGTGCTGTTGTAAGATTCTGGATATAAAATCTGCTTAACATTGTTAGATTTTTAGCTGAACATTAAGAAGCAATGTTCTTGTTGGTTAGTCTTCCTTCCCCTCCATTTTCTTGGTGGTCCTTTTCCTTGGTCATTGCTATTAGCATTGAAAATCGAACTTTTCCAAAATCATATATCAAAGACCAAATTCTGCAAGTTTGGCATGATTTTAAAAGACACGAGAGAATTGACCAATTTGTAAGTAGTACAAGTTACCATCCCTAGATCCTTATCTGTTTGCAACCAGTTTTTGAATTGTATGTAAGTGTAGATTACTTTGTACTTTGTTCTAATCCACATGGTCTTGTCCTGAAAATATAGAAATCCAAGAAGATGTTAACTAAGCATGTGAATATGATATAAGTTTGAAAGTGCATGAGCTGGTTTGAACTTTTGATTACAATGGAATGCTTTGCATTGGCAGGCATGTTTCTTCCTCGAGCCACCAACCAACTCATGGTCATGGATACCATTCTCATTATTATTATTCTTATCTTGTTGACTGGTCTATGGTCCACGTAGGATTCCTCCTCAATTAAATAATAACATAATCATGGTATATCAATTGGCTACAGTTATATGCTGCTTCTTGTCCTTGCTGATTTTATGTATTCATGTTCAGCTTCAATATATAAATATGATTATGCACAATATAAGATAGGAAAATTTTCAAGTGTTCCAAGAACATTAGTATTTTAGCGATTTTAACCATTGATTTTATTTATATATATACACCAATATTCCTGGAAACACTTAAAAACCTTCCTATAAGATATACTATATGTACAATATTGGTTCAATTACCTTTGTTGAGGCAGAATGTTTATGGTATCCTATGTTTAAAAAATAGCAACTAGTTTGCCATAGCTGGTCAAGGAATTGTACTGGGGATTGTAGACAGTGAATTTATTTGTTGATTCTACCCTCTCCTTAACTTTATGTCACTCTCACTTTAAGGCAAGAGCATTTTTTTACTTATTGGGTACAAACCATTTTTTTTTAAGTCCGTCGTGTGCTGATGTTTTTTGTGGGGTTATTAAGATCGAATTTTATAAATTCTGATAATATGTCATGAAATCAATTATTTCAAACTTTTAAACTAATAAACAAAAATACATAAATGGTTATAGTTTTTGGAGTGAGTTAGCCCCATTCAATTCTAAGACTAAGTTCTCTAAACCATTTAAGACATAAAATCTGTTAGAAAATGCTATGGCATATAATTTTAAGACACAAAGTTCAAGAAGCATGCAATTGAACTTAGATGCCTTATAAATTGAAACTTGAAAACGGAATGGAGAGAATCAGCTAGGCAACAACACTTGGAGCAAATTCAGAAAGCCACTGAACAAGCTCAAAAGATGATACACAAACATCATCATCATCATAGCACTCAATTTTCAAGCCACACCACCATTTCTTGTGGTTGCTTCCCTTGTCATAACATCCATCACTAATAACAGTTAACAATGCAAATATGCAATGTTGATCTTTGATGTTTTCTGCCTCCAAATAAATTCTATTTTATCTGTAACTGTTATTATTTTATTTTTATTTTTTTGCACATTTTTTTTAAATGAAAAGGGGAATAGTTTTCTTCTTTGTCCATTTCAGAAGATCCAAAGCAAGGTACAATATATCTATTATCTAAGTCATGGACTGCACAAAACAGTTCTGAAACCTGAAAAGATTAAGTTTACAACGGGAAAGTGATGTTTTCTTTTGTTGTTTTCTTCCCTTGTTTGCATGCTAATGTTGTCGTTTAGTTCTTGGAGTAGGAACCAAGAAAAGAAAAGCAAAACTAAATTGGCAAATACATAGTAAAGGGTACTCACTTTTCAGATTTCTACATGTCCATTGATGGTACATCAACATGGCAAATATATAATCATCCAAAATCTTTTAGAAGCTTTAAATAACCTTAATTACTATATTTTGTCTATGGTGTTAGCTTAATGTACTTTCAATTTACCTTAAATTATTCATGGTAACACATTATTACTTCTCTTTAGTGCTTCTTGTTTAATTTAGTGTTGCTTAGATATAGGAAAATGTTCCTTAATTTTTAAACAGTTCACATTATTCAACTACTACATGCACAGAATCCCAAAAACACTGGTCCACTTTAGACCACTAATTAACCAATCCTGATGGGGCTAATTATACATCAATAGTTCAAGTCACGTGACAACTTGTGTGAAAATTGGAATACTATGCTTATAGTCAACAAATCCAACTGTTTTTCTGGGTCTTTTTGTGATTCTATATTCATAAGGTCTAGTTCAAATTTTAGTCTTGTAGCTAATGAATATCAGAAAACTGGTGGCTACTTCTATCAAAATGTATTCGTGTGAAGATGGTATTATAAATCCTTAGATGATTTAATCAAACATATTAAACATCTCATGGTTCACGGTACCAGACGACTTCATAGAAGTAACTATCCTTAAAATTTAGGTCTATTAATCCAAAACAATTATTTTATATGTATACAAAAGTTAGCTATTAACTAGTTACTTCTTATAAGAATATGTATTTAGTATCTAATATTTTTTTTAGACGAGTGCTACATATACAAGTCTTTTTGACTTACAAGTCTTACAAGTTGCTACACATACGGGCCTTTTAATGTGTTATTCAACCGTTTCCTGTTTTCAAAGCGCTACACTCAGAACGGTTCTTCTTCTTCTTCCTCTTCCTCTTTAAGAAATACACCCAAAATTCGTTGAAGTACATCCAAAAGATTACAGAAATACACCCAAAAGATTACAAAACTACACCCAAAGGATTTAAGAAATACACCCAAAATTCGTTGAAGTACATCTTATGCATAATTCAGAACTCTTTCTCTTTCTCCTCCTCATCTTCTGCTGCTTCTTCTTCTTCAAAAACGATTTCACCATGAAAAATCGAAAAAAAAAACGAGAAAACAGAGAGAAAAGAACGTAAATGAAGAAGAAGAAGAAGAAGAGGAAGACGAGGAAGAAGAACGTGCAGAAACGAAAGAAAAGAAGAAGAAGAGTAAGAGGAAGAAGAACGTGCAGCAAGAAGAAGAAGAAGGAGGAGAAAAAGAAGGCAAAAAACGAAAGAAAAGAAGAAGGAGAAGACGAAGAGGAAGAAGAATGGTTTGAAGCGCGTTTTGAGTTAGTTTTAATTGAACTTGTAAACCTTACAAGCTTTAATCGCATTTAATTATTCTGATGGTTGATTATTTAATTAAAAAAATATACAAAATAATATATTTTTTTATACACAAATTTATGATAACTGGTTCAATGATTGATTTTTAGTGTTTAGCATCCTTTTATCCCTAAAAATAATTGCATACTATTGGGAGATACTCCATTCCATTCCCTTTGGTGCATATTTACAAGTCCTATTATATGCTCAGTATCATGTTTCTCTTGAAGAAGGAAAAAAATATGCTCATAATAAAGTGTGAGAGGCACTAAGTCAAAGAAAACAACTATACAATTATTTTGTACCATGTGTGCATGGTTTGATTAGGTAACTAAAATCAATGGATTCTGAGAGGTATAATCATTCAATATAAAATTCCTTTATTTAGGTTAAAATTGGTTTTCTTATCCTTTGATATATTTTTTTGGTCCAAGATAACCTTCTAAAGCTGCACTGGGAAGGGAGAAAAGGAAATAATTTCTCAAAAATAAGCTAATACAAACAAGAAAGAAAGAAAAAAAAGGAGTTAAAACCAATCTCTTTCACTTTGCTTATTATTCAATATGCACCTATAATTGAAGTTTTAATTAACAACAAAATCATTTCTCACCCTGAAAACAAGAAAACCAATCTCTTTCACTTTGCTTATTATTCAATATGCACCTATAATTGAAAGTTTTAATTAACAACAAAATCATTTCTCACCCTGAAAACAAGGGGCTAAGAAGAAACATATCTTTCAACTTTTTGCATATTCAAAATGCAACTCTATAAAGTTGAATTAACAACAAAATTATTCATCCTAAAACATGCCTCTCAACTATAATATTCCTCAGCCGCGGTACTTGTC
Organism: Arachis duranensis; assembly: GCF_000817695.3. Taxonomy (NCBI): domain Eukaryota; kingdom Viridiplantae; phylum Streptophyta; class Magnoliopsida; order Fabales; family Fabaceae; genus Arachis; species Arachis duranensis. The sequence goes on along the minus strand of NC_029773.3, from coordinate 6,224,661 downwards.
CATGAACTTCTTATGGAACTCGGTTATGCGAGTAACAATGGCCGGAATCTTGTCTTCTTGAGGCAATATGGTGCATCTAAAATGCCAAGTTCCAGGAACCTTGCATCACAAGAAAAACATTAACATATAATCAGTTTATAATCACCACTAAGGATGGATGATGCAACATAGTTGGAACCAACAACAATTTTTGTTGAAGCTAATAAGATAATAAATCACATGTAATGGAGGGAAGCCATTTACATTAAAACAGTTTGGGAAATGTTAGATAGTTACTGAATCGGCGCATAATGTATACGAACCTGTCCGAAACCAGAACCGGGGACAACAACTACTCCAGTAGCGTGGAGGAGGTTCCGACAATAGAAGTTGTCAGGAGCTGTTTTCGCCGCCTTTGCCGCTTCAATAGCCTTTTGGGGCAGCTTAATTTGGGGAAACAAATACATTGCACCTTCTGCTTTGTTACATGTTACACCCTCTAATGTGTTAAATGCTTCTTCCAGTGTCTGTGTCAAGAGAATAATGAATCAGGGAAGTTCAAAATTGTAAACAAAACATGTGTAAATGAATCCCTTCAAAAATGAATTCGTCGTATCTAACCTTTGCACGCCTAGCAAGGGAGGATAAAATGCCATCCCTCTCGGAACAGTATAACTCATAAGACTCATCTCCAACCTGCAACATTCATTGAAATCAAGAATGGAATTACTGCAATGTTGGTTAGTTGGTTTGTTTATTTCAATACCTCATTGCCTTCTATTAATTATGAGAATAATTTTAAGCAGCTTGTGTCAGTATATTACATCCGGCTTATCCTTAGGTTTATTTATGTTGGACATCCTTATAGGTTCACTAAATTTTCAATAAGATCCATATAGTTCAAAGGTCAATTATAGTGTGAAGATGTAAATTCATATAGAGAATACAGAGATTCATTTTAAACAATAAAAATCATTATTTAACAGTACTAGTGACACTGTTGACACCACATGCGAAGCTGTTTTCAATCACAAAAACATAATCTGTACAAAATAAATCTTTAGAGTAGTGTACCTCTAGTTTAAATGTTTGTGAAGTCCATGTTATATAAATATTATCAATCACATCCATAAAGTTTAAACATTTCTGGGTTCCTATACTAAACAATTGTTTTTCAACCAGTTCCACTTTAGTTTAACACTTTGTGATTAAATCTCCATATTGAATGACAACCTTTTGAGGAAAAGAACTAAAGAATTATTCCCAAAATATAGATGAGCGGAAAAGAACTAACCTTTGGTGGACTCATGACCAAGCTTGCAAGAATCTGACCAGAGATGTTAGAGCAAAGATTCACAGAAGCCATTTTATATATCTGTTCCCTGACTTCTGCAGAAAACCCGGTGACCTCCATGTAACCACCACGTTTCCCACACTCCCCGTAGTAGCCTGCAGCCGAAAATACAGAAGACATCATCCATATGCACGGATCATCAACTAGCACAACTGTCTATCCATCCTCTGATTATAAAATAGTTAGTATCAACCTACCTTTCGAGACAGACTGAAAGGATACTAGGGTGATATCATTATCCCCGTATCCCAGGGACCGGGCTACCTTCTTAAAGGAGTGAAATTTCTTCTCAGGAACATAAACATTTTCTTGGTATACCTACCAAAAAGAATTTTCATGTATCAGTAATACTATAATTCCATGAAAGCTTCAATAACATCAGCAGTTTAAGATGCAAATATAGTGAGTTAATACAAGATTTCCAAAGACAAACAAGTTACCTCGTCGGCCAAAAGAACTAGACCTTCTTGCTTGCAAAATTTTACTATATCCCGCTGGTTTTCCTCAGAAAGAACCTGAACACATGATAGAAGATGCATGTAAAAAATTTAAATCACACTCTATGCATCAACCACCCTACAATATTATCACTACACAGTTATTTGCTACTCACCTGCCCTGTTGGATTGCCTGGATTAATAACAACTAAAGCCCTAACACTGATGCCGTCTTTCTTGGCAGCCTCCAATTGCTTCTTCAGTTCACTGATTTCCAAACCCCAACCAGTTGCTTCATCTAGATAATAAGGTACCTTCAGAAACAAAATCATGTTAAACTAAAATTCTAACCAATATCAAGTAATATAACAAGATAGGCTAAATTTAACGTTTCATGTGATTTCTTGCGATTACATACCTCAGATATGTTCAACACTGCTAAATCATGCAATTATTGCAATTAGATTCGGTTAGAATATGTAACTAGGGTAATCATATGCTTGTATTTATGTTCATTTATTTCATATAGTCTATCTATAATCCAAACTCCGCTGATTGGTTGAGACGCACATATTTCATATGTCAGTTTTCTTATTTTCTTTCTTTCAACAGCCATTTTGTCTAAATTTTCTACTCAAAGTTGGTCCATGGGATACACATCATTACAACAGAGTACTAATAAATAGTGGCCTAAATAAATAGTAACTTAAATTGAATTAAGCATCAAATGTTTTGATAGGGAAAACAATACCAGGGAGCCACCATGAAGGGCAATTGAGGCAGAGTATAATGGGTACTGAGGGATGGGACACAGAATTCCATCTTTTTCTGACCTTAACAGCAATTGCATCATCATATGGACCTGAAAAGAGTGAAATGTCAATCTTTAAAGCTAGAATTTGAAGTGAAACAAAAACTACACTCAGCATTCAAAAATTGTTACCGCTGGGCTTGCCCCATCTGTCAAGAAAATGTCATTGGGATTGGCAGGAAAACCATCACGTTCTTCAATTCCTTTGGCTATTGTATCTCGCAGGCCCTTAATACCCTGATATGGAAAATAACAAAAACTTCATCTCCCACACTATAATAATGAAACAGTCAATACAACTTTGATAAATCGGGTTGTACCTGACTGTGACTATAGGCGCCAGTTGCTTGCCCAGGAATCATATCAATAATATTCCAAGCTCGCTCTATTGCGTCAGAACTGCAATATGTCAACAGGGCTTGAGGAAAGTCACATATACAACGCTGGTCGAGCTTTAATAGTTATGGCAAGGAAACTGTTAAGTATTGTGTATAGAATATCCGAGCTCTAATATATTTGTTCCCATATATTTAACATTAAGACGGTTAGCTGTTACAATATAACCAAGCTATCTCAGTGCTACTAATTTAATTTCATCCGTGGTACCTGAATAAAGCCGGTGTTTCAGGCTTCTCCAAAACAGATGGAATGTCACATAATGCAAGAACCTGTTGAAGATGAGATAGTCTCAATAAACACTGGTTAATTTGCACAAAGCATGTTGCATTCAACTGCAGAGAATAATAATAAGAAGCAAACCTCTCGGAAAAAGGTTATTGGGAGCTGACCAAGAGACTGAGGATTTCCAATGTTACAGTAAATTATCTGTTTCAGATAAAAGAGAAAAGAGAAATCACCCTAAGAATGAAATTTGAAAGAGTATACCATACCATAAGATAATATGTTGAAAAGAAAAATACCTCATCAAATGGGTGAGTACCAGGCTTAGCCTTCAAATCTTCTTGCAATTGCTGCAGCATTAAAACATTGTCAGGAGAAATAATTATTACTCAAACCATTAACAGCTAATGAAAATTCATTCCTCAAGATGTATTCCACTGAAAACGTTACTATTGTGTAAATATCAGATATACTTCCCCTAATCATCCTCTTAATTAACTCTTAATTCCTAAGCAGGGTAATGAAATGCATGTATTATGTCAATCTTAAAACCTAAAAAATGTAATCAAAGTTTTCCATGTTTAAAACTTAGAAGAATGTTTAGAATGATAATTTAGGAAGATATATCATTATGCTTCAACTTATATGACCGTTACTAAACCAAATTATGGTGTAAATTTCTTAACATATCTTGGAACATTAGCCAATGAATGACCTAATTTCTAAGAAGTAAAGCCAAAAATCATCAAATTACCTGAGCAAGTGTTACAACCTCTCCTCGAACAGCATACTCACACTTCAGAACCTGTAAAAACACCATAAAATCAAATATTCAGCAGAAGTATAGTAATTGGTGACAGCATAATGAACTTGAAACATCTTTGTTACAATAAATTCTACTGAATTTCAAGACTCAACTGACCAATAAACAGATCACGGAACCATTTTCAAGCAAAAGGGAAATAACAATTAATAATACTCTTCAGTTCATCCAATAAGGCACAAATCTAAAATTCAGACCCATAAAGCAAAAAAGATAAGGAGACCAATCACAAATTTCCAAGTTTGAAACTTTACCACATAAAAAAAAAATCAAACAAAAATCACCAATCCGGGGCATCACATGAAAAGAGAAAAATCATATTAAACTCGTGGGGCAGAAGAAAAATCAAACCTTGGGGTTGATGTTGTGAACGGTGACAGGGAAGGACGAATCAGAGGAAGCCATTGAAGTGGACGATGATGAGGACAAGAAACGGGAGCTAAATAGAGGTGAAGAGAGAGAAGAATAAGTCGAAGAAGAAATGGGGTGGTGGTGAATTTGATGCTTATGCTGATGATGATTCTGCAGAACAGCGATTGAGCGGTTGAAAAGGTGCCTGAATCTGACAGCGGCGGATTTCCGCATTACGAATGATACTGCCATGTGTTAGGGGATTTATAGCGCTAGATTTTGTGGCTTTGTGCCTTGTGATGAGAGAGAAAGAAAGAAGAAAGAATGGGGCACACGGAAGAGAGAGAAAGAGGAGTAAATCTAGAAGAGCGAAACAAAACAATCAACGGTATCGAAACAACGTATGGAACACTGCAATAGTGCAATGTGTCTCTGTCACGATGCCGCCCACTGTGTTGTGAAATTTCTGCTTTCTATGTCTTATGAGTTATGACACAATTTTTGTTTTTTACGATGCATTAGGGTAATTGGGTAATTCATCATGGTACAAACAAACATATCTTTGGCATTTTAAATGGGCGAAAACTTGTATATTATATAATTATTTTCGCATAAGATTGATGGTTGAAAATGTTAAATTATTGAATATATACCCATTTTGACTCTCAAAAAATTTTAAATCAGATATTTTAGTCTCCAATTAAAATTAATTATTCGATTAGTTCCTAACAATTAATTTCGTCAGTCACTTGGTCCTTTACTTCGTCAACTTTAACAGAGGACAAAATAGTCCCTGACAACTCTAACATCGGACAAAATAATCGCTGATCTCCTCTGTTTGAAAATGACATTGTTTTCTCCCAATTTCCATCATATCTTGCATAACACTAATAGCCTAATACTGTAACTTCAAGTTACATAATGCACACTCTACAAGTTCAATGTTCACAAGAAAAAAATCATCAACTTGTTCTCAACCAATTCATACTCAGGAAACTAATGACCATGTCTCTCAACTACTTGTCGTCTTTGATGGATCCTATGAATCTAGACAGCAAGTCTGATTTGTCAAGACCCATCGTCGTCGTTGCCATCTCCCTCCTCCTCTGCCCTATCATCTCCATGACCACATTGTCCACCACTCGATCACTTCCTTCAACTTCTTCTCTGAACCAATATTCAGTAATCGCTTCAATTTCCATATGAGCGGCAACGGCGACATTGCTGGTTGTACTGATAGCTTGGATGCGAGGTCGAAGCTGTCTGCTAACTTGGACTCCAAGAAAGAAGGAATGAAGCACTCAATGTCTATTTCAAATGAGAATTTACATATGATGTCGAAGGATAATCTTCTCATGATGTCCTAATGTCCAATAATCTATATTGCTTGCCGGAGAGTGGAGAAAGGCGTGTCCTTGGGGTAGTTGTGGAGGTGATATTATTGAGGACGTGAAAATGGATGCTTCTGGTGGATGAAGTGTAGAGGAGGTGGATGTACCAATCAAAGAGATTTAGGAAGTGTGTGGTCCATGACATGTTGAGGTAAGTGTGACACATGTGACAATTACACCAAGGCTTAATCTTGGAGCTAAAGGGGAGGAAAGAAAAGATGGAAAAGAAGATTGTGAAGGTGAAGAAGGAGAGTATAAATGTTAAGTTTATGCGAGATATGATAAAATTGGGGAAGAACAGCGTCATTTTCGAATAAAGGGGTAAGGGATCATTTTGTCTCTTGCTAAAGTTGTCAGGGATCATTTTGTCCCATGTTAGAGTTGTCAGGGACCATTTTGTCTTCCGTTAGAGTTGACGGAACCAAGGACCTAAGTGACTGACAGAATTAATTGTTAGGGACCAATCGAGTAATTAATTTTAGTTGAGGACTAAAGTGTCTAGTTCGAAATTCTTTAAGGACCAAAATGGGTATATAATCTAAATTATTTTATGAATTCTGTTAGGTAACTAATATTTAACCAACTAATTACTTAAAGGAATTTTGCAGCAGTAGCTTTGATCGCAAAAGAGTAGAAAGAAATAAGGGAAAATAGAAAACCAAAAGGATAGCAATATTAAATTGTGTTTCAGTAAAAACAAAACGAATCATCCTTTCAATAAAATTTCATTTCTCTACTTATATATCACTCTTAAAATTAAGACTAGTTTTATACAATTATCATAATTAATCATACTTAATCTTAATTAATCATACTCCTCGACATCCCCCCTAAACTCGAGCTTGGCCTTGGAACAACTCGCAGTTTGAATCTCAGTCTTTCAAATTTAGAGGCTGTCAAAAGTTTAGTAAGAAGATCAGCAACCTGGTCTGTCCCTGAAAATGCATAACATGTAACTGTTTTTTATTTATCTTGTCCCTGATTAATTGTACTTCAAGCTGGAAATGTTTAGTCTTGTCATGTAACACAGGATTCGCCATTAACAAAACAGTGCTTAAGTTGTCACAATATATCATTGGAGTAGTTTGAAACTTGACATCCAGTTCTTCTAACAAATACTTGAGCCATTGTACCTCAGCTTCACAAGCTGCTACACTCTTAAATTCTGCTTCTATAGAGGAATGACTTATAGTTGCTTGTTTCCTGCACATCCAAGAAATTAAGTTAGCCCTAAAATACACACAATACTGAATACCCTGACACAGACTTTCTATCTTCTAGATCTGCAGCCCAATCCAAGTATGTAAATCCATATAATCTCATATCTTCTAGATCTGCAGCCCAATCCAAGTCTGCAAATCCCTTCATCTTGGTGAAAATTTTGAGCCACTAACCTAGCTTTATACTTGTGAATGGATCCATTAGGATGTCTTTTAATGGTAAAAATCCATGTGCAACCTATAATTTTTGCATTTTCTGGCTTAGGCACTAAAGACCAAGTATTGGTTCTTTGTAGAGCTTTAAACTCTTCTATTATTGCCTCTTTCCAACAAGGAATACTGAGGGCAACTTGAGCTGTTTTAGGAGGTTGTTCATCACTAGTTTTTGACAGAATAGAAGAAAAAAACACTTTTGGTTTAGACGAACCTGTTTTAGACCTTGTCATCATAGCATGAGTATTGTGATGAGTAATGTGTTGAGAATAGTGTGATGCTGTAGAGGGTTGAGTGTTAGAGGATTCTATAGGTGGAAGAACAATGTCTATGCGAGAAGTGGATTGCATAGGGCCTTGTGGCTATGTTGGAGTAGGATTATGGCTAGGACCACAAGCATCCTCTAATTGATGCCTTGGATAGTCATTAGTTGTGACAGAAGGAGCACCTTTAATTGTATGTGAACCAAGTAGAGTGCCTTGTTCACTTAAGGTGCATGGATTTTGAGGAGTGGCTGAAGTGACATGTGGAACAATAGTAGGAACATGATACTTTGAAAAATAAAAAAACTATCTACATCCTTCTTAGTTAAGTCAAGCTCATTAATAATAGATTTAGAGAGAAATAAATTAGAATAAGAAAATTGAGATTCATCAAATTTAACATTTCTAGTGATATATATTCGTCCATTAGGTGATAGACATTTATAGCCTTTGTAATTAGGGGCATATCCAAGAAACACACACTTATGTGATCTATAGTCTTGATGAGTTTGGAAAAATCTAAATTAATATTTGTGATGACTAAACATTATTAAAATAATTAATTACAAAATTATTAATTTGATCTTCATTTAATACATGTTGTTTAATAATTTTGTCTTGCAGAATTTACATTTGGGCCGAAAATAAGGGAAAAATCATTGCAAGCCCAAGTGTTCTATAAGTACATTCAGCATTGATGCAAAAATGTTTTATTTGTTTGTGGCTGAAGTATTATTCTTGTTATTGGGCCAAAATGAAATCTATTGCTACCAAGCCCAACATTAGTGAATGTTTCCATGCTTTATTCAAATCCATGAAGCAAATAAAAAGCCTAAATGCTTCCAACAGATTCTATTTCACTCTTTGGAAGGATTTGAAATTTAATTCACTAGCATGGGGAACATGAGAGAGAAAGTGTGATTGACATGATGGTGATCATAATGCTACACGCCACTCTAAGCTAGGGAAGTTGGACTTTAATTTCACTTTGTTATTACCCATTAGCTTGTGTTCAATCTTCTCTCTCCTCTCCCTCATCTTTGCTTCTTTTTTCTTCGGTCATTACACAGGAAACCATGGAAGCTACACTAAGCTACCAAAAAGAAAAAGAAGAAGTTGCATGCATCAAGGCCATCAAGTTAATGCTGGTAAGAAAAAGAAAACCAAAAGTATGTTGTGGCTGAGATTATCACCAAATATGGTTAGATTTGGTGAGGTAATCTCGGATCCTTCATACTCAAAAAGAAGGAAGAAGATTTGGCCAGCAAGGTGAGATTCTTGAGGCATGACTTGTCTTTGATTCTGCTCAACCACCACAGGGAGTAGCTAGAGTGGCGAAGTGATGGTTGAGGCAGAGATTGAAGCAGATGAAGTCATCATCATCATGAAGCATCAAGGGCCAGAAATCCATCTTGGAGAGCAAGCCAAGAATGGAGAGCTCGGATTGATGAAGAGTGATGATCAAGAAAGGACTAGAGGTAATTGCATGTTGGTTTTTGCATGGTTATCTCTTCTCTCTCTATGTGGCTGAACCGGTTCTGTTTCTTGAAGGAGGAAGAAGTTGGTTTGGGTGTAGGCTTCAAGTGTGGAGGCTTCTCTCTTCTTTAAAAAGGGAGAACAGCCACTGTTTGGAGCAAGGAGTAAGGTTTGAGAGTGCAAGGCACAGAGTTCTCAGAGCTACCTAAGCTAGCAGTTCTTCTTCTCCTTCAAAGTTTTCTGTTTAATATTTTTCTGTTTAATTTTGTCATGTCTTGAGTCTCATGGAAAAAGGCAAACAGTGAGGTTTGTATGAAAAAGCCATAGAGCAGAAAAAGGCAGAGAGTGCAAAATTAAAAAAAAAGCCATAGATGTCTTAGAGTTCCTTTGTACACCTGTGTTGTGTTTCATGATTCTATGGGAATCCCCTTGTAAGTTGGGTTAGCACTTTACAATTTGTAATCTGGATGATTATAGTGAAATTTCATCATTGTTGTGATGGAGACTTGATGTAGGCTGCACTGCACTTAGCAGCTAAACCAGGATATATCTGGGTGTAATCTTCTACCTCTCTTCCCACTCAATTCTGTTTTTACTGTTCAGATGAAAAATCAAAAATGTCTCGTGTCAAGTGACGAGACAAAATGAAAATGTCTCGTGGCTAGGGACGAGCTAAAAAAAAAACAGAAAAGTTTCCTCTAAGTCCAGCAAGTATTAACAAGCAAAAAGGGGGCTAAGATTCAACCCCCCTTCTCTTAGCCACTGAAACCATCAAGTCTAATTTATTTTGATTAAAAGGTGTAAGAAGAGGAAAACATGCGCTACCAAAGATTTTGAGAGCTTGATAATCAGGTTTCTGTTTAAACAAGACCTCAAAAGGTGATTTTTGTGGCAAAATAAGAGTTGGTAACCTATTTATCAAATAAGTAGCTGTAATAACAGCTTTATCCCAAAAAATCTTTGGCATTTGGGCAGTGGATAATATGGTTAAACTCATTTCTATTAAGTGCCGATATTTTCTCTCAGCTTTTCCATTTTGTTGGGGGATATATGACATGAAAAACGACGTTGAATACCTACTTGTGCAAGATATGTAGAGAAAGCTTTCGAAGTGTACTCACCTCCATTATCTTACTGTAAAGCCTTTAATTTATAATCAGTTTGGTTCTCTATAAAATTTTTGTATTGAATGAAAGCTGTAAAAACTTGAGATTTGTGAGAAAGTAAAAAAGTACATGTATATTTGGAGAATGCATCAATAAATATAACATAATACTTGTAACCAAGATGAGAAATAATGGGAGAGGGTCCCCAAACATCCGTATAAACTAATTGTAATGGTGAAGTGTAAACAGTTAAAGAATCACTATATGGAATAGAATGCATTTTAGCTTGAACACAATTTTCACAAAGACTAGGCTTCTTATTATCAACACTATTATCAAAAGGAATGTTACATTGTGATAGAACAAGATGTACAGTTTTGGTGGCAGTGTGTCCTAATCTCTTATGCCACAAATCAAAAGAAAGAAGAGAGATAGAGAAAGCTTTAGGACATGAATCTGTTTGTGATTGATAAGGGACAATAATATTAGAAAACTGATATAAGCCTCATTGCCTAAAACCTTGTAGTAGAACCTTCTTGGTGAACTGGCATTTAACAAGACAGTAAAAGGCATGAAATTCAAAATAAACAAAGTTATCCTTAGTAAATTTATATACAAAGATCAGATTCTTGGTTATATGAGGATAGTGAATTAGCTTTTGTAGAGAGAACCATCTTTTAGAAGATAAAGAATACAAAAAGGAGTGTCCAACATTAGATATAGAAATACCTATTCTATTACCTATCTGCACTTGTTCTGGCCCTATGTATTCAGATGATGCAATCAAGTTAGATTGAGAAGAGATTACATGATGATATGCACTTGTATCGGGATACCAAGCTGAATCAGAGACAGTAGATAGAGCAGCAAGGAATGCATCAGGGTTGTGAAAGGTATTTGTAGGTGGAGGAGGAGTGGTTGCAATAGAATTCACTTGTGATGGAATGGAAGCAGTCGATGAAAGAGAGTTGTAGTTGTTCATTCGAGTGTCTTCATTTTGTGATGGTGAAAAAATCTGTTGATCAAATCTATGAAAATAGTGCCAAGCAATGTGTCCAAATCGGCCACATACTTGGCACTGAGGTCTTAGTTGTTGATAAAAAGACCTGCCACCTCTAAAAGGTCGACCTCCACATCTCTCCCTTCCACTCATTGGATTGCCTCTCACAGTATTTGACATAGAAGGAAAAGAACTTTGAGCAAAATTAGCTTGTATAAGAACATTATCTGGCTTTCTAAACTTATTCATCATGTCATCATGAGTCAATATTGGAGTTTGCACCTCATAAAGACTACACATTTCAGGTTTCGCGTTGATTATGATTAAAAGACTTTGATAGTCTTCATTTAAACCCTCAAGAGTAGCAAGAGGGTAAACTAAGGCTGCCAAAGAATCAGCAAGGCTTTTAATTTTTGAGATATAATCATGAGCAGACATACTATGTTTCTTGACCAAATTGAGTTGTGCTTTGAGTTGTTTAACATTATACTTGATGGATTTCTCGAAATATTCTTCAATCTTTCCCCAAATTTCATAAGCAAATATGCACCCAATCATTTTACTCTTGAAATCAGAATCCATATATGCGAGCATCCATGAGCCGAGATTATCGTCGTCCTGCCTCCATTGTTTGAATTGTTGAGATTCAATCCCAGCTTGCTGATTTGCCATGGAATCAAATTGAAGAGGAATTCGTATTGGATGGAGATGATCTTCAAGATCTTGTCCTCAAATTGTAAAGAGAGCTTGCTGTTGCCAAGTCTTGTGATTATTCTCATCAAGTTTGCCACTAATCGAGTGAAAGGATTTCTAATTGAAGAAATTTGAAAAAAAAATTGTTGATAACAAAAGACGAGGGAGGAGTGTTGTTGGAATTGGAATTGGCAGAATCTTCATTGGGGGAAGCTATGGATCAAACACCTGTGGCTCTGATACCATGAAAGGAATTTCGCAGCAATAGCTTTGATCGCAGAAGAGTAGAAAGAAAGAAGGGAAAATAGAAAACCAAAAGGATAGCAATATTGAATTGTGTTTCAGTACAAACAAAATGAATCATCCTTTCAATAAAATTTCATTTCTCTACTTGTATAGCACTCTTAAAATCATGACTAGTTCTCTACAATTATCATAATTAATCATACTTAATCTTAATTAATCATACTCCTCGACAATTACTAGTCAATTTATTATTAATTAGTAATTCTGATATTTTAAATTGTTATTAATTAATAATTATTTAAATTTTATTTTTAAAAAATATAAAATCAATAAATATTAATTATAGTTGTTTAAAGTTGTCTGGTTAAAAATTATTTATTTATATTTTATAAAATAATTTTTGAATTTAAAAAATAAATATGCAGTCACTAAAACGGTTAAATTTTTTTAATATTGGATGATATCTAGTATAATGCCTGATTACAATACAACTGTGTATTTTACTGCGATATTGAAAGCTAGCAGAAATCGTTTTTCACAATTTATAAACAGTAGCAAAAAGACACCAAAAATAGTAGAAAAGAAGAAAATAGATGGAACGACTAGAAGTATAGTGGGGTAATTTGATAAATAGTGGGGACAATTTGTGAAGGAGATAACAAAATTTGAGATTTATAGCCGCCTAAGACTCAATTTCTTTTTATCTCCCTCACAAATCGTCCCCACTATGCATCAAATTGCTCCCACCATATTTCTAGTCGTCCCCTCCATTTTCTTCTTTTCTACTATTTCTGTCTTTTTGTTGTTGCCTACAAATCGTAGAGAACGATTACTATTAGCCTCTAATATCATAGTAAAACACACAACTGCATCATAATTACGCATTACACCAACTGGCCACCAATATTAAAAAAAAAATATCAGGCTAAATTTTTTAATATTGGACTACAATTGGTGTTATGCGTTATTGTGATGCAAATTCGTATTTAACTGGAATATTGGAAAGAAACAGAAGTACTACATGGACGTAAAAAAATATTTGAAAAGAAAAAATGGTGGAGGCAACTTGAGGGATGGTGTGAACAACTTGATATATGGTGAGAAAGACTTGATGTATGATGAAGCAGTTTGTCCCAAAAAAAATTGAATTGCAGCAACTATAAATACCGACAGAGGCTTTACGTTTATTTTTTGTTCCTCCTCCTTCTTTTCTTCTTTGTTTTTGTTTTTTGGTTTGTTTGTTAATGTTGTTTTTAATTTAAAAAAATTATTGAAAAAAATGGGTGATAGAATTAGTTTGAGAGTATATTATAATGGTCAAATTGTATTTTGATATTGTTCTTCCTTTCACTATATTATTTGAAGAATTAAAAGGTATAATTTTTTAAAGGATAGATCCTCATGTATTGAAAAAAAATATTAATGTTGTATACAGATATTTGGAGGATTCATACAATTCGAGATAAAATATGTCACTGATAAAGCAACGATGCAAAAAATATTTTCAATATATCACAAAAGTCGATCACAAGACTTCGTCATCGAGCTACACATTGAGTTTGAACACTTATTTATGGGGTTGAAGAAGCCGATGGAGACATGAATTGGGAAGGCTACAATAGTAAAAGTGAAGATGAATTTGAAGACAACTATGAAAAAGATTATCCAAATATAAATGAAAACAATGTTGATTGCACTAATAAGTCAGATGTAGAAGAAGTGACAAATGTCTTAACAAGCCAACATCCGTTTAAAAAGCCATCTTTTATACACGCTTTAGATCTTGTGGCTTTCTATGCACTGGAGTTTTTTGAGCATGCGAATGCTGGTATGTAAATATGATATTAATAGAGTATATTTATATTTTTATATTATAAGATGATGATTCTATTGTAATTGTAAATTGTTATGTATAATTACTTTTTGGAGTATTGTTGCATACTCATCTATTGTTGCAGATGAAAAATTTGTTATTGGGATAGAATTCAGTTCTACTAAAATTGTGATTGCAGCCATTAAAGACTAAACAATTTGTAAAAGAGTTGATTATCAGATATACAAACCTGAACTAATGATATTTTAGGCCAAATGTGTACAATATTAAAATAATTGTGATTAATTTATCAGGACTAATTTAATTCGACAAAAAAATATTGTTGATAAATAACATGTTATAGCAATAACTACACCTACATTAGAAAAAAAAAATTATTTTAATTATTAATTTTTGTAGAACAACAATTTGTTTAATTTTTGGTAAAGCAGTGTTACTACACAAATTTAATAAAATATTTTAAAAATATATTAACATAATAAAATATATTAACATATGAATAACATAAAAAAATATATTTTTCGTTGTTATTTTGTTTTTATTATGTTATTTTATTAATATAATAAAATATATTAAAAATTAATTTATACTTATTATTACAATTTAACATGCCAACATAAAAATAAAACTCATACTAATTATTTTCTAGTACTATTAATTTATTATCATATGTAACAAAATTATAATTTTTAGAGTAATTATCTAAATCATTCTTCAAAAATTTTTAAATCAGATATTTTATTTTTCAAGAAAAATTAATACACAAAATATCTCTAAAATTTTATTCCAGTAGATAAATCAGTTTTCAGTTCATTTTCCTGTAGAATAATTACTCAAATCAGTCTCCAAAGATTTAAAAAGTGAACATTTTAATCCCGAAAAAAAATTAATACACAAATTAATCCACAACATTTTTTTCTATCAGATATAACAGTCTCCTATTCATTTTTCGACATGACTCATTAAATTTTTCAAGTATTTATTAAAAAAAATATTTATAAATATTATAATTAAATTAACTTTTAAGATTAAGTTAAATCTATTTGATTTCTAATATGGTATTTGATATGAAGTAAAAAAGCTTTTTGATTTAATTGATAATTTGATGATTAAATTGAGATTTAAGTGAAAATAAAATAATAACTTTGATTATACTCAATTCCTAACTATCACATCAAATTAAATTATATTAAATACAAAAATATCAAAGGTTTTAGCATTAATTTTTTTTATAGAATAATCTCTAATAATTTTATTATTTTTATATTACATATATAATAATCTAATGAATAAATTTATCATTATTTTTGTTCAAAAATATATATATAATTATGTTATAATATTATTGTAAAATTAATAATAATAATTTTATTTTATTTTATTTTTATGTGGTGTAATTAATACTAATAAATATTACTGAATGTGCATTCGGTGATGATGATAATTGTATGAGCATATTTATACTTATAATCTTGCATAGTGCATACATATATATAATTATCAATGTTTTGATCATTTCTTAACAAAAGACATATCTGCTTATTGGAGTTAGAAAATACTCACCATAACAAAATAAAATATACAAACAACAAGACATGAAACTAAACAAACCACAATAATATGCTTTTAATTTAAGAGAATATGAGATTTAGTACATTTTTTTGTTGGATTTGAAATTATATATGTAGTGAGGATGATTCAATAATATTTTTTTCTCAAAAAATATCATATTAAAAATCAAATAAGTTTAACTTAACCTTAAAAATTAATTTGAGTATAATATCTACTAATATTCTTTTTTAAATAAATACTTGAAGAATTTAGTGAGTCATACTGAAAAATGGATGGAAAACTATTATGTCTGATGGAAAAAATTATTGGAGATTGATATGTGTATTATTTTTTTTGGGACTAAAATGTCTGCTTTTAAAATCTTTTAGAATTAATTTGGATAATTATTCTACCAGAAAATAAATTAGGAATTGATTTGTCTGTCGAAGTAAAACTTTAAAAATATTTTTGTATATTAATTTTTTTTAGAGACTAAAATGTCCATTTTTAAAATTTTTAAAAACTAATTTAAGTAATTACTCTAACTTTTAATAAACATATTTTAACTAATATTAATAAACAAACTATTAATGTTAGAAAACATATTTTAAAAAATAATATTAATAATAACTTTTAATATTTTTATTCTAAACATATTATTACCGTTAGTAACAATATTTAAAAAAATTAATTACAACTTTAATTTCAATACTCCACTCTTATTAATCATGTATTATTTCTATTATAACTAAATATATTACAAAAAAATTATAACATAAAATCTAAAATTTTAACTAATCACATCAATTTTATATTAACTCTAACTATTTAAAAAAAATGCTCTACGTATTCTAACATTTTAACTAATTACAAATACTGTTTAGTTATTTCAACACATATTTATAAAAATTAGAGCACTAATTACTTTATTAATATCTTAACTAAACTAAATTTTTAAACTACACTAACAAATTCCGTCTCTAAACAACACTAACAAATACTAATCAATACTTATACTAATTAAAGTTAATATTAAATAAATTATAAGATGATCTAAAAATTGAATAAGGTATTCTTCATGTTCAGTAAGTTTACGAACCACCAACCAAGTTGGGTTGGTCTAGTGGTTAGCTCACTAGTCCGCTTAAGCAAGTGTCGGGGGTTCGAATCCCGCCTTGTGCATGCAGCAACTCATTGGCCAGCGGCAAACCCTTAAATGGAGCTCAGTACCGCGGCGGATTAGTCCTTGACCTGTCGGGTTGGGGGATACCGTGGGAAACCAAAAAAAAAAAAAGTTTACGAACCACCATTGTTACACTACAAAAAAAAACGCTGAGTATCGTCAAATTTACTGTCGGATTTAGCATTATATTTACTGACGATTTTGACGTGAAAGTCATTGGGTCAAATCGTCACCGGTGGATTTCGAGTTCCAACAGTAAATTCGCCGTAATACTTGAAGGAAAATGGGGAAATAGGCGCGAAATGCTGCATGAGATTTACTGTCGGAACAATCTGCCGATAAACCCATTTTAGTGAAACGCTGCATTTTGGTCATCCACGAGTTACCGTCAAATTTATCTGCCGAAAAATTCGACGGTAATGAGCCCTAAAATTCAAAGTACGAACCTCTCTCCCCCTTCATTTTGAATATACTCTCTCTCTAACCTCTCTTCTCCCTTTTTCTCTCTAGCCACATTTGAACCCCGCCGACGCCGTCAGTCCCACCACCGGCGACGCCTCCTTTGCCGCCGTTGCGAACTCTAGCCTCCGTTGCAGCCGCCACTCTTCTCACTGCCGATGAGCGCCGTTTTTTGTGTCGCCAGCTTCGTCATCCGCTGTCAGGTCCAGCTTCGTTGTCGTCTGCTGAATCCAAATTAGTTAATTTTTTTTGCTTAATTTTTTTCTATTTTTAACCTATTTTTCATATAAAAAAAATGTACTTTAACAAATGACAGCTTGTAAGTCATATATACCTTTTGGTCAATATATGAAAATTTTTAATTTCATATAGTCTTTGTTAATCATTTAGTTAAGTTAAACAAAATCATTAAAGCATGACAAAAAAAATATAAGATTATCAAATAGGATAACTTCAAATGTATGTCATATGAAATTGTGTTAGAAGTTCATAGATTGAAATTGAATCACTATTAAATCTCGATTGCTCATGTGTTACTGTATAGACAAGTTTCTCCTGTTTTTAATGGTTTTTGAATAATAAAGCATATATACATCAGGTTGGAAGGTTTAGAATTGAGAATCTTGTGATGAAAACATTTGTATATGTTAATGCATATCTGATTTGTTTACTTTGAGCATTGGACCTTTGATAAAAGAAAATGGGCATAGGAAATGAATAAATTAGTAAGGTTCCTTAGTTAGTTCTAAATAAATGGTTAGCTTGTAGTTTCCGCTCCCCAAAATTAATAAAAGTAGTTAGAGAAGGTGATAAACAAAAAGATAAAAATAATGAGCTCAATATTCATCACATTCTGCATCATCGTAGCCTAGTCAAATTTTGTCATATTATAATTCTAATTGATAAGCTTTTATTCAACTTTCTAATTATTTATGACATAGGATCTGTTAAAATTTAATAATTAGTTTGATGATTTGATTAATCATTCAATAATCAGTTTTGTTTTTTGTGAATCTACTTCAAATTTTGCATATTATTTTTGCATTAAATTTATGGATGTCACATCTTATTACTTTGAATTTGAATAATGAAGTCTCCTTATTTAATTGAGTTTAATTCTTATGAAATTTATCGTGTGTTGACTTATGCAGTCGGTTGAGATTAGTTGGATTTGTGGAAACCGTAAAGGTGGTTATATGTCCAATTTTAGGGAAGGTTATGTCTAATTTTCTCAGAGTTTTGTTGAATGATTCATGTAGTTAATATGTGCTGATTAATGTTAATAATACATTCTTTTTGCAGACATGACGATAGGTAGCAGAGGTAGACCGAGTGGGTCTCGTGGTCATGGTAGAGAAAAAGTTTCCACCAAATTCCCTCTGATTATTCAGTCCTCGTCCTCTACCCTGACTACCCCGTCGACCTCTGTGACGTCACAAGTGGGTCCAACGGACCAGTAATTCATCATGGCCTCAAACTCGAACTACGTGCCTCCTTTTGCTATGCCTCTACAGATCCAGCGATGGAGCCCGCGGTAGGTGATTCCTCTAGTGCTCCCAAGCAAGATGTCCCTCCACCACCATCCGTTATCCGACTGAGGATTTGGCCCGATGGCATGCAAGCGTGAGTACATATAATTTTTTAATCTTAAGTTTATGCGTTTCTATGTGTTTGTTAATGTTAGATTTTTTTTCTCTGATAGGTTTGCACCAAACAATAATGCTTGCACATAGGAGAACTCCGAGGTCATTAAGTCGATGTACGACCATCCGTGGCAGACCTACACGCAGATTCCAGTTGAGACTATCGTGGTTTCAGAAGTGGGCGGTAAGAACACAGTAATATTGAATTAATTAACTATATTTGAACTGTATTTTAATCCGACTAACTAATGTTGTTGAATCATTTTGTGCAGTTGAAATTCATATGGAATGCGGAGCATAATCTCATGATCAGGAAGATCTACGACCACCGGGCAGCTAAACTACTTCGGCAAATGATGAGTGACGTCGTAAGGGGCGCGACCACATAACGTCGTAGATCTGTCCAGCCATCAAGAAGGAACTGGAGGCCTATTTTAGGAATGATGACGGGTTCAAGTGTCGCCGTCTGACGAACGCCGCTAACAGGGTTTCGCCCGGGTCGTCGAAGTATATGGGTGGGTCGGTGACCTTCATGAAGACGAAGAGCATATTGGTAAGAATTTTGTCATTGTTTAATTTTTTAGTATTTACTTGAATTAGTTGGTTAATTTTTTCATTTATTTTATTGGTTGATATATTAATCTGTAGTCTAAGTTGTTGGACCGTAAGGTGACCCTGACGAAGACTTTCAAGTATACCCAAACTTTGAAGGCCAACAAAGAGAGATTTGCTGACAAGCGGTTTGCGACTCATTATGTGAGTTTAAATTAATCCTAAGTTTCAAATTTATTTGGTTTATAGTCAATTAACTGTTTATCATAATCACGACATGTGTGGCATAGGAAGATTACACGCATAGGTTGAAGGCCGTGACCCAACAATCTCAGCCGCTTAGTGGAAATGATGAAGCTGGCTCTGAGACCTCAGTGGTAGATCCTGATAGGGTTTGGTGTGAGACCGCCTCTAAATCCCACAAGAATCGCCGCTTTGGATCGAGGTCGTTCTTCGCCAATGGCCTCCACTCCTCTGTGTTGGCAGCTTCCTCTGCCTCTGCCTCTGTCACTAGCCCTGCCGATCTCTAGGAAGTTGTCGACTTGAGGGAGGAGATGCAGAAGCTGACACAAGAGTTTCACCAGCAAGCGTTACAATTTGAGCAGAGATACAACGACCTTCTTGCACGCGTGGGAAGAGCTGTTGCCAGCAGCTCGGACCTGATGAAGAAGCTGGAGTAGCTAGATTGGTTGCGAGAGCAGATGGAGGCGTACAACCAGCAGATGCGCGCTGGAACCAACGACGTTAGCACCTACTTCGCCGCCTCAACAGGGAGACCACGACGATTACTGGGATCTGTAGGGGTTAGGATTTTATTTTTTTGTTTGTCTATTTCATTGTATTCTACTTCTATGATATTTTATTGTATTAAGACAATTATTTTTAATAAAATAATTTGTTGATTTTTGCTAATTTTAAATTTCTGCTAACAATTTTATTAACAACAGTTTTAATTTAACTACTAATTGTGGCTTAATTGTACCAAAAAAATAAAAAAATAAAAATATTACTGTCAGGTAAATCCAACAGTAACTTGGCGCATAAACATGTGAAATGGCGCCAAAGTTACCGTCGGATTAATTCGACGGTAATTATCAACTCAGTCTTGACAAATTCATTGAAAATAATGATAGAAAATTCGCCGGTAATTAGCCTCGGATGAAAAAATCCGTCGGTAAGCAATTTTCAACGACGTTTATACCGTCAACTCCAAGACGACGGTAAATCTAACAATAAATCCGATGTTATTCAATGTTTTTCTTGTAATATTATTTCACTCTTTTAAATTTGAAATTTTACTCCCAATAAAGCCTAATGAAGCTTAGAACACCATCTAGCTCTTTTTCCTTCTCTATTAATTTTGTGAGGGAAGATAAAAATGACTTCATCTCACTTTCCTTTGTTTTGGCAAAGCCAAATGAGGTTCAGATTCTTTCGAGTCAAGGAAAGAGAGAGAAGCGATGAGTCATGCATCCCCTCAAACCAACTACATGGTGGACACTTGACATCTCTCCACCAATTCGCCCCCGGGGATATCGAGGGGCTTCCAGTGCCTTCTTATAAAATCTCGAAAATGCCCCTCATTAAATTAGGCCTCCATCTCCAACATTGTCCTCGTTTTTTCTGGCACAGCCATAATTCGCACCCTTTATTTGAGTTTGATGGTTGAACCCGGCGATTTCGACTCTTTCAATATTGTTTTCCATAAACCTGGATTACACATCAAATGAGTCATTTCCAGCAAATATACAAAAACTAGTCGAATATTTAAAAAAAGCATTAAAACATAAAAATATTTTTCAAAAGAAAAAATATCGAAAAAATGTTTCTATACTCACTAGTATTATTATATTATATTCGACTATGCTACGTGTATGTTGAAATTAGCCATTAAAATAAGTTATTGTTATAAAATATTTTTTGAAATATAAATAATATATACATTAAAAATAAATTAAACTACATATAAATATATTGATGACTGATTTTAATGGTTAATTTTAATATACGAATAGTATTTTTATATTATATTATATGTTCGTATTAAATTAGTAGGAAGTGGAGGATCACTAATATCTAAATAGTTTTTGAAAATTTTAAATTATTTTATAAAATAGTTTCTCTCACTAGCTACTAATATTTGTTAATACTTACTAATATTTAAATAATCAATTATTTTTTAATTATTATATTATATATTCGTATTAAATTAGTAGGAGGCGGATAATCAGAATTTGTTATTTATCTTTATAATCATACCATATTATTTACTTTCTTGCTTATTATATTCATTTATTTGATCGGCCATGCATTATTGTTGGATAAAAGTAATAATTTCCATCTAAACATAGGGAAGTGTGATTTTATTTTATATACTCAATTATTTATTGCTATTCAAAACAGTGATGTTGAATTACTGGACATACAACAAAATAAAAGACTAAAAAGTAAAAGCGTAAAAGAATTTACATGTCAATTTCCATTTTCAACAATTCAACGTAATTTTCTGCTTTACTTGCTGCATGAGCATGACATAGCAATGATATAATAAAAATGAAAAATAAAATTGCACACAGGTGAACTCAAAAGATCAAGGTTAAAAAAATGAAAGGATCTCGGGTTAAGGGGTGTTTAAGTCTATGCTCAAAAACTTATTTTGTCATACATATTTGAGTCATAAACTTGACTGTTTGCATCTTTCGAGTTGGAAAGAGTTATATCATTATTTTGAAATATTACAACCAAAATTGAAATGAATTGATTTTTTATATAATATTACAACTTTATATATACCATAGTTGATTCATATTTTAATTAATATAAAACCATTGTTTCTATTTTTAAGATGACTATTCATATTAATTAAATATAATATGTGTTTGTATTTTAATTATCATCTTTTTATACATATTTTTTTATAAAATAAAGTTCTACATCCAAACAAAATCCTTATCCAAATTTATTCAAGTTGTTGTAACAACTTTTTAAATTACACGCTCCTTCTTCTTCTCCTTCTTCATTTCTTTCTCCTTCTCGTATTTCTTTTTCTTCCGAATTTGCGCAGGTTCTTCTTCTTCCCTTCTTCTTCTTCTCCTCCTTCTGCTTCTCCTCCTCTTTCTTCCAAATAAATTTTTCTTCTTTCCTTTTTCTTCTCCTCTTCTTTCTTCTCATCTTCTTAGAGATTATCAATTCAATTCAGACCCATTCAATTCAAAACAATTCAATTTAATTCATAATGAACAGAACATGTTATAAAGGTGAAATAATTGTATAATACTAAATGAACGGAACATTATCCATTATATAAAATCAAATTCAAAACAGCTTTTTGCATAATAAACCGAACATGTTATTAAGGTGAAACAATTGTATAGTACTAAATGAACGGAACATTATCCATTATATAAAATCAAATTCAAAACACCTGTGTCTACAATTTAGAGATTATCAATTCAATTCAGAACACCTATGTCCATTCAATTCAATTCAATTCAATTTAACAATTGCATTCCATTCAATTCGATTGAAAAAATAATCCATTAGCAAAATGTTGGTGTTGTTGGTGATGACGATAACAAAAGAGGAGGAGGAGAGGAGGAGAAGGTGGTGGTGGTAGTGGTATGCGTGAATTTAAAAGAAGAAGAAACGCGTGTAATGACGCTCTTTTAATGAAAGTGGTTTTTGTTTGTATTAGACCTATTTAGATAAACTTAAATGAAAAAAAATACTTGAATGTGTAACAATCTTGTTTTTTATATTAATCTTCACTCCTTCTTAACTAATTATCAAGTCATATCCTAAAAAATTGATGAATAATTAACTTGACAATTAATTAAGAATTTAATTAAAGTAACATTTTTTTAATATTTAAAAAGATCTTTTAATTTAAAAAATAAAAATAAAAACTGTTATAAAAATGTAAAAAAAAAATATTATCTTATTTTTACCAACACTTTTTAAACAATGATTATTACATTATGGTTACGATGACTATACAACTTTGGTTTAAAAAAATATGATCTTATTTTTAGTATCAAAATTCATAGTAAATTATTCAAGCAACACAATCAATTTAAATTTCATATATGATCGAATACATGATGCCTCGACGCATTGTCACAAACAACCAAAACTCTAAAAATTGATATGCAACAAATGAATGGCTTATAATTGGTAGCCACAAGAGAAGCGTGTAAGATTTCAGAGAGAGGAGAGAAAAAAATGACTCTAAAATAAGTGATGATAGTGATATAGAAGACTTAGGAGAAAAAGTAGAACCTAAAAAGTAGATTTTTAACTAAGTTTATAATGTAGTGATGAAAAAATTGTGGTGGCCTGACAGAACATTTATGCAACGAGAGATCAAAAGAAAATATCAACACAATTGACAATACAATAAAAAAAAAACAGAAGAATGTAGAGAGCGACGCAAAATTAGGGATAATTTCTTTTATAAGGAGCAGTGTGTATAGAGTATCTTTTGAAGAGTTAATATTAGTGGTATGGTATTTTGATAAGGTGTTTTGGTTGTTGCCTTGTTAGACTTCGGTCTCTGGTTTTAATCGAGTAGAAGATGTTTTTTTATTTAGTTTTTATATATGTCGGATGTTTTTAGCGTGCCGTTTGTTATGATGAGATTTGTTGTTTTGATAGTTAGTTCAATTTATCTGTTTCATCGAACTCTTGTATTTTATTCTCTGTTTGTGGTCAAACAATCCACCTAAAAATCGAAAAAAAGAACGGCAGAACCGTAGAAGGTAAAATCGATCTATTATTAATTTTGAAAAATCAATATCTAAAAACGAATTCTACATTAAAAAATACTTAAATTTTTTCATGGAAAAATAGTTACAAAAAATTTTGATAGACAGAAAACCGAATAAAATGTTACCAAATGAAGTGCTTCACAAGTCTTGGAGCACATTATGGAGCTCGAAGATTCCACCGAAGTGCAATTACTTTCTTTAGAATCTGTATGTGACACACAAAGTGTGGCCGATGCTACTTGGAATTTTCTCTACCTCGATTTTAAAAAATATTTCTGTTTAAAAAGAGAGCTGCCATACATTCAAATTTTGTTGGCAATTAAATCTAACCAAATTAGTTCAAATTCAACAAAAATTATTTTTATTAGTGGAGCCTGAATACACACTCCAATTACGTAAACGTTTTAGCATTTTTCTCTTTCTCCTTCTTCTTCTACTTCTTCGCGTTTCTCCTCTTTCTTCTTTGCATTCCCTTTCCTTTTTCTTCGTGTTTCTCCTCCTTCTTCTTGATTTTATTCCTCTCAAGAGAGTAAATCAAGAAGAATTTTGAGAAAATAAAATAAGAATAAGAAGATAAAGAAAAAAAAAATGAAAAAAAAGAAGACGACAAAGCGAAAGATGAGAAAGAGAAATTCAAGTGAAACGAAATCAAAAGAACCAAAATTTCTTAAAGAATAGAAAATTTAGTCAATATTTAACAACAGCATCAAGTGAATTTTAGTTAATTCATAAATGAACCGAAATTAGTTTAAATTTAAATAAAAACCAACTAAACAACTACACATGAACAAGTTCAGCAAATTCAAGCGAGACGAAACCAAATGAATCTAAATTAAACTAAGAAATGAATCGAAATTTCTTAAGGAATAAAAAGTTTGGTCAATACTTAACAGCAACATCAAGTGAACATTACTTCACAAATGTACCGAAATTAGTTCATATTAAACAAAAACTAACTAAACAACCACACATAAATAAGTTAAGAAAATTCAAGCGAGAAGAAACTAAATGAACCTAAATTAAACTAAAAAATAAACCGAAATTTCTTAAGGAACAAAAAAATTTGTCAATACTTAACAGCAGCATCAAGTAAACTTCAGTTAATTCACAAATAAACTGAAATTAGTTCAAATTTGAACAAGCAGTAAAAAAACTCAATCATCAATAAAAATACATTAAATTCATTTCTAGATCCAAATAAACCTCAAATAAATTAAGAAATGAACCGAAATTATTTAATAATGACACAAAAAAAATCAGAACTAATAAAGATATTAGCAAAATGTTGGTGTTGTTGGCGATGACGATAACGAAAAAAGAAGAAGAAGCGACGACAATGAACATGCGTGCGTGAATTTAAAATATTGGGTTGAACTTGGTTAAGATTATGACTTGGATATAAAACTTTATTAGTTTGAAAAATAGAAGGTGGCAACTCTATCTTATTCACGTATGTTATAAACATTCATATTACATCAACCAATCAATCTATGTAAAAAAATATGTTAACCGTTTCAGATTAATAAATTTTGTAAACATGATTAACAAAAGCTAACTAAACAACCACACATAAATAAATTAAGAAAATTCAAGCGAGAAGAAACCAAATGAACCTAAATTAAATTAAAAAATAAACCGAAATTTCTTAAGGAATAAAAAAAATTGTCAATATTTAACAGCAGCATCAAGTAAACTTCAGTTAATTCACAAAATAAACTGAAATTAGTTTAAATTTGAACAAGCAGTAAAAAAATTCAATCATCAATAAAAATACATTAAATTCATTTCTAGATCCAAATAAACCTCAAATAAATTAAGAAATGAACCGAAATTATTTAATAATGACACAAAAAAAATCAGAACTAATAAAGATATTAGCAAAATGTTGGTGTTGTTGGCGATGACGATAACGAAAAAAGAAGAAGAAGCGACGACAATGAACATGCGTGCGTGAATTTAAAATATTGGGTTGAACTTGGTTAAGATTATGACTTGGATATAAAACTTTATTGGTTTGAAAAATAGAAGGTGGCAACTCTATCTTATTCACGTATGTTATAAACATTCATATTACATCAACCAATCAATCTATGTAAAAAAATATGTTAACCGTTTCAGATTAATAAATTTTGTAAACATGATTAACAAAAGCTAACTAAACAACCACACATAAATAAATTAAGAAAATTCAAGCGAGAAGAAACCAAATGAACCTAAATTAAATTAAAAAATAAACCGAAATTTCTTAAGGAATAAAAAAAATTGTCAATATTTAACAGCAGCATCAAGTAAACTTCAGTTAATTCACAAATAAACTGAAATTAGTTTAAATTTGAACAAGCAGTAAAAAAATTCAATCATCAATAAAAATACATTAAATTCATTTCTAGATCCAAATAAACCTCAAATAAATTAAGAAATGAACCGAAATTATTTAATAATGACACAAAAAAAATCAGAACTAATAAAGATATTAGCAAAATGTTGGTGTTGTTGGCGATGACGATAACGAAAAAAGAAGAAGAAGCGACGACAATGAACATGCGTGCGTGAATTTAAAATATTGGGTTGAACTTGGTTAAGATTATGACTTGGATATAAAACTTTATTGGTTTGAAAAATAGAAGGTGGCAACTCTACCTTATTCACGTATGTTATAAATATTCATATTACATCAACCAATCAATCTATGTAAAAAAATATGTTAACCGTTTTAGATTAATAAATTTTGTAAACATGATTAACAATGTGTAAGTTTTAATTCAACAATTTTGTAAAGAAAAAAATTACTTCAACAAAAAGTTATTCAATATATTTAATTAAAGTTTTCATTAATGTCATTTAATCATTAACGCATATTCAAATTTCAAAGAAGTGCGTTCCCTTCAAGGTCAATAGGTCGATGTTAATTGTGTGGATTTAAAGTTTGGATTACTTTTCCAATCACGATTAATTAATAACAAGAAACGAAATATGGATAGTATTGATGAGAAATTGTGGTAAATTTCTTATTGTAGTGTCTGTACATTAATAAAAATATATACAGAAGTTTCCTATAAAATGTACAACCCCCCAAAATTTATGAAGAATCTATTGTAAATTTGATGCTAACAGAATGATAACTAACAACTTTTAGAATGTGTAGATAAGAATATAAAAAAAAAGGGAAAAAAAAGATAAAAACAGTAAAAACAAAAATTCAAGTTTGTTGAACTTTGTTGTTGGGCTGATCAGTCTTGTTTGTACTACTATTTTGGACCGATAGCTGTTTATGCTTCAATAATTCAAGTCTAAAAAAAAAAATGCTTCAATAATTAACTCCAACAATTTTACAAAATCATTCAAAATTAAGTCAATTTGCGCGCAAGACAAGTCACATTCTTTCTTGGGACTACAATACAAGTTATTATACATCACAATTGTGTGAAAGAAAAAGGGATGAGAAAAATAAGATTAGTAGTTGATGCTATGCTCTCTATAATGTTGTATGATACAGTATCAGAATCATAAAGTAGACTCAAATTCTACAGAAGCATCTTTAAGCCACTCTTGGCCTTGAATGAATGACTGGACCGTGTACTTTCCTGCATCAAGATCAGTGAGAGTGGGCTTGTACCCAGCCCATTTAACCCTCTGGGCCACATCTGACCCAGGCCCACTGTTCTGGTACTCAGCATAGAAAATGGTATTAGGAGGTTCTACATTGGGTATCCAACTTATCCACCCAATTGGCTTCAAGAATGAGCCAATCTCAGATTGCATGATCACAGTGGTGGAGTAATCTTTCCATGGCCTACCAAGGTATGTTGGGGCAGTGAGAGTGAGATTGTCCTTATCAAGGGTAGTGATTGTGGATTTCTGGATCACAATGCCAGTGTTCTGGTTAGGGTCCTTCTTTCCTTGGGCTGTAATGGTATTGAACTGGTTTGGGAGTGGCTGCCTTGGCATGATCTTGCAGCTTTGGAATACAACTGCTGCATTGCCAAATATGAAGTCTATGGTGCCTGTGATGTCACATTCACGGTAGAATTGGCGGTTGGAGTGGGCATATAGGGTGTCTTGGTAGCCAATGAATGAGCACCGGTAGAACACGGAGCGGTCTGAGCCGGACCGGAGCGCCACAGCTTGGTGCTTCGATGCGCCTGCGGTGTTTATGAAACCTATGTCTCTAGCTATGAATCCCTTTCCTTTAACGGCTGCAAAGTTTAAACATGTTTTTATGGTAAGTGCTTCAACTTCACAGGATTCAATTCAATGTGCATTCAAATATCTTGAAAAAATTTAAAATTTTGTAGCTTTATGTTCACTAATTAATCTATGTCTATACCAATATCAGCTTACAACCTAATTATTTAAAATCACTCCTTATAGATGGGCTGAAGATACACACAATACACGACAAAACATAATAGAATTGCTTAATTCATGTAACTGATCTCACTTTGTAAGATAAAGCATTGTTGTTATAATATTTGCAATGTGTTTTAAATCCTTATTTACTAACTATCCTTAATTAGTTTTTGGAGGGTAAAAAAGTAAAAGTAAAAGTAATAATCCCCAAAGTGAAACTGAAATGGGCCAACTCAGGTTCACATGCAAATTTCAATTATGAAATGAGTAAAGCTAGGGAACCAAAAGCATATCAGCCAAAATCCAGCCAAATACCTTTTGATGAATTCAAAATCTTTACGAGTTAATATATATGGATGTTTCTTCTACTAAGTATGAGAATGTTTCTTTTTCATATTAAATGGATGTTTTTTATGTATTTTTCGAATTTGTGTTTGACAAAAGGAAAAATAAATTTTGGATCGGGCTTGCTGAAAGGGTTCCGTGATCCCAGGAGTGATTATTGGGGATTTGAAACATATTAGTCAATGAGAGATTTTATTCAAAACGGCAATTAATAACAAACATTAAAAATTAAATAAAAATTAAATTAATTAATTTAATATTGTTTTGTTTATCTTTTGGCTGATCCCTTTTTGGTTCCACATACTTTTCCTTATGAAATATATTCAAACTAAAACCATGTGGTTCGACCAAAACACGAAAGTGAAAAGAGAAACTAAAATCATGTTACATGCCGGATACACAACATAATCGGATAATCCGGTAATGCTCACGAAAGCACATGCAATGATGCAAATATGCAATATGCTTATCATAAAATTTTGTCCCCTTTTTAAGAATTAAAATCTAATCTCTCGTAATTAACATACTAATAATTTTTTTGGTATACAAATATCATATCTCTTCCTTCTCTTCTACAAGAATAACCAAGCAAGTTGAAAGTTAGAAAATTTGTCCGTCCAATGCCTCCCACTTTCACAATGTAACCAAAATTTTTAATATCTGTTCTTTCTTATCTATTTTACTAGGGAAAAAAAAACCCCACATTTTGTGTTCAAGGAAAAATAAAAACTTTAATATGTTTTCTTTCTCCATGAATTACATAATTTCCGTCAATTCATAATGCGCAACTTTTTATATTCATTTATTTTTTGATTTAATTATCCTATTAGTCTTATAATTTTATTAAATTTTTAATTAAATTTTTATATTTTTTTCAATTAATTCTTATACTTTTTTTAATTTTATAATTACATCTTTTATAAGTTAAAATTAATATAATATTTTTATTAAAATACATCTAATAAAAAATTTAATTAATTTTTAATTATAAATATTTTTAAATTATAAAAAAATATTCAATTAACTTTAATATTTTTTAGACTAAAAAAAACTTAATTATAAAATTAAAACAGACTTAATTACCAAAAAAAATATAAAAATTTAATTAAAAATTTGAGAGAATAATTAAACATTTACTTTTTAGTTTTTACATGGCCTAGGAGGCTAAATTCGCACCGGAGCATTTAACAAGAATATTAATAATCAAATTCAAATCTAAAGCTTGCAATAGATTCATCATTAGATTTCTCAGAGAATTTAACAATTCTCAAACATCACCATTTTTCTTGAGGGTAATACTCTAAATCACTCTTTAATAAATTTTAGCATCAAATGATTTTTATTTTCGTTAAACAAATCAGTCTTGTTTATCTATATAAAAAATTGAACTAAAAATTTTAAAATTTTTATAAACTAATAATTTTATTAATTAATTATGAGAACTAATTTATTTAACTTTTATTTTTTAAAGTTTCACATAAAAGATTAATTTGTCTAATAAAATAAATTACTAAAAACTAATTTATAATAAAATTTGTTTAAACTAAAATATCCTACCACTAAAAATTTACTTATCTGGGTATTACTCTTTTCTAAATTAGCACAAAATCTACTGAGTAGAATAGTCAAGTATCAAAATCCCAAAAGCATATTTTAAAAAATAATTCATATAAAAATTGTGGAAATTAATTAAATTTAAGAAAAAAAAAATACTTACCGAAAGTGGCAGTCTCAAATGTAGGAACGCCGTCGATGAAGTTCCGGTTACCTGTGACGATGGTTTTCGTCTTACCATCACCGTAGATCATCACATTCCAAGTGTTCTTATCCAAATCGATGTTCTCTCTGTAAATTCCTGTCTTCACGTAAATCACGTGCCTCTTCAAGCTCTTCTTCTTCACGGCATTCACCGCCGCCGTGATGGTGGTGTAGTCACCGCTTCCGTCCTGCGCCACCACCACATGAGTCTCCGTTTCGTTCACATTCCCCGCCAGCAGCCTCCTATCCGCCGCCGTCACCCACTCCGGAAACCCGAGTAACCGCCGCCGGTGCACCGGCGAATCGAACTTCGAAATCAGCCCTAAGATCCTCGTCACAATCGCCAAGCTGTTGCTCGCGTACTCTGTAGAGTTCTTCATCGCCGTTTGAACTTCTCCGACAACGCCGTGCTCAGCGGTGGAATCCACATCGGAGATCGCGTCAATGCACGTTTCCTGGTTCGTTATCGCCGCGCTCAGCCATGTTTCCAGATCGGTTATCTTCCCCGCC
>NC_029773.3:6190509-6193683 GCF_000817695.3 Arachis duranensis | reverse complement strand
ACGGTTTCGCACACATCGATCGCCTTTTGGAGTCGTGAATCGTTCTTCGTAGATTCGCGAAGCTTGGAGGGAAGCTGCTTCGCGAGCTTGGAGAGCTCGTCAATGGCGACGCGGAGGGAGAGGCGGAAGAGGAGCTTGGGATCAGTAGTGTTGGTGTTTGCGACGGCGGAAATGGCGGAGAAGCACGAGTTAGGGTACTGAGTCACATCGCAAACCGCTTTGAGTGACGCGGCCGGAGTTAACTCGGGTGTTGGGACCGAGTTAGAAGATGATGATGATGATTTGGTGTTGCGGTTGTGTATGACGATTCCTGCCACTGCGGCAATAATCGCCGCTGAGAGGATTAGTGATGAGACGATTAGGATTATAATTCGCTTACGTGTCTTCTTCTGATAGGCTTGTTGCTCGGCCTCATCGACTTTGCCGTAGCCCTTGAAGGACTTGATGGTGTCCATTGTTTTTCCGTGTGCTTTCTATATTTTAGAAGTGTGTGTGAGTTGCGACTGTGTGAGGTTTTGGTTTGGGTTTGAAACTTTGAAACCATAAGTGCTTTATATAATGGAGACAATGCTACTGAATTTTTAAAAGAATATTACATAAATATAAAGATTTATTTAATTATATATTAATATTTCGTTATTAAAAACAGTTGACTTGAGTATTGAATCACTTACTAATTAGATATATTTCATTTTAAATCATATAATTAACTAAATGAAGTGTGAAAAGTAACTGCTTAAAGCCTTAAACAGTTAAACATCTAGATAGGACTTTGATCTCTGCTATCTATGAAAGGGTTTTGCGGCACCAAATTTTTCTTCTCAAGTAACTTTTAGTCTTGAATAAATTAGTCACTAATACAATTATACAAATAAAGTTTAAAACTGTGTTACACTTATCAAATTTCAATCTTCTAGTTCATCATTGGCTTCCTTGAATTTACATTTAATCGAATTATATTGTTATATATTGTATTATTGTGAAGTAATAAGGAAATGAGTGTATAGCAAATTAGCAATTAAACATGATAAATTAAACTAATTAGTGTAAAGTAGTAAAATAATATTAATACGTAATTACATACAAAGTCCTATGTGTATGGATCGGAATTGTTGTATTTAGCATTATTCTTTTTGGATTAAGAATATGACGTGTTTGTCCTTTATGTCCGTGATGCTTCTTTGTGAAGATTAAAAGAGTAATGAATGTCTTTATTTAATTTGTAAAACAGTAACATCATGGTGTTTCTTGAATTGACTGCATAATTATGTATCTCCCAATAGAAAGCTTTTACAGGCATAGACGCGTTTAGGATAATTTGATTTCGATTTCTATAATTAAACCAATTACATTATATTAATGGACTATTAATTAGTTGTATATAATGTATCTCAATGTTTTTAGTTGTACAAATGAATTCTTTAATTTTTTGCATAAATATAATTAGCCACTCTAATTAATCAAGTGTGTGTTGAAGTTATGTACGAAGCTTCTGATTTTCTCATTTTACACGGTTTAATTTGGGAATGGCTTATGGAATAAGGATCCGCGGTTTCGTTAAGATAGTGATAAATGATTCATTTCATTCTGAAGCTGAGCTGTTTTATATTCTAACAATAATATCATGCATCCATGAATACCGCAATGTATTGAGTCATGAAGAGATCATGATTTCTTCTATTTCAAAAAAAAAATATGCCACATAAATTTTAGTCAACTCATCAAAATTTTATATTTTTGTATTCGAGATTTTAGATATTTTTTTCTTCTTTTTTTCTGGACTATTAATATCCATGTTTTGAATATAAAGATATTCTATGTACCTTAAAAATCAACTAGTTATTATATATTTATATATCTATTAATTTTAATTTTTTTAATTAAATAACCAATTATCAGAATAATCAACATTTTATAATAAAATAATTAAATTTGTAATAGACAAATAATTAAGTATAATGGTTTTTATAAAACATTAATACATATTGTTAAATGTAATGATTGAATGATGTGTAATTTTAAGTATATACAATTATACATATACTATATATATATTTTTAAATTTCTATTACTAATTTTTTTTATAAACAATTTTGTCTTTATTAATTTCTCAGCCGATGGTGATGGGAATGATCGTGGGATAATATCATAATATTCTCTACCAGTTTGAAAATATTTTTTTCTTTAAAGAAAAGAAAGAAAAAATCAAAGGAACTTTATTGTTGGAGATGAGAATTGAGGGCCATATGGCAAAGTATCCGGTAATCGCGCCAACACACATGCAGGCCCTGTTCTTTCTTTTCTACTTCACGAATATAAAGAGGGCATTTAGTGTACAGACGTGTCTATGTAGATTTTTGTCTTTTTGTAGCTGAAAAAGCGTGTCATTAAAAGTGTTGTTTAAAGAAAAAGTGTTACCTTTAATCGTTAACTTGGTTCTGATACCAATTTTTAAAGTCGTCTTTTCTTTTAATTTCTTTTTCGAAATTTCTATTAACTCTTCGAATAATTTGCCAATTCATAATAAAAAGTATTGACCGTATTACTAGTATTTATAATTCTGATTTTTCAATCTTGTTTTAGTTTATAATATGCTTGATAAACCCCATTTGTAGGGTTTATCTTATATTGATTTTAGGGGATTTTATAACCTTTTACCCACATTTATCTATTGAAATAGCATGGTTTTATAACTTCTCCTCTAATTGTGCTTAAGAGTGAAAACATGCTTTTTAGGTCTTAAAATAACTAAATCTAATTCTCCTTGATTCCATTAGATGCCTTGATATGTTTGTTAAGTGGTTTAAGGTTTAGGAGGCAAAGATTGGATCAAGGGAATGAAGAAAGAAGCATGAAAAGTTGGAGAACTCATGAAGAAATGAAAGAACCGGAAAGCTGTCAAGCCGACCTCTTCGCACTTAAACGACCATAACTTGAGCTACAGAGGTCCAAATGATGCGGTTTCAGTTGGGTTAGAAAGCTAACATCTGGGGCTTCGAAATGATATAAGATTTGCCATAGTTGCTATATGTATGGTGACGTGCATGCACACTGTACACGCACGCGTCGTTACTGCCATATGATCCACTTAAAGCAATACGTGGCCAACGATTTTAGAAGTCTTGTGGGCCCAATCCAACTCATTTCTGATGCTATTTAAGCCAAGGATTGAAG
>NC_029773.3:6184936-6190256 GCF_000817695.3 Arachis duranensis | reverse complement strand
AGTGCACTAAAGCTAGTCTTTCCTTGGGAGTTGGCTAGGACTTGTGGCTCAAGTCAATTCATCCACTTGACTTTCCTTTATTTAGTAAGAGTTAACTAAGTGGTAGCAATGAACAATTCTCATCACAATTGAGAAGGATAACTAGGATAGGACTTCTAATTTTCATACCTTACCAAGAGCCTTTTATAGTTGTTAGTTTATTTTCATCGCCATTTACTTTTCATGTTTCTTATCAAAACCCCAAAACAACTCAAACCAATAATAAAACACTTCATTACAATTCCTAGGGAGAACGACCCGAGGTCCAATACTTCGGTTTATAAATTTTAGGGGTTTGTACTAGTGACAAACAACTTTTTGTATGAAAGGATTATTGCTTGGTTTAGAAACTATACTTCGACGAGATTTCATTTGATAAATTCTAAACCGTCAAAAATCTAATCATCAATGCTTCAGATGTGCTGTCCTCCTCTTTCATCATGTGACCTTCAAATTCGTTGTCCTCTTCCTTTATCATGTGGGTTGATTCCGTTTCATTATTGCTTTCATATATCTCTGAGGCACATAGCTGGCACTTGTGGTCTTCTCTGTCTTTTATTAAATAGCAGAGATTCCTCTTTATCCCTTCAGGGAACTTTTCTAAAAGTCCAGATAAGTTGTAGAATGCTGATTCAAATTCCACCAAGAGTCTCATCTCTTTTTCTTCAA
Source organism: Arachis duranensis (assembly GCF_000817695.3). Taxonomy (NCBI): domain Eukaryota; kingdom Viridiplantae; phylum Streptophyta; class Magnoliopsida; order Fabales; family Fabaceae; genus Arachis; species Arachis duranensis. Next base: position 6,189,548 of record NC_029773.3, on the reverse strand, counting down.
TTTCATTTCTTTTACTGGACACAAACAGAGTATTTCTACTTTTATAATTAATCCTTGTGTGAGATTCCTTCGTTATTTTTTGAGTTCTTTCAAAGACCCTTGTGATGATTGGATTTTTGACGGTTTAGAATTTCACTAATGAAATCTCGTTGTAAAGTATAGTTTCTAAACCAAACAATAATCCTTTCATACAAAAAGTTGTTTGTCACTAGTACAAACCCCTAAATTTATAAACAGAAGTATTCAAACCTCGGGTCGTTCTCCCTAGGAATTACAATAAAGTGTCTTGTTATTGGTTTGAGTTGTTTTGGGGTTTTGATAAGAGGCATAAAAGTAAATGGCAATGAAAATAAACTAACAACTATAAAAGGCTCTTGGCAAGGTATGAAAATTAGAAGTCCTATCCTAGTTATCCTTCTCAATTGTGATGAGAATTGTTCATTGCTACCACTTAGTTAACCTCTAACCTTGGAGGGAAGTCAAGTGGATGAATCAATTTGATTCCTCAAGTCCTAATCAACTCCTAAGGGAAAGACTAGCCTTAGAGGCATTCAAATCAATTAGCAACTTCTAATTATCAATCAACAAAGAAATTAGATAACTCAAGAGTCACTAATTACTCTACCTAGGCCAAGAGGAACAAAACCTACACTAAAATCCAACCAAGCATTTCATCAAACACTTGGGAGGCACAAAAGGGAAGCATAGTAAATTAACAACAAGAATAGAATCTAACAACAATTATTGTAAAGAATTAACAACAACAATCAAGGAAATCACAATTATCATGAATTACCTCAAATTGCATTATTGAAAGAAAATAAAAGAACAACAATCTATCCAAAACAAAATGAAGAATTACAATTATTAAAGCATATCACTAGAAAGAGGAAGAAGGAAAGATTAAGAATTGGCAAAGGAAAAGTGAATCAAAGCATGAATTAAATCTAGATCTAAGAAGGGAGATTAACCTAAACCTAATCCTAATTTTAGAGAGAAGTGAGAGCTTCTCTCTCTAAAACTAACTCTAAACTAATCCTAATTATGCTATATGATAAAATCCATGACTTCCCCTCAATCCTTGATCCTTTTATTCCTTTCTATCAGCATTTGGTGCCAAAATGGGTTCAGAAAACCCTCTCAAATCGCCAGGCACGTGTTGCTTTAATGAAGTCATGTGCGGTCACCGACGCGTGCGTGCACGGTACGCGTGCGCGTCCCTGGCCGATTCTGCAATGTGCGCGCGAGCGCCTTGTGCGCGTGCGCGTGCTTGGCCGAGGTCAATTCTTTTGTCTTTTATGCTTCTCTCCATTTGCATGCTTCCTTCCTTGCTGCTTTGATCCATACCTAGCCTATTTCAATCCTGGAATTACTAGCAAACACATCAAGGCATCTTATAGAATCAAGGAGAAATTAGAATTCATCAAAATAAGGCTTAAAAAGCATGTTTTTACACTTAAGCATAGATATGGGAGAGATAACAAAACCATGCTAATTCATAGGCTAATTGCGAGAAAAGGCTATCAAAATACTCTAAATTCAACACAAGATAAACCCTAAAAATGGAGTTTATCACCTTGCTAATGTGCTGGCTAGCCTTCCTTCATGACTGTAAATTGTTAAATCTTGAATCTGATCAATTGGTTGAAAATTTCCTGGGAAGACGGACATGAATATTACTTGGTGTGCTGGGACCAAGCATTCTTCTTCTTTAAAAATAGGTTGACTGTTTGTAAATTTTAGGGATATATCCCTTGGATTTACATTGTCAATCATATTTTTAAATCTCTTTACTGCATCAACGAATCCTGCAGGAAACTCACTGATAATTTTTAGATCATTAAAAATTAAAATTGTATCAATTAATCCATACTGGAAAAACTGATAGGTGTCAGATGGGGAAGCATCTGGAAATATAACTAGCTTTGTTAGCTGTTCTTTGGCAATAGGATAATATCCCAAGATTACCCTTTTTTCTTTGGTCCAATTCAGGACTATGTTAAGGGTTTCTCTGAGATTTGATCTACAGACCCTTTTCTTTTCCTTGATTTCAGCCCTTGTAGGAATGTTTCTTATTATCCCTTTTCTCTGGGTTTGAATTGGAGCTTTATCTGCTTTTTTTAGGGTTTGCTCTGGATGAAGAGCTTCATATTCCTTGAAGGATTTCTTTGCTTCTTCCAGTGTTAAAAACCCTCCTTTATGAATTATCCTTGATTGATGTGTAAATGGTGCTGCTTTTTCCCAGGCATCATATACTCCTTTCATGGGGTCATTATAAATTACATAATATTTTTTAACTTGGGTGGATTTTTTTGATAATTTCAGCAATTGTTTTATTTTCTGAAATTTTTTCTTCACTTGATTTGTCCACCACGCTTAGCTGGCTGAACTCTGATGGTTTTGATTGTTGTGTTGATTTCATTGCTTCGATGGCCTTCTTGAGGGATTGGATTTGTGTCCTTATTTGCTGACAATGCTTGCATTTTTCGAGTTCTTGTTCATATTTTTGAATTACTTGATCTAATGCGTTGTAGACGAACTCCATTCTCTTGTTAATGTATCTGCAATAACATTTTTGTCACCCTTAATATATTCAATTTTTATTGGATATCGTAACAAAAATAATTGCCATCTTACCAATCGTCCATGATTATAGTCAACTTTTAAATTATATCGTATGAAACCTGTTAGGTAGCTTGAATCTGTCCTTAATGTAAATTCTCTGTGTAGTAAATCAATTTTCATTTCTTAAGAGATTTAATTGCTGCTAGAGTTTCCTTTTCATGAGTAGTATATCTCTGTTCTGTTGGAGTAAAAGTCCCTGAAATATACCTGCAAAGTAATTTCTTTGGAGAATATTTAGAATCTAGTGATTCTTTTTCTCGTCCCAAACTTTTTATAGCTTTCTTAGCTTTTAGACATCCTGACCAGGTTATGTCTGAAGCATCTGTTTCTACTATTAAGTAGTCATTTTCTTCTGGAATATAAAGTTTTGGAAGTTTTTTACATAATTCTTTGATTCTTTGAATTTGCATACTATCTTTTTCATCCCATTTCCATACTTTTTTAGTACTTATTTTTGGAAATAAGCTTTTAGTGTATTCTGTTATATTTTTTAAAAATCCTTGATCAGAAATATAATTTATACACCCTAAAAATCTTTGTAATTATTTTCTATCTTCTATTTTATTAGGAAATAAATTTACCTTTTCTAGGACATTTGGCTGAAGTTTTAGCTTTCCTTGAGTGGATAGAATTAATCCAAGAAACTCTATTTCTTGTTTTGCTATTCTTGCTTTCTTTTTGCTAAGAACTAGTCCTTTTTCTTTATATTTTTCTAAAACTATTAATAATTTTTGATGATGATCTTCTTTATCCTGTTTTGTAAAAATTAGTATATCATCAATGTATACTAAAACAAATTTATTTAACTCTTTTAGATTTTCTTCCATAAATCTTTGATAAATACCTGGGGCTTGTTTTAATCCGAATGGTAATACATTCCATTCATAGAGTAACACACTTGTTGATTTTTTTGTTGGGCAAGTAAAAGCAGTTAATTTCTTTGTTTCTTCGTCTAGACGAAGTTGCCAATATCCTGATTTTGTATCAAGAGATGAAAACCAAGTCGCTCCTTTTATTTTTTCTAAAATAGAATCTTTTCTTGGAAGTTTATGAGCATCACCAATAGTTGCTTCATTCATCTTCTTATAGTTAATAACCATTCTTCGTTTTCCCCTTTTAATTTCATTATTGTTTTCGACATAAAAGGCTGGAGCTGCATGAGGACTTTTACTTAATCTTATAATTCCTTTTTCCAAAAGATCTCTACATTCTAAAGAGAACTCTTCTCTATCTCTTGCGGAATAAGGAATTTTATTTGGAACATTTATCTCTTTTGTAGGATCTTTTAATTTAATGCTTACTAATTCGTTATTTGTATTTTTAATATCTAAAGGATTTTCAGCACAAGTTTCATCCAAAAGTTCCTCTATCTTTATTTCAAGATTATTTTTTGGAATGTTTATCTGAAAGTATAAATTTAAATAACATATTTCTAATATAGAAAATATTTAAAATTTTAAGATCTTATCTATAGTAGTAGTTGGTATTTTTATACGTTTTGATTTTTGATTTATTGAAGAATCGTGTGGAGCTTTTAAAACTATATATGTTAATTCTTGAATGAATGGATGATATAGCTTTAAAAAGTTATTTCCTGTGATAAAATCCATTCCAGAATCTAACATATATATAGATGGAACAATGAACCTATAATTTTGAATAAAAATTTCAGTCATCTCTGTTTTTTGGTCAATTTTATGTATTGATTTGTCAGCTATTCTAACTCTTAATGGGTTCTTTAATTTTTTCCAATCAAGTTTTATATTTGAACTAGCAAAGCATTGTGTTGCTCCAGAATCTATAAAAGCATTTATAAATTTTTCTGTTATTTTTATAGTAATAAATATGGCATTATTACTCAGTCTCTGAGTCTGCTTCTGAGACATATTCAAAAATATAGTCTAAGTTATCATCAGATTCCTCTAAAGGTTCCATGAAACAAGACTTAGCAATTTCTATTTGTTTAGTAAGATCCTTTTTATCCTTC
>NC_029773.3:6182750-6184818 GCF_000817695.3 Arachis duranensis | reverse complement strand
CAATAGTCACTTTTTTGCCTTTTGTTTTTATTGTTATTTCTTGTTCTAAAATACCTCTTTTTTCTCCAGTTTGGATAGTATTTTCTTTTTCTAAATTGATATTTTCTTTTTCTCTGAAAATTTCTATTAAGCCCATATTTTTGGGGTATCTCTTCATTATCCTGACAGCAAATTATAATTATATTTGCAAATCTTTTTTGAGTTGCTTCTTGCATACAGCGTTCTTTTATTTCCTCTCTTTTTGCAGCGGTTGCTCCACCAAAATTATTTTCAATTGTCCCTCTATTTATTTCTCTTATAAATCTTCCCATTATAAATTCATTAGCAAGATATGGAAGTTTTGTTATATACATACTAAGATAATAATTTTTATCTTCTTCTTTTAATTTGTAATCTTCCCATTATAAATTCATTAGCAGGATATGGAAGTTTTGTTATATACATACTAAGATAATGATTTTTATCTTCTTCTTTTAATTTGTAATAATGTATTCTATATTCACATATATAAGATTCCACATTACATAGATCATATATCTGGATATTAGCTAAATGGTTTTTTGCTTCTTGATATTCTTTATTATAGACTTCTTGTTTATGATCTATAATATTTTTTCCAAAAAATTCTTTATATAGAATCATCATTATATATAATATCTTATCATAAGCTGTTGTTTTTATTGCTAATTCTTCTATTATTTGGTTTCCTGTTGATGTCATATAATCTCTTATGGTTCCTTTAGTATGAAACCCTATGTAATTCCAAATATCTCTTCCAGACAATTCACTAAACTTTAGATTAGTAAAAGCTTCTAATAAAAAGGAATTCAACCAATTTTCGAAAATTTCTTTTTCATTCTTTTTACAGTCTAAGTCAAGCATTCTTTCTCCTTCCATTTCCTGGATTTTAGGAACGTACTTTGATGGTATTTTTGTATATTTTGAATCTTTATTTATAAACACTTTTTTAAAAGCATAATTATCAAAACCTGTTTCCCATTTATATTGAGATTGGTTATCTTTAGATGTTCCAGCTTCATTTTTTACTTGTATTGGAATTGCTGGTTCTTCGTCACTTGAATAATCTAGGATGTGTTCTTCATTTTCTATATTTTCGGAATTTACTAATTCTTCTTCTATTTGAAATCCATGTTCCATAATATTATTTTCTTGAGCCATTTTTAATTGTTTAAAAAGCATTGTTACTTCTTCTAATTTTTCTTTAATATTCATAATTTCAATAGTGGTTTTACTTTTAAATCTGTTATGTTGATTATATTTTGAAATTTTTCTTCTTTGGGATTCTCTTTTTCATTATTTCTTTGAAATTTTATGGATACTAATATTTCTTCAAGCATATCTACTATAGAATTTAATTATAGGTTAAAAGTATGATAAAGATGTGGAGAATCATTTCCATGGTAACATTTTTTAGAAATTCTGTGTGAAAAATAAGTTTTTTCAGGTTTTTGAAGTCCTTCAATAAAACTTATAGTAAAATAAAGATTTTGAGAAAAATAATTTTGTATTGATTTTAGAAATTTGGTGTCATTACAATTAACATTAGTTAAAATCATTAATTTTTGATCTATTAATTTTGATAACTTAATTATTTCTTCTCTTAAATCTTCTAATTTACTTTTTTCCATAAGGTGACGCTTTTCTTTGTAAAGAGTTACGATTTTAAGTAAAAAGTGTGGCTTTAGAATGTGTGGTTTGAGTGTTGCCACATAAGCACATCTTCAAACTTTGATCTGTACCTATAATTTCCTATATAAAGATATGAGAAAAATTTTTGGTGCAATGAATTTTAGCATTGTTCTGAAAATCGGGCCGGCCGGTTCGACCGGATTAACCGGGAACCAGTCATTTATCCGGTTCGATTGATGTAAAAACTGTTCTGTAAAAACCGGCCTAAAAACCGGTTAAACCGGTGGTTAACCGGTGAACCGCAAGAACCGTTCGATTTTTTCCGGTTCAGTACTATTAATCGTTTCTCTTTCTCTCTCTGGGCAAACCCTAACGACGGTAGGAACCCAGCCCCATCCCATCGCCGAGCTCTTCTCTT
>NC_029773.3:6138007-6182732 GCF_000817695.3 Arachis duranensis | reverse complement strand
GACGGCAGAGACAGATTTGGGTGCCGTCGTCGCTCGTGGAAGGTCTGCTCGCTTCTCGATCCTCTTCTTCTCGACGTCGAGTGCTTGCTCAGAACTGTTGGCGACGCCGCTGCGAAGGGCTTCTTCGTCGTCGTCTCTGCTCGAGTTGTTGGTGCCCATCTCTGTTTTCGAGTCATCTCTCTCTTCGAGTTCTCTCTATCCGAGGCTACGAGCTCTTTCTGTCTCTCTCTCACTGCGACGTCTTTCGGCAGTGAAGTATTCGCCGCGACGTGACCTTCCTCCCTCGCCGCTGGTAAGCACTACTGCGTCAATTTATTTTTGGTTATTTTGTTAATTTTATTTATTCTGATTTTTGAGTTGTTGGCTGTTGATTTTTCAGATTCTGCGTTGTTGATGAACATTGTTAATGCTAGAACTTTTTCCGATTCTGAGTTATTTATGTTGGTTTTTCTGATTGAGTTGTTAATTTTGGTTGCTGATTTTGTCTGATTCTGAATTGTTGATGGTGGTATAGTAAAATTGTTTTTCATGATTTCTCATCTTTCAGTAGCACAAATTATATTTCTTTCTTGTACATTTTTTGTTCAAATTTATACACTTCTTTGAACTTTGAAGTATACTGAAAAGAGTGTTTCAAATTTTTTTGCATTGAAAATTCAAAGAAAGTCCCTTTATACTGGGTTTGTCAAAGTTTCTGGTTTCAATGTTACTGGAATTCTCAATGTAAGTGGATAATAATAATAATAACTCTTGATTTATATCATTTATGATTATACATATTTAGTTTATTTGTTGTTGTTTGTTTTTGTACTGATTTTCCCAATTGATGTGGTTTGAGAATTTGTAGGAGAACGAGAAACAGAACATCACAAGCAATACTATTCAACAATATAATATTGCTATTGTAGAACATTATAATTCTTAATTGTTAATTTTCCTGATTCTATTGTTTTTTTTGTTTTTATAATTTTTATGAAATTGGAATAATTATTTGTAGTTGAACATTATTTGTCATTTAAATGCATTTTGATTTTTATTAGTTATAAAGATTGATGGTTAAAGTTGTATGTGAACTTAATTATAAAGTATAGACAATTTATTATGTGAAATTATAAAATTTGAAATTTTATTAGTGTAAAAATAATTGAATTTAAATATTTAAAATTATATATTAAATTTTAATAAATTTATTTTATATTTAATTATTCCGGTTGAACTCCGGTTGAATCCCGATTGAACCTTTAAACCATTAAACCAGTCACTTCACTGGTTTAGTGACCGGTTCGGTTTTCGCAACCTTGGTATTTAAGCCTTTAGGCTTCCTTGAGGGAGCTATGTGCCTTGTGCTTAGTTACATGCTATTGTTGCCATTATTGATCCAATTCTCTTTTACCTCTTCACTTACTTTCATCACAAAAAATTAGAATATGAGTTCATTCTTTGATGAACAGGCACCATGTTATAGAACTCATTTTTGAGTTATGGTAATCATTTGGAATTTTTTTATACTGCATTTTTTATTGTTAAAATATGATAAATTTTTCGTGTCAAGTGGGAGAAAAGAAAGCACATTAAGAATGAAATTTCACATGAATTTCACTGGTTATCCTTCCTCACAATTTTGCAAACACTCTCCTGCAGCCAGTAAGTGTTCATGTTGGGAAGAATGCATTTTTGTAAGTATTGGTGTGATTCAGGAAAAACATTGAAACTTGTTATAATATTATTTTTTTGTGTAGCTTGCTCTTGAATGTTTAGGGCTGTTGATCACCAGTGGGATGGTGAACTTTTTGCCACAGCTGGCGCCCAAGTAGATATATGGAATCACAACAGGTATCAGTTTATTTATTTCGGACAAAGAACTTACCCATTTTCTTAATCTTTTTTCCCTCTAGAATTTCTTTTTATTGGTTTGTCTTTCATATTGCAGATCTGAGCCTATAAACAGTTTTCAGTTGTGCAAGATTTCAGAGGACTCGTATGATTCATCCCATGCTAGAACATTTTAACAGGTTCTTATTTAAGTTTCCATTCCTGCAGTTTGATCAACACAAATTAAATATAATCATCATTATGTAATACTGATCTGGTGGTTTTATAATTTGCTAAATGAAGATCACATGCAATTGCTAAACGAACATCTTTATTTCATTTTTTGCTTTCACTTCTGCTTTCTGATTTACTATGTTATACAATAATGATCTATTTATACGACTTGAAGGGGAGCCTTGGAGCAACGGTTGAGTTGTCTCCGTGTGACCTCAAGGACATGGGTTGCTGTGGAAACAGCCACTGATATAATTATTAGGTTAGGCTTTGGGTACGACCCTTTCCCGGACCCTGCGTTAACGCAAGATGCTTGTGCACTGGGCTGCCCATTTTTAATATATTTATATGACTTTCTAATTGCTGAGTTCAGTTTCTGCTTCAACCCTCGTCATGATTGAATGTTATTTGTTGTCAAGAAACAATTTGAGGGTGATGATTTCCATTCGTTGGGATGGTGGCTTCACCCTTATGGCCTTGCCATTTAAGGTTCTAATTCAATATTATTTCAGGATGATGATGGTGACAATGCTTTCCATATAGCAGCAGAGACAGCCAAAATGATATGTGAAAATCCTGACTGGCTCATTGTTATGCTAAGGAATTTCGATACTGATATTGAAGTCAGAAAGCACAGGTATGTCTAGGCATTGCATTTTCAGTAAGTTCGACCTTCTTTTGTTATGTAGTATGTACACATCTTAATATCTATTTTTGCATTTGTAACTCTGTTTAACGGTTGATTGTTGCTATTCCATAATAACATTAAGCACATTCAACTGGAATGCTCTACTGTGATTGAGAGGGTTATGATTTCTTCGGTTTTGTTAGTGTATGGATACGGTGAATCATAATTATGTTTTCTATTGTTTTTTTTATGGTGTTTCAAACAAATATGAATTATTTTTTTTCTTTTCTTTTGGATTGGGGTCGGTCTACATTGGCGCTATTTCTTTGTTATTTTTTCTTTCGGTTTAAGAATTAAAAATGTTTTATTTTAATACCGAAATGAAATATTCAAGGTTTAAATTTTCTTACCATCTTCAAAGAACTTATATTGAGAAGCAGTGAATGGCATTTTCAATTTCAGATAATTTTTTATCCCTTTTCCTCTTGTTTCTTATTATTGTCATTGAAAGTTGTTCATCTAAGAATTTCTGTTTTATTGTGGTTTTTTTAATGATTGTGTTCTGTTAATCAATTTTCGTTTTTTTTAATGATTGTATGTTTAAAATTAATAATAATTAAAATTTAGTTCATGTCAATCTTTATAATATTACGTGTGTAGTAAAATAATAAAAAAATTAGTATTTACAAAAAAAAAATCAATTAGCATTAATGACAGTCAAAATATATAATTATGATTAATCTTTAATGTAATACTATATATAAAAATTAAAGTATAAAAAGTTTTATTAATATATAATATGTTACATCCTAATAATTAGAAATATAATGTAATAAGTTGAATATTAGGATTATAATGTAATAAGTTGAATAGTAAAAGAGTGAGATAAAAAAATTAAAATATAAAAAAACTATATAAATAGTCAAATTAAAAAATTTTTGACTAGTTATAATTGAATTATTTTGGTTCAAAAATGTTCTCATGATCTTCTTCAGCTCCCAACAATAAGCGACAATATTTAACCAAAAAAATTGAAGATGGCGTCGTTTTCATTCCAAGAATCCCTTTACCCCTGGTCTCTGATGTCCTAAATTCCCCTTTTCTCTTTGATTCTCTCCCTTTTCGGTGCTCTACTTTTCTTCTTTGCTCCGCATTTAGGTAAGTTCATTTCGTTCTCTCTCCATCACATTGTGATTTTCCGTTTTCATTCCAAGAACCCCTTTCCTCCTGGTCTTTGATGCCCTAAATTTTCATTCTCTCTCGTCACTCTCTCCCTTTTCCGTGCTCTGCCTGACGTTTCTTCTCGTTTTCTCTCCATCGGAATGGAAGGACCACGGCGAGAAATGTTCGTTTGGTCCCACGATAGAAACAACTCATGGTACGTTATCTTCCACCATACGACTGTGGCGCAGGTCCGATTCGTTATTTCGCGACTTCGTGACATCCCACAACTTGATATGCTGTCCGTGATCTGGAATGCCGTTGGAGTATTTTTTTTGTTGCAGCAGATAACCATTTCTTGTGGCATGATACTGGCATAGGGAGTGGATTATACTTCAATCATTCTCACCATCCCATTGTTGGGATTGTACCTTTCAACCATGGGATGGGATGGGGATGCGGATGCGGGTTCGGTGATAGATTCAGGCTTCCGTTGAATTTACCTGAAGGTCATAACGGAAGCCTGAATCTATCACCGAACCCGCGTCCCCATTCGCATCCACATGCTCACCATCGTCGTCATCCCATGGGTTGAAAGGCACAACCCCAATAATGGGATGGTGAGGATGATTGAAGTATAATCCACTCCCTATACCACATCATGTCACAAGTGATGGTTATTTGCTGCAACGAAAAGAAATACTCCAGCGGTGTTCCGGATCACGGGCAGCAGATCAGGTTGTGTGATGTAGAGTTGCAAAATAACGAACCGGACCTGCGCCACAGTCGTATGGTGGAAGATAACGTACCACGAGTTGTTTCCATCGTGGGGCCAAACGAACATTTCTCGCCGTGGTCCTTCCATTCTGATGGAGAGAGAACGAGAAGAAACGCCATGCAGAGCATTGAGAAGGGAGAGAGTGACGAGAGAATGAGAATTTAGGGAAGGGAGGTTCTTGGAATGAAAACGGTAAATCATGATGTGATGGAGGAGAACGAAATGAACTTACCTAAAACGTGAGTAGAGCACTGAGAAGGGAGAGAGAGGAGGGGAGGGAAATTTAGGGCATCAGAGACCAACGGTAAAGGGGTTCTTGGAATGAAAACAAAACAAAGCCGTTTTCAATTTTTCTGGTTAAATGTTGTCGCTTATTGTTGGGAGCGGAAGAAGATACATGAAAACATTTTTGAACAAAAATAATTCAATTATAACTAGTCAAAAAATTTACTATATTTTAATTTTTTATCTCTCTTTTATTATTCAACTTATTACAATATAATCCTAATATTCAATTTATTACATTATATTTCTAATTATTAGGATGTAACATATTATATATTAGAAATGAGGAATCGGAATCCCTTCACTTAGTAGCTTTAAAAAGGAAGTCAGGTTTTGCATTCTATAGAATGCCCAGAATCGGTTGTGAAAGAATGGCTTTTGTTCCAATCATCCGCTGCGCCCAGTAGTTCCTTTTCATCGTCTGCGAGACTTTTAGTTAAATGAAAGGGTCCAAAAAGAGCTCGAAAGGAGTCCTTCTTAGTGAGAGAGTGAGTTCCGGTTTACTTTGAAGGCACGAGGTGAGGGATAGTCTTAGCTGCGAGGCCCCCTACTAAATATGATAACAGGGATGTAAGAGGAGTATGGAGTTGGTGCACATAGTAATGCCAGGGTCTCGAATGCAAAACTTGGACTTGAAGGGAAGGAAGGCTTCCCCAGTCGCTCTAGTTGATGCTTACTTTTCTTTGGTGTACAGGGAATTCAATAACAGATTCAAAGTGGAAGTGCGAAAAAGGCATATCGGAACTTTTGATACTTTAATTTTTATATATAGTATTACATTAAAGATTAATTATTAGAGTGAATACCCCATCCGGCCCTGACAATTATCTCGAAAGGACAACGAGGCCCCCAAGAAAAAAAACACCCAATCCGGCCCCTGATAATTTTTTTTGGGACTGATTAGCCCCTGTGCCAAAAAAAATAACATTAATTTTTTTTTGGCACAGGGGCCTCGTTGTCCTTTCGAGGTAATTGTCAGGGGTCGGGTTGGATTTTTTTTTTTGTTAGGGGCCGAGTTGGGTTTTTTTTTTGTCAGGGACCTCGTTGTCTTTCGAGGTAATTGTCAGGGGCTGATTTGGGTTTTTCTCTAATTATAATTATATATATTGACTGTCATTAATGTTAATTGATTTTTCTTTGTAAATACTAATTTTTTTTATTATTTTACTGCACACACGTAATATTATAAAGATAGACATAAACTAAATTTTAATTGTCATTAATTTTAAACATACAATCATTAGAAAAAACAAAGAATACAGTCATTAAAAAAAACCACAACAAAACAAAGAAACCCTTAGATGAATAACTTTCAATGGTAATAATAAAAAACAGAAGGAAAATGGATAAAAAAATTATGCCATCACCCACTATTATTTCACTACTTCTCAATATAAGTTCCTTGAAGATGGTAAGAAAATTTAAACCTTGGATATTTCATTTCGGTATTAAAATAAAACATTTTTAATTTTTAAACAGAAAAGAAAAATAACAAAGAAATAGTGTTAATGTAGACCGATCCCAATGCAAACAAAAAAAAGTTAATTAATATTTATTTGAAACACCATAAAAAAACAGTAGAAAACATAATTACGATTCATCACGATTCATCATATCCATACACTAACAAAACCAAAGAAATTATAAAAAAAAATAAAATCACATTTATTTCAAACAATAGTAGAGTTGCAATAGTTACAGTTGCAATATAAAGCAAAATGGAGAGGAGTTGAAAACATCAACTCCACAATTATCAACCATCTAATGAATACATCACTTCCTCAAGTCGTAAGCTAAAGACTCTTAATTAGAACATACTCTTCTATTATATTTAAATCGCAATTTAACTCACCTAAACAGAATGCAAAGATTACAACATCTAATAAGTCATAGAAATAATAGTTAGAACAATAATTACTGATTTACGCCTACATTAGATCTTCAGATATACATTCTCGGGGAAGGGCCTCCAAGATGTCATGTAGTGTCTTGCAAGTTAATGAAGAAGGTCCATGTTAACGAAGCATGAAGCATTCTCTGTTTCAAATGAGTTTGGAATCGCTAAATATCATTTCACCTTTTAACAAGCTAAATATCAAGTTTGGAAATTTCAATAACACCTAACAAATTAATACGCTCAATTATATGCTGTCAAATTGTTACCTTTGCATAGAAGTACAATTGCAACTATGAACGCGAATAGCAGCAGCAATGGAACGCGAACAACAGCAGCAACACGAACCCAACCCGAACGCGAATGCGAACAGTAGCAGCAACACGAAACTAATTAGTACAATATCAGGAGTTATGCATATAATTGAAAAAACAGAACACTAAATCAGTACAATATCAGAAGTCGTGTAAGAACCGAGACTAATTAATCGTCTAATTAAATAATTAATATTGTCCAAAATAGGATCCAAAAATTTAGAATGAGAATTGAAGGATTTAAATATGATTTTTGGACTTAGTAGATTTTTCTGAGTCAGAAAATGTATTTTCAGCGAAAAATCGAGAATAATCGCGAACCGGCAGTCGAACCAGTCGAACCGGTTTAAGACTATCTGGTATTGTGCAAGAAAAATTAAAAATAATCAAAAATCTTAGAAAAATATTTAAAGTAAAAAATCGGGCGTTAATTTTAAAGGTTTGGTCCAAAGTTGGGTCAAACGGACTAAAAACGCTAATGGGTTGGACCGGGTTCAAATTGGGTCCAAGCCCAACATATATAACTCAATTAATGAACCTTTTCACTCTCAAACACACACACTAGCTGAAAAGCGGAAGGAGAGAAACCCTCCATTAACACTATTCATCATCAACTTCCCAAACCCATAACTTGAGCTATGAAGTTCCGATCGCAGCGGCATTTGCGGTCACGCGATCCTCGTGAAGAGCTCTACAAAATCCACCCAAGAAAATGGTAAGGAAATCACGAAATCTCTCAGTTCTTTCTTCCAAAATTTTGAAATTTTAGGGCTTTGTATTGAGTGAAATTTTGTAATTTTGGGTGTTTAGGTACACTCTAGCACTTGATTTCTATTGGGTTTTGCCTCAATCATAATTGGGTAAGGTGAGCACTTTAACTCTAGGTTGAATTGTTGTAAGTTATGTGTGTATAGATTGAGATTGTGATTGTTGGCACTTAATTGGACTTTGGAGTAATTGTTGATGCTTGTTGGAGTTGATTAGGGACTTGGATCGTGGTTAGAAGCTTGAATCGTGCTCTATTGGGATTTTGGTGTTTAGGTACACTCTAGCACTTGATTTCTATTGGGTTTTGCCCCAATCATCATTGGGTAAGGTGAGCACTTCAACTCTTGTGGTTTGGTGGATTTGATGAACCCTAAGTTGAATTGTCGTAAATTATGTGTATATAGATTGAGATTGTGATTGTTGGCACTTAATTGTTTATGCTTGTTGGAGTTGATTAGTGGCTTGGATTGTGGTTAGAAGCTTGAATCGTGCTCTATTGGGATTTTGGTACACATTGGGAATCGGCCAATGTATGATTTCGATTTTCTCTATGTAATATATAATATTTCTTGACGCTTCGGTTAGTGACCCATAGGATATGATTGAATTAAATTGGTTGTTGGAATTGTTGTATGATGATGTATGATGATTTGATGATTTGGGTTGTTGATGAATTGAAATGTTGATGTTGATAGTATGGTATTGAAGGTTGAGGTTGAAATTGATTATGACGATTGTTGGTAATGGTGGAATGATATTTGATTAATATGTTGGTTGAAATATGAATGTATTATTATGTATTTGATAATGAGAATTGATGATTGCATAAGGTGGAGTGGTAAAGTGGGGTATGAAAAATGGTAAAATCTGATGTGGGATGGAGTTAATGTGGTTTTGGTTGGTCTTGGTTGTGAAAATTGGAAAATTGAGAATCTTGTGAATTTTGGTAAAAATTGGTTTTTTTTTTTGTGAATTTTGACAGGTCATAATTTGTGTCTCAATTTTTAAAATTTGTTGAAATTTATTTAGAATTAAAGTCCATTGAAAGATCTTCAAATTGATATAAAGTTTGTAAAATTTGGATTTTTGTAGAAGAAGTTATAATCATTCAAAGTCTGGTGTCAAAACCTGAATTCTGCAATGTTGCAGAATTTTGTGATTTTTGGTTTGTGTGCGTGTGTTTGTGTGTGCACGCACACCCCTGTGAGTTTTTGAACCTGTGCGCACGCACACATTGGAAGGCTTACTGATGGGAGCGCTAGCACACCCTGTGCGCACACATAACCAACGAAGTTCTGCAAGCTGTGCGCACGCACACGTTGGAAAGTGCATTCTGTTGAGGGCGTTCGCACGCCTTGTGCGAACGATCAGAATTGAAAAATTTTACACCTGTGCGTACGCACACCTTTATGCGTATGCACACTTTTTGAAAATCTCTTTGGGCGTGCGCACGCATACCCCTGTGCGTACACACATGCCATGTTTTTAACTATTTCCACTTTCCAACAAGCTTGTAACTTTCTGTAACACTATTTTAAGACTCTGACTTATTTTCGGGTATCAAAACATGGGAAAAGTCCTAGGAAATTTAAATTGGTATTACTTTGAAAAGTTAGAGAACAAAAGCTTAGGTTTTTGGTGTACTGAGGATGGATGTGGTGGAGTGAGAAGGAAGAATGATATATGAATTGAGGCAAAACCCAATAGAAATCAAGTGTTAGAGTGTACCTAAACAACCAAAATCACAAAATTTCATTCAACACAAAGCCCTAAAATTTTGGAAGGAAGAATTGAGAGAGATTTCGTGATTTTCTTACCATTTTCTTGGGTGGATTTTGTAGAGCTCTTCACGAGGATCGCGTGGCCGCAAACGGTGTTGCGATCGGAATTCCGTAGCTCACGTTATGAGCTTGGGAAGTTGATGAATAGTGTTAATGGGGGTTTTCTCTCCTCCTTCCGCTTTTCAGCTGGTGTGTGTTTGAGAGTGAAATGGTTCATTAATTGAGTTATATATGTTGGGCTTAGGCCCAATTTAGGCCCGGTTCAATCCGATAGCGTTTTTACTTTAAATATTTTTCTAAGGTTTTCGATTGTTTTTAATTTTTCTTGCACAATACCAGACAGTCTTAAACCGGTTCGGCTGTCGGTTCGCAGTTTTTTTCGGTTTTTCGCTGAAAATATATTTTCTAACTCAGAAAAATCTAATAAGTCCAAAAATCATATTTAAATCCTCCAATTCTCATTCTAAATTTTTGGATCCTATTTTGGACAATATTAATTATTTAATTAGACGATTAATTAGTCTCGGTTCTTACACATGACTCTTGATATTGTACTGAATCAGTGTTCTGTTTTTTCAATTATATGTATTACTCCTGATATTGTACTGATTAGTTTCGTGTTGCTGCTACTCTTCGCGATTCAGGTTCGGATTCGGGTTTGTGTTGTTGCTGTTGTTTGCGTTCCATTGCTGCTGCTATTCGCGTTTATAGTTGTAATTGTACTTCTATGTAAAGGTAACAATTTGATAGCATATAATTGAGCCTATTAATTTGTTAGGTGTTATTGAATTTTCCGAACTTGATATTTAGCTTGTTAAAAGGTGAAATGATATTTAGCGATTCCAAACTCATTTGAAACAGAGAATGCTTCATGCTTCATTAACTTGGACCTTCTTCAGTTCCCAATTAATAAAATCTGATGAGAAAATTTGAAGCAAATCTAATCTTTGAAAAATTTAAAGCTTTTAATTTTTATAAATTATTTTTTTTCTTTTTTCCTCCTCTAGACCTATCATGATGTTTTAGACTGGTAGAAATTATTTTTCTTACTATTCTTATACCAACAGATGAATTTTTTTGTGACCTGAGGTAGAATTTGATATTGCAGATTTGATTTGTGGGAATTGATTAGGGAAAATTAAGTGCTAAATTCGTAAATACAATAAGAAAATCTAGAGGGTTAAATTGTGAATATAAAAAAAATAGAGATAGTCAGTTTTAAATTATTTTAACAAATTCATATAATGAAACTCTTCTTGAAAGCTCCATAGAATACCTTGTCATCTATATGCCACAACCACTCAAAATTATTGTTATTAGTGGTATGAATCATATTATCATGTACTACTAATAATATTTTGCATAGTTTTTAGAAATTGGACAAAATTTAGCTGTATTATCATGTACTAATAATCATATTTTGCATAGTTTTTAGAAACTGGACGAAAAATTAGCTGTAAAGAAATGTACATAAAAACTCATAAGAAAAAAGATGGGTCATTTGTGACTGACGAAGCAAGGGATATAGCGGTAAGTTGTACTTTTTGGTCTATTTCAGTAAAAAGTGTAACTTCAAAAACTGCCAAACCTTAATGTTATTTTGTTAAATTTTTGTTGTTTAAATCTCAACTGTAGAAACAAATTGAAGTACTTATTGCTCAAAATGAGAAAAATGAATCTGGACCATCCACAAATGATGTTATTGGCAAAGTGTTTGGAGAGGAGCATTCTGGTAGGGTGCGATGCATAAGATTAGGAGCAACACCTACTAATACTTTCAGAAATGTCAATCATCCTAGCCAGTTAGCTAATTCTTCAACTTCAATGTCATCTACTGCCAATTACTTTCAAGCTGATTTTAAACATTTGGAATCTAAATTTGATGGGACATTGACTGCATTCAAGGCTTATTTTCTTGCTAAAGAAGGAAGAATTTCTGTTGAACTTACTAGTATATTTGACCATGGAGCAAGGGAAAATTGCCTTCTCTTGTCGATTTTATGTTGCACTAATAATTTTGAAAATTATGATAAATGATAACTGTTATATTATGCTAATGTTCTAGCATGGTATTAGTCTCGTATATTCTAACCTTACATCCCTACTATTACTAATTTGTTGTTTAAGTTTTTGACACAAGGAAATGTTAATTATTTGAATTGTCGTTATAGTGTCATAGATGTGACAATTTTTATGTTGATATTTCTGTTTTTAATTTATTTTAGGCTAATGATGTTGAGAACGAAACTATTACACCGACAACAGGAAGAACATCATCAGACGGAAGCATTGAAAATCGTGAAGACATTGTTTAATATTGCTTTAAAGATTGATTAGTTATTTATTGTTGCACATTTGTTAGGGTATTATGTTACATTTTTTTACTAAACAAATTTATTCAAGTAGTGAACTTATTAGTGATAGTTATGAGTTTATATTATTTTAGCTTTTTTAATATTAAGGATTAGACATATAAAGACGGTGAGGATTCAGATATTATGCATTTTATTATAATATAAAAAATTTATTATTTATTTTAATGGGTTATATTTTAGATTTATAGTTTAAAGAATTTTACTTTTATTAAATTTTGCATTCTAATTAATATTTTATAAAATAAGTAAATTTTATTTTGGCGTTACATTATAAATTGCGGGAGTTCACAACTTCAACAAAATAAAAAGTTGTTTTAAGTATAATACATTTGCGGAGTTTAAAACCCCCGACAACCTGAATCAAAACTGCTACAACATAGAACCATTGAAGGTCTTTAAAAACTGATGCAATTTAGTTGAAACTGCCGTAAACAGTGGAGGGCAAAAAACTGCCGCAATTCTGAGTTCAAAATAGCGTGGATTCCAAAAAAAATCTCATAAATTATTGCAGGATACCTAATTGCGTTATTTTACTAAACCGCTGTTACACAACTTGCGGGGTTAAAAACTTCCGCAAAATAATAAATTTTTTTTTTGCAAATTAGCGCCTTTTTGTAGTGATTCTGGCACCACAAATGCTGAATTGGTGCATTTTGATGCAAGTATGTATATCTCTCACTTCTCATAATATTTTAAGAAAGTATTTTTTTAAAAATTATACGAAAATGGACATTTAGTAATTAAAATTCTACTAATTGTCAATTTAATAAATAATTGTCTTTCTTTTATTGTATATTAACCTTAGTTAATATGATTTGCAAATTATGTATATACTATATACCATTATTTGAATTAATTAGTCAAATATCTATAGAGGAATAAAACTTACAAACAACATTATTACATTATCGTTATATTATCTTATAACATGTAATATTCTAGCATCCAAAATGCTAATGTGACACGTTTTGGTGTTAGTGTACATATTTGATATTTCTCTCTTCGTATAATATTTTAGGAAAGTATTTTTTTAAAATTATACGAACATTAATATTTAATGACTAAAATTTTAGTAATTATCAATTATTTTAATAAATTTAATTTATATATTTCTTTTATTAGATATTAACTTTGATTAATATGATTTGCAAATAAAATATACTAACATTATTATTTGATTAATTAATTAAATATCTATTAAAAATAAAATCTATAAATAATATCATTTTAGAAGAATAGAGAATGTAAGTAATGATCAAAAAATCTAATTTATCCTCTGATTATTTTTCTAATACTTAAATGAGTAAAAGTTTAAATATATATACATATTTTAAAGCATTATTATAAAGATAAAAGATACAAAACTTTTTTTATTTAACAATTAGTAGACTAGTTAGAAAGATGAGTTAGAAGTTTTAATAATTTTTATATAAATTAAATAATAAAAAATAGAATTAAAAAATGCTACTAAAAAAACGTACAAATTAAATAAATATTTTTTGTATATCATATAGGTACATACGTTAGTTAACTGCTAAATCAACATAATTATGTCTTTGTATATATTTATATGAATCAATTCACATTTTTTTAACTAAATAATTAGTTATCAGAATAATTAAATTTGTTATAATAGAATAATCAAATTTATAATAAATAAATAATACAAATTTGTTAGCTAATTAATAAATAATGATTTATTTTTTATGTATATATAGTAAGCTAGTTATTTTATATCTAATCTAATTATGAATAAATAGACTTGTGTTTGTCCATTTTTTAATTCGGATATATCTCTCATTTTTTCAAAGGCTTATCCTCGTTAAGTTTTTGGATAGACCGAGTAACAAAGAATTTACCAGATATAACTGCAGCAAGCTAACCAAGAAATTAAAAGTAACGCACAATTATTTTACCGACTTATTTAAATGATGTGGAATTAGATAATTTTATTAAATTATAAATATTAGTTAACTAATAATTCATTATGAAGATATTCACGGTGGTAGTAAACTGTAAAATCAGTGATTTACTTGAAGCGTTGAAAGTACAGCAAATAATGAGTCATAATCCTGATCTATTTCTTTGGGATAATAGAATAGACATTAGAATAATATCTTCATAGTCATAGTCATCAATTACACACGTCAATTATTATTTATTAATCAACATAAATAAAATATTGAAGTTTCAAATCAAACCACAAAATGGTTCTAATGGAGATAAACTGCTTCCAAACTATTAGTTGAAAAATAAACCTTTGTCTGCTCTGTTTGATTCTAGATTTCTAGTTTGTTTCCTCTGTTTTTTTTTCTAAATGATAAAATTAAAAGGCAATTAATAATTTTTTATGTGATACTATTTCTGTTTTTCAGATTGATGAGTAATGTCTTCTTGATCATAATAAATTCAGACAATGAACTTTTTAACTTAATATTTTTTTAAGGATGAAAGATTAAGATGGTAATCTAATCTCACTCTCCAAAAAGCATAAAAGAAATCACCCAAAAAAGAAAATTTTTCTAATGAACAATTCCGATCAATATAATGATCAAAACACCACCAAAAGAAAAAAAAAATGAAAAATTTTGCAAATTGTCCAATCAAAACATGAGAAAGAAACAGATACAATCAAATAAAGAATACAAAATCTCTACACAAATTCTCTCTTCATCTCAATTTTCCTAACTCACTACATTATTTAATTTCCCCATGTCTGAACCTCATCTTCAAATCATGGTATAAAAAAAGGAAAAAGAAAGAAAAAGAAAGAGGGTAATTGTTGATTTCATAAGTTTTCAGAAAGCAACAACACTATGAGTCTTAGACACAGCATAACTCTTACTTCTTGGATACAATTCAGGCACACCAAAACCGCCACCAACACCACCGCCACCAACACTACCTTCTGCATAATCATTCTCCTCATCAATTCTAGCCATACCAACACTGCTAGATTTTGGTAACCCTTTTGAATTATGATGAACATGCTGATGCTGCTGTTTTAGGACATAATCCACGTCAATTCTATTAGCCAAAGTTCTAGCAGAAGCAGCCCTCATGAGCTCAGCAAAATCCTCATCATTAACTTCAGATCTTCTTGATGTTGCAGCACTATGGCTTCTAGACAAAGCTGAGAATCTGTTTGCAGCATTCATGGGGTTACTATAGTTCATGCTGTCCCCACATTTTATTATGCTCCTCACATACATGTCCCTTGCTTTTCCAAGTGCCCTAATTGGTGACACCATGATTCTAACAAAAATGTTCTGACTTTGCCCCTTGCCTTTCATGACGACGATCTTCAAGATTCAAAATTCGATCAAAAGGGTGTCTGAAAGTCGAAATCTTTTTGTCAACTGGTAACTTTAATCGCTCAAAGATAAGATGAACAATTCAATGGCTATAATGAGCCAAAGTGTGTGCCTTATGGTTTTAGGCACCACTCATATAATGTTGCCAAAAACAACTTTTCTTAAAGATGCTTAGGTGGTAAAATCTAAATCATATATTCTAAAACTACACTTCTAACTACATAACACTTAAAAACCGTAGCCCTTTACAAGAAATGCGTCACCTAATGGAAAAAAAGTAAATTAGAAGATTTAAGAGAAGAAATAATTAAATTATCAAAATTAATAGATCAAAAACTAATGATTTTGACTAATGTTAATTGTAATGACACCGAATTCTTAAAATCAATACAAAATGATTTTTCTCAAAATCTTTATTTTACTATAAGTTTTATTGAAGAACTTCAAAAACCTGAAAAATCTTATATTTCACATGGAATTTCTAAAAATTGCTACTATGGAAATGATTCCCCACATCTCTATCATACTTTTAACTCACAATTAAATTCTATAGTAGATATGCTTGAGAAAATATTAGTATCCATAAAATTTCAAAGAAATAAGGAAAAAGAAGAACCTAATATAAACGAAATTAAACAAATATTAAATAAATATTTTCAGAAAGAGGATCCCAAAGAAGAAAAAATTCAAAATATAGCCAATATAACAAAACTAAAAGTAAAACCACCATTGAAATTATGAATATTGAAGAAAAATTAGAAGAAGTTACAATGCTTTTTAAACAATTAAAAATGATTCAAGAAAATAATATTATGGAACATGGTTTTCAAATAGAAGAAGAATTAGTAAATTCTGAAAACATAGAAAATGAAGGTTAGTAAATTCTGAAAATATAGAAAATGAAGAACACGTCCTAGATTATTCAAGTGATGAAGAACCAGCAATTCCAATACAAGTAAAAAATGAAGCTGGAACATCTAAGGATAATCAATCTCAATTTAAATAGGAAACAGGGTTTGAAAATTATGCTTTTAAAAAGGAATTTATAAATAAAAATTCAAAGTATACAAAAATACCATCAAAATACGTTCCTAAAATCCAGGAAACGGAAGGAGAAAGAATGCTCGATTTAGACTGTAAAAAGAATGAAAAAGAAATTTTTGAGAACTGGTTGAACTCCTTCTTATTAGAAGCCTTTACTAATCCAAAACTTAGTGAATTATCTGGAGGAGATATCTGAAATTATATAGGATTTCACACTAAAGGAACTGTAAGAGATTATATGACATCAATAGAAAATCAAATAATAGAGGAATTAGCAACAAAAACAACAGTTTACGATAAGATATTACATATAATGATGATTCTATATAAAGAATTTTTTGGAAAAAATATTATAGATCATAGACAAGAAGTCTATAATAAAGAATATCAAGAAGCAAAAAATAAAGAATATCAAGAAGCAAAAAACCATTTAGCTAATATTCAGATATATGATTTATGTAATATAGAATCTTATATATGTGAATATAGAATACATTATTATAAGCTAAAAGAAGAAGATAAAAACCATTATCTTATTATGTATATAACAAAACTTCCATACACTGCTAATGAATTCATAATGGGAAGATTTATAAGAGAAATAAATAGAGGAACAATTGAAAATAATTTTGGAGGAGCAACCTCTGCAATAAGAGAGGAAATAAAAGAACAATGTATGCAAGAAGCAACTCAAAAAAGATTTAAAAATATAATTAGAATTTGCTGTCAAGATAATGAGGAAATACCTCAAAAATATGGTCTTAATAAAAATTTTCAAAGAAAAAGAAAATATCAATTTAGAAAAAGAAAATACTATCCAAATTGAAGAAAAAAGAGGTATTTTAGAAAAAGAAGTAACAATAAAAACAAAAAACAAAAAAATGACTATTGCCCAAATAAAAAAGAAAATTGTAAGTGTTGGTATTGCCAAGAAGAAGGACACTATGCAAATGAATGTCCAAAAAAGAAGGATAAAAAAGACCTTACCAAACAATTAGAAATTGCTAAGTCTTGTTTCATGGAACCATTAGAAGAATCAGATGATAACTTAGACTATATTTTTGAATATGTCTCAGAAACAGACTCAAAGACTGAGTAATAATGCCACATTTATTACTATAAAAATAACAGAAAAATTTGTAAATGCTTTTATAGATTCTGGAGCAACACAATGCTTTGCTAGTACAAATATAAAACTTGGTTGAAAAAAATTAAAGAAACCATTAAGAGTTAGAATAGCTGACAAATCAATACATAAAATTGACCAAAAAGCAGAAATTGTTGAAATATTTATTCAAAATTATAGGTTCATTGTTCCATCCATATATATGTTAGATTCTGGGATGGATTTTATCATAGGAAATAACTTCTTAAAGCTATATCATCTAGGGGTGTCCATGGATCGGATCCGATCCGCATATCCGCGGTGTTTATCCGAATCCGATTCGAAAATTGCGGATATGGATCCAATCCGCAAGACTTTCGAATCGGATCGGATTGCGGATTTTGTGTTGGTATCCGCATATCCGCGTATTCGCAAAATTAAAGAAATAAATAAATAAATATTATTTTTATGTTTTATTTCAATTAATAATTATCATATATGTTATATTATTTTAATTTATTATTTAAGAAAAGTATGTTTAATATTATTTTAAGAGTAAACATATTTAAAAGAATAGAAAAAATGAATTTTATTGATTTTTTTAATAAAAATAAGCCTTTAAAAATATTTTTGTGTTTTGCGGATATATCTGATATCTGATCCGATCCGATCCACAAATGTGCGGATCGGATCCAACCTTAAAAGCTGCGGATATTGGATCCGATCCGATCCGATGATTTTAATGCGGATCGAATCGAATTTTTGGCCATATCCGATCCGATCCGATCCGCGGACACCCCTAATATCATCCATTCATTCAAGAATTAACATATATAGTTCTAAAAGCTCCACACGATTCTTCAATAAATCAAAAATCAAAATGTATAAAGATACCAACTACTACCATAGATAAGATTTTAAAATTTAAAATATTCTCTATATTAGAAACATGTTATTTAAATCTATATTTTCAGATAAATATCCCAAAAAATAATCTTGAAATAAAAGTAGAAGAACTTCTGGATGAAATTTGCGCTGAAAATCCTTAAGATATTAAAAATACAAATAAAGAATTAGTAAGTATTAAATTAAAAGTTCCTACAAAAGAAATAAATGTTCCAAATAAAATTCCTTATTCCGCAAGAGATAGAGAAGAGTTCTCATTAGAATGTAAAGATCTTTTAGAAAAAGGAATTATAAGATTAAGCAAAAGTCCTCATGCGGCTCCAGCCTTTTATGTCGAAAATAATAATGAAATTAAAAGGGGAAAACGAAGAATGGTAATTAATTATAAGAAAATGAATGAAGCAACTGTTGGTGATGCTCATAAACTTCCAAGAAAAGATTCTATTTTAGAAAAAATCAAAGGAGCAACTTGGTTTTCATCTCTTGATGCAAAATCAGGATATTGGCAACTTCGTTTAGACGAAGAAACAAAGAAATTAACTGCGTTTACTTGTCCAACAAAAGAATCAACAAGTTGTTGCTCTATGAATGGAATGTTTTACCATTTGGATTAAAATAAGCCCCAGTTATCTATCAAAGATTTATGGAAGAAAATCTAAAGGAGTTAAATGAATTTATCTTAGTTTACATTGATGATATATTAATTTTTACAAAACAGGATAAAGAAGATCACCTTCAAAAATTATTAATAGTTTTAGAAAGATGTAAAGAAAAAGGATTAGTTCTTAGCAAAAAGAAAGCAAAAATAGCAAGACAAGAAATAGAGTTTCTTGGGTTAATTTTATCCACTCAAGGAAAGCTAAAACTTCAACCAAATATTTTAGAAAAGGTAAATTTATTTCCTAATAAAATAGAAGATAGAAAACAATTACAAAGATTTTTAGGATGTATAAATTATATTTCTGATCAAGGATTTTTAAAGAATATAACAGAACACACTAAAAACTTATTTCCAAAAATAAGTACTAAAAAAGAATGGAAATGGGAAGAAAAAGATAGCATGCAAATTCAAGGAGTCAAAAAATTATGTGAAAAACTTCTGGAACTTTATATTCCAGAAGAAAATGACTACTTAATAGTAGAAACAAATGCTTCAGACATAACCTGGTCAGGATGTCTAAAAGCTAAGAAAGCTATAAAAAGTTGGAAACAAGAAAAAGAATCACTAGATTCTAAATATTTCCCAAAGGAATTACTTTGCAGGTATATTTCAAGGATTTTTACTCCAACAGAGCAGAGATATACTACTCATGAAAAGGAAACTCTAGCAGCAATTAAATCTCTTAAAAATTGAAAAATTGATTTATTACCCAAAGAATTTACATTAAGGACAGATTCAAGTTACCTAACAGGTTTTATTCGATACAATTTAAAAGTTGATTATAATCATGGGCGACTGGTAAGATGGCAATTATTTTTGTTACAATATCCAATAAAAATTGAATATATTAAGGGTGACAAAAATGTTATTGCAGATACATTAACAAGAGAATAGAATTCGTCTACAACGCATTAGATCAAGAAATTCAGAAATACGAAAACGCATTAAATCAAGAAATTCAAAAATATCAGCAAGAACTCGAAGAATGTAAACATTGTCAGCAAATAAGGACACAGATCCAATCCCTCGAGAAGGCCATTAAAGCAATGAAATCAGCACAATAAGCAAAATCATCAGAGTTCAGCCAGCTAAGCATGGTGGACAAACCAGGTGAAGGAAAAATTTCCGAAAATAAAACAATTGCTGAAATTATTAAAAAGTCCACACAAGACAAAAGATATTATGTAATTTATAATGGCCCCATGAAAGGAGTATATGATGCCTGGGAAAAAGTAGCACCATTCACACATCAATCAAAGATAGTTCACAAAGGATGATTTTTAACACTAGAAGAGGCAAAGGAATCCTTCAGGGAATATGAAGCTCTTCATCCAGAGCAAACCCTAAAAAGAGCAGATAAAACTCCAATTCAAGCCCAGAGAACAGGAATAATGAGAAACATTCCTACAAGGGCTGAAATCAAGGAAAAGAAAAGGGTCTGTAGATCAAATATCAGAGAAACCCTTAATATAGTCCTGAATTGGACTGAAGAAAAAAGGGCAAGTTTGGGATACTATCCTATTGCCAAAGAACAGTTAACAAAGCTTGTTATTTTTCCAGAGGCTTCCCCATCTGACACTTATTAGTTTTTCCAATATGGATTAATTGATACAATTTTAATTTTTAATGATCTGAAAATTATTAGTGAGTTTCCTGCAGGATTCGTTGATGCAGTAAAAAGATTTAAAAATATGATTGACAATGTAAATCCAAGGGATATATCCCTAAAATTTACAAATAGTCAACCTATTTTTAATGAAGAAGAAGAATGCTTAGTTCCAGCACACCAAGGAATATTCATGTCCGTCTTTCCAGGAAACTTTCAACCAATTGATCAAGTTCAAGATTTAACAATCTATAGTCATGAAGGAAGACTAGCCAGCACATTAGTAAGGGTCTTTGAAAGAACTCAAAAGATAACAAGGGAATCTCACACAAGAATTAATTATAAAAGCAGAAATACTCTGCTTGTGTCCAGTAAAAGAAATGAAATTGAAGAAAAAGAGATGAGACTCTTGGTGAAATTTGAATCTGCATTCTACAATCTATCCGGACTCTTAAAAAAGCTCCCTGAAGGGATAAAAAGGAATCTCTGCTATTTGATAAAAGATAGAGAAGACCACAAGTGCCAGCTGTGTATCTCAAAAATATTTTAAGAAAGCAATAATGAAATGGGATCCACCCACATGATAAAAGAAGAAGACAGCGCATCCACCCACATGATAAAAGAAGAGGACAGCGCATCTGAAGCATCCCTCAACATTATTGCATAATGACGTAAGCGCTTAGGTCATAGAGCACCAACAATGTAGCTGGTGCAAGATAATAAACAATGACGTACGCAATGACGTCATAAGAAGGGTAAGGATGGGAATTGTCCATCCGACCCAACCATTATAAATAGATTGCTTAGGCAATTGTAAGGAATCATCAGAAAACAGAAAGCAGAAGGCTAAGAGTACTCATATGCTAGGAGAGCAAGGAGGAAGCTGCCGAGGCGATTCTGTAGTCTGACAAAAGAATTCCCTTAGGAAAAAATAGTTTTAAACTCCCCTCTGGAGTTAATATCTATAATCTCCCCTCTGGAGATAAAAACATCTTATGTAAAATATACTAAATAAAGGAAGTTTTTCTCCAGAAAGGTACGCCTTTATCCTAATCTCTTAGTTATGAATTATTTAGAAAGCTTAGAATTAACGAAAGAATCTGATTATTATAGATTATCTGCCTTATTAGATAATAAAAAACAGGCTGTTCTAAAAACAGAATTAAATCTCAAATCAAATGAAAATTTTAATAAACAAAATCTTTTAAAAGAAGTTTTTAATAGAAAAAATATAATATACTATGAAAAAATTCAACTTGAAGCCCCTATAAAGATAAAATCTGCTAATGGAGAACTTGAAATAGCTCTGATAAATGATGAAGAATTGAGTAAATGATTGAGAAAATTAAGGATCAACAAAAAAGATCTAAAATTGGATGGATTCATATTAGTACTATACAAGTCTTAATCAAATCTACATATATGAAAGGAATTAATTCACCAATAAGCTTAGCAATCTGTGACAAAAGAATTACTGATGACACAATAGATCAAATAATTGGAATTGTTCATGGAAACTTGGCAAACGTAAATGTTAAATTCAATGCCCATCTTGGATACGCTATACCTTTATCAACTGAAAATCTTGGAAGATCTATAAGTTTGACTTATAAATTTCACAGAAAGAATCTAATGGAACAAGACGATGAACCATTTTCAATTACATATGCAATAAATTATGCTTTAACAAATAGCCATCATAGTATAATATTTAAAAACAAAGAAAGAATTTATGTTGATGAATTATTTCAGAAAATTGTAAAAACAAAAATACCAAAATATAAAGTTATTGAAAACCCAGTTCTATTATTAAAAGAACCATCAGAAAAATTAGTTTCATCGAATTTCCAAATAAGAGAATCCAAAATAGGAAAATTGAATTTTCAAATAAGAGAATCTAAAATTAATAGCCCTTTAAGTTTATCTAAGTTAAAAATTAAAGAAGAAAATTCTGAAAGAACTAACAAAAAAGGTCGAAAAATTAAAGGAAACCCTAAACACTAAATTATGACAATAAATAAAGAAGAAATATATGTAACTTATCAAGACAAGAAACAAGAGCTCTTTGAAAGAGAAAATCGTTTGAATTATTTACAGTTTTTTGAAATAAATCAAAGAGCAATTGAAGCCCTAAAAATAATCTATGACAAGTTGAAAAGAGAAGTTGAAGAGCTAGAAAAATTAATAGAATCTCTAGAAAATAGTGATGAATCAATGATAGAATTTACAAAAATGCTAAGATAAATAATGAAGCATACAAAGATTGAAAGACCAGAAAATAAAATAAAAAGGAAAAGGGCGAAAAAAATTAAAAAGTAAAATAAAGAAGTATAAAAGGGAATTAAATAATCTTCAGATTGAAATTGATGATCTTATAATAAAAAGGATAGAAATAAGAATAAATATAAACAAGTTGGAATTAAACTTAAAAAATTTATAAATGCCCGGAAAACCATATTATGACTTAAAAGAATTAAAGCTGTTGAAAGAAAAAATGGAGAATGAAATTGAAAAATTAAACAGATAACTTAGAAATAAGAGAAAGTGTAGAAATAAAAGAAGTTATTGAGGATTTGAGAAATTATATTAAAGAAAAAGACAAACAGATAAAAGATTTTATATACAATAATCCATGCAAAAAAGAATATTATAAACTAAAACAAGATTGAAAAGTTATAAATCAAAATATACATCAAGGACTAGTAATAAATATAAGAAAAATAGTAGA
This sequence comes from Arachis duranensis, assembly GCF_000817695.3. Taxonomy (NCBI): domain Eukaryota; kingdom Viridiplantae; phylum Streptophyta; class Magnoliopsida; order Fabales; family Fabaceae; genus Arachis; species Arachis duranensis. Next base: position 6,159,338 of record NC_029773.3, on the reverse strand, counting down.
AATGGTTAATACTTTAGATTATGAATTTGCAAATTATTACCAATTGAATTATAAACTTATTCAAAGTAAAATATGAAGAGTTAATAGAAATTTTGAAAAAATCGACGTTAAAAAATTGAGAGTTAATAGAAATTTCGAAAAAGTCGACGTTAAAAGATTGGTATTAGAGCCAAGTTAACGATTAAGGGTAACACTTTCTCTTTAAGCAATACTTTTAGTGATACGCTTTTAAATCAATAACAACCACAAAATGAAAACATCTTTACGAAAAGATGAAAATGACATCTTTACCGTAGCATTCCCTATGGTTTTATATAGAAAAATAGAGAATTTTTCGGAATAAAGAAAGAAAAGATTTTCTTCAAAAAAAAAAAAAAGATAAGATAAGATCCTATCCTGTAATCCTGTAACAATTCTTTAAAAGAAGGTTTATTCAATAGTGGAATTCCTATGTGGCATCCTCTAGATTTTTTTCAAATTTTTTTATGAATGGTCTTTATTACAATAACACCCCATGATCAAATCATTCGCATTCCACTACTTTACATGTACACACTCCCCTAAAATTTCAAATTTCGAATTCAAAATCGATTAAAAAAGAGATTCATTCCCAATTTTCCATCATCTACGTTCTCCTGTTTCATTTTTCTCTCTTCCTCCTCTTCTTCTTCGATTCTTCTCCTTCATCGTCAGTTCCTCCTTTTTTTTTTCTTCCCTTCTTCCGTTCGTTTCTTCTTCCTGTTCCTAATCTAAGTTGGAGATGGAGGTTATAAAGTTCATGCACTTACCAAGGCAGAGGATCTCATTGTACCTGATGGCTCCAAACTTAGGGGAGTCATCGCGGTGGAGGCAATGCCAGCGGTGGTGGTAGGGTTACGGCAGTGGATGAGGTGCCGATTGCTGTGGTGGTGGACGATGGTATGACGTGGTGGTCGCAGTGGGTGTGGTGGAGTTCGTGGTAACCATCCATGTGTGGTGATGGATACGGAGGAGGAACCGGTGGAAGAAAGCATATAGCGGGAGAGTACTAAGTGGCGTTCATAGAGAGCACATGTAGTGAGACTATAAAAGCCGAGAGCACAGCAGAACAGAGCCGTGAGATCTAATCGGTGTTCAGAGCAGATTTGCATGGTTGTTATTTTTTTTTGTTTTAATTAATTCATTAGATAAATCATGTAAATGATTATTATTTGTTTAATCTACAAATTTTATTATTCCAAAATTTAAATTTTGAATTGAAAATTAATTTAAAAAAATCATTTGTATATGTTCATTTTCATTATCCTCACAAATCACGTTTTCCAATTTTTTCTTCTCATCACTCTTGCTCTCGCTCTCTAATACTGAGAGCTGCAGTATTAGACAACAAAATCAAATCAGCTGTCTGAAACATGGTTCGGTATCTCCTTTTGAGTTTTGATATGGAGTTTGGTATCTACAGGTAATCCTTTTTTCTTCTTTTTTGGAACTTTAGTTATTTCTAATGTTAGTGCTTAATATGTTGTTTTTATTTGTTGTGCATCTTTTGTTCCGAGTTACATATTTTTTTAACACATCTATATTTGGACAATCCCTCGACTACCTTTAGTTATTTCATGGTTAGATCACACATAATATGCTCAACCACCTGTATCCATGATAAAAGAGTGTTAAAGTTTCTGGTGTTTTCATGGTAGGTTGAATGGTTGATCTAAGTAGAGCAAGGCACCTTTGCTTGAGATAGTTTTCAAGTCTGATATAAAAACGGGTATTAAAGCAGCAGAGCATGCAGCAGAAATACAGAGATTGGTTCGGTATTTGGGAGTGAGCAATGGCAATATGTAAGAAGGATCTCTTTGTTATATTCCTTGCAATTGAAATAAATTTTGTCATCTTAGCCATCGTGATTTTTTTTAAATAAATTGGTTTGGTGTACAAGGTGGGGGAACAACTTGAGTCCGCTGATTTCAAAGCATAAACATGATGGTAGTCTTCATTTACCATCAAATTAAATTCTATTTATTTTAAAAGATGACAGTCTAAATTTACATAGGATTGTATTCAAATTTTATGTTTTCTTAGAGTTTAAGGATAGATATGGGATGCATCCTATACATGTAGTCAACTTATATGTTAACCAAGCATTGAACATCAATTTATATAGTATTAATGATAATAGAGTTGAAGGCTTAAATTCAGCTTAGTATATTTTCTTATTTTAGTTAATTCTTTTTCTTTTAGGAAAACTTTTTCTATACTAACAGTGGTGGGTGCTTTCAGTATCTAAATCCACTATCAGCAGAAGTACATAATTCAAGGTGTAAATTTCAATTCACTACTTTATTTTTTTACTATTGTCAATCTTAGTACATGTACTATCTAAATATCTTATTAGATATGGCAAATTAGTACATGTACTATCTAAATATCTTACTAGATATGGCAAATTTCTCTTCTCTATATAAGGATCTATTAAATAAGAAGCTTTATCTTTTTATTTCAATGCAGTCCCCAAACATATATCACCGACGTAGAAAGTGCAAATGTATGAACCACTCGCAAATTAACTTTTTCATACTAAGCATGATATGTATTTGTGTGGACTTGGCACTTATACATATTTTTTTCCTCTAATTTTGGTTAACTTAATTGTGACTTGATTCCTAAGGAAGTCTCGATGTTTATTCTTAAGCTTTTGAATATCACAAATTGTATTGCAGGGTCAGCAGACAATACACTAAAATTTGGGATTTAGAATCCTTTGAACTGATTGGATCTACTAGACAAGAGGTTTCACATTTAGTGTCGTATGAGTCGTGGTGTTATCAATAGAGATTATTGGTGGGTTTGGATTCTGTAGTTTCTCTGTTTTAAATGTTCTTATTGTGCATTATTTTCTTTTTTAGGTTCACCTCATTATGTACAAGCACAAATATAGTGGAGGTCATGGTTCTCAATGAATTTTGGTAGATATTTTTGCTTAATGTTTATTTGATGGTTCCTTTTTGATATATGTTGATTTTACTAAAATTATTTGGGATCTGATTTCTAACAACGAAAATGGGTACGTTACCAGACAGCAAAGCTACAAAGGCTTCTCGATAGTGCAATATGAAGACAAGATCCATGGGTGTGAAGAATTCTACTAAGAAAACTATTAGAAGGAATCACAAATAAGTGGTAATTTGTTTTCCCAATTAATCTACTGATAGTTATCATTTATGGTTTGTTCTTTTTTTTGGTATTTTTTAGTTTGTTCTTTTGTCATTTAGTTATTTCAGCAGGGTTCAAGCTATGATCAAGAAGCTTTACCTTAAGTTACCAAGAATAAACCACCAGTTTCTTTCTTCAAATAGCTAAAGAGAAATGGTAAATTCAACTTTCCGTTTTGTGGATGACTGCTATTATAATATACATTTAATTCACATTTATCTATTTATTTTTTGAATTTGATCTGTTTTATTTTGTTCTCTTTTACCTTTTCCTGTTTTATTTCAATTTGAATGCTTCTATAGTAAGAACATTGCCATCAATTGCTTGGATAGAGGTGGATTTGATATTCTTCTTTCAGTGGTTATGTTTTAGTTCGATGAGGTGGATTTGGCTGGCGCAAAGTTTGAATAATGGTTTGTTGAGATGGTGAATTTGTCTCTTTATCTTGAAAAAATTATATATTTGGCAAATATATGCATTTAAACCATTTTTACAATTTTTCTTTCGAAAGCCTCCGTTCCTATAGAATTAAGATAGTTCTTTCTTAGACTCTTTAATTTATGAGAACCTATTATTTTACATAATGAATTTAGAGATCAACCATTTTGCATTGCTGGCACTGTGCATCATGTTTTCTAGAAAAATAACTATTTATATTTCTTAAATGATTTAGGACTATGAAGTTCTCAAAAAACTTGCTTGTGTGACTGATAAATCTGATAGGAGAGCCCTTGAGCAATTACGTGAGTAAGAAGATTCAGTATTTCGTTGTACTTAATGTTCTATGCACTTTTTTTTTCATTGTACTTAGTGTTCCATGCTCTTTTTTCTTTTTAATTTTTGTTGAAATCATGTGCCTTCTCCTGCTTATTTGCTTTTCAAATAGTTGGGTATTGATTTGCCTATATATTATGACTTAATTTTTTCCATTTGAGGGATATAATTTTGCTTTAAAATATTGGATTGCCATTCTTTAATTGAGTTCTTTGTTTACTATAGAGAATTCTGCACCACAATTCCTAATGATTTTGGATTCAGAAAAATTAAGCTCTCTCTCCCATACGTTTTTTTATCCACTTTGTTTCCTTTTATATTAATGATATGTATCAATTGCTTTGCAACATTAGTATTTGATATTCTTCTTTCAGTGGTTATGTTTTAGTTCGATGAGGTGGATCTGGCTGGTGCAAAGTTTGAATATTTATGGTTTGGACTTTGGAGTGAATATTTATTTTTTAAAAAAAAATCATGAAGCTTTTTATTTTTTGCTGCTTTAGTTTGCATTATTGTATATTCACGCTCTAACTACACATGCTATATTTTTTCAGCTAATTTTTGTTGAGATAGTGAATTTGTCTATTTATCTTGAAAATTTTATGTTTGGCAAATATATGCATTTAAACTATTTTTTCAATTTTTCTTTTGAAAGTCTACGTCCTATAGAATTAAGATAGTTCTTTCTTAGACTCTTCCATTTATGTGAACCTATTATTCTACATAATGAGAGTTTAGAGATCAACCATTTTGCATTGCGTGCATTGTGCATCCTGTTTTCTAGAAAAATAGCTATTCATATTTCTTAAATGATTTAGAGCTATGAAGTTCTTAAAAGACTTGCTTATGTGATATATAATATTCTATGCTCTTTTGAATGTCCATAATTGTATTTGTCTTATTATCATCATTATTTTGACTGCTGCTTTATTAATGTATATTTATAATTTTACATGACTTTTGTGGTATTATGTAGCATGTGAAGTTGGTGACAGTGTCATTGCAATGTTAGATGATCTTAATCATAGGAAAGGGCTCTTCCTCTCTGGTGTGTGTTATTATCCATGGCTATTAACAAGTTTTAGGGTCAAACATCTGGAACTATACTTGCTCAAGCATGTTATTATTATTATTATTATTATTATTATTATTATTATTATTATTATTATTATTATTATTGTAAGTACTATCTTATGATTCATTTCTTTTAGTTTCATATAATGTGTTTAAAATTCCAGGGACATGGATTGAAGACCAAATGCATTAGATGAATCTGAAATTTTTACAAGGATATACTGTATTTGAAGCTTGCTAATGAGGTAGATTATTGATGATTTATTATCTATTTTATAGGTTTTTTATTTTTGTCATTGTAAGGTTTATGGGTCACACTTTCAGTTTGGCTTATTACTTAAAATCTCACTAATTAATTGGGTTTGTAGTTGGTGATCATTTTTTTGGTGCAACTTTATTTTGATTTGGGAAAGAGCCTCACTGATTGTATGGATGTTTAGGTAAAGAGATGAGTTGTAGGAAAACAAAAAAATAATATGCAGTCACTGCTTCATCATTAAAAGATGTATGCTTATTGGCATAAATTTTGTATTGCTAATATACCATTTCTCTTTAGAATTTTGGAATGTACCTTTTTCTACCCTATGTTTTGACTTGCATTCTCAGTTATTACTCTAATGAAAAATATAAAGGAAGTGGAGACAAGTTTTTTGGTTTTGTTTTTAACCAGATAGTCAAGAATGAAACTATAAGCAAGAATAATCAGATCCTGAAGATTGTAAATTAGAAAGAATGCACCATATATGTAAATGAATGCTGCTATTTTTTATTAAATTATTAACCATGTTGCATGTACCATATGATGCTTTGTGTCTTTCAACTATCATCATGCAACCAATCATTATATGATTTAACATGTTATTTATAATGTTGAATTGTTGATACTGCTTTGATAGTGTTCAAGCACATTTAGTGATATAAGTTTAGCTATATTGTTTATTTAGCTCCATTTGCATGACCCTTAAGTGTTGCATGCAATTGCACAATCTTTCCTCATGTCTCCAATTGTTAAATTCTGAATTCTGCTAAGAATTCTATCATTAATTTCCTGCTTTAGTTAGTAATCTCCTTTCTTTGAATAATGGTTAATTTCAGGAATTTGTTTGCCATTGGTAACGGATGCAAGAAGTTAAGGAATCTAATACTATGTCACAAGGGTTTGGAAGTAATTGCTACCGGATGCAAGGAATTTACATATCTTGAAGTCAATGGATGTCACAACATTCGAGCTTTGTAGCTAGAATCCATTGGAAGATCTTGCCAGTTTGTATGTAAAATAAGGAATGAATTAACCATTCAATAAATAGGTAACATAAGGAAGCACGGGACACATGTTTGGCCTCTTTATATTTACATTTGGTCAAGTTTTTCATTGCTTGCTATGTGTGTTTCTCTGTTTATTTTTCGTTTGTGGTGCTATACTCGACTTTCTAATGACAGACATTTTATTGAGTTGGCATTATTTTAGTATTTTACTATCAAATAATTGTTAATGTTGGTCTTCTTCAAGATGGAAAAGGATGCAAGTTCCTATAAACTCTTCAACAGGTAAATTACTCAAACCTTGGGGATGGTGCTATATGTGGTATACCTATTGGCTGTAGGAATTTAAAGAAACTTCATATCCATTGCTGTTATGAGGTACTTCATCTGCATGCTTATTTGGTTTACTATGTTAAACTTCATTTAAAAGCGAATATTTTTGAGATGGCTCGCTTTCAAAATGCTCTCTGTGTAATGTAATATAGGAGAATAACTGTAACTCATTTTGTCCCAACACACAATTTTACCAATTTTTTCTTTATCTAAATGGCTTCTTTTGGTGATTCTACATTCAAAACTAATGTTAGTTAATAAAATTCGAAAACTGTGAGAATGTGAGACCAGTAAGCTACATGAAAATAAATGTCAAAATGTAGTATTTAACTTGATTACAATAATTCATTCACATCCTATGCATAACCTATCATTTACAACTGATACAAGCTTAAAAACTCGAATTCTTTATTATTGTTAACTATTGTTACTCAATTTTGAGTTTTTTTTTCCATTATTTAGTATTTTTTGATGGCATACAAAATAATTTTTTTTCTCTTTATTTTACTTTTTTTTCTTTATTTTTTATTTTTGACTCCCTACAATAATTATTATAGCTGGTTTCAATGAAATAGCATGCTGTTTCATATTTTGATTTGAATATTTTTCATTATTAGGTGTTAAGAGGATCATGTCAGCGAAGATAAGTAATCTAAAGTAAAAGGTAAAGTGGTGTACCTATGGAAAAAATGGTACAAGAAAAAATGGTACAAGAAAAAGCTAATAGAGATACACTGCAAATTTATTGGTAAATGTTGTACATGCCAAAATTGACTATTTGAAGTTGGTCTTAGATAACAAGAATATAATTGAATGAATAAACTCATAAAAGCCAAGGAACATGTAAATTGGGAGATGCGATATTTGAACATATTTTTTTTTCTTAGTTGATTAGAATACTCACCCTATCTAATAGTTGGAAGACTTATTCTTCTCATATTTCTTAACAGATTAATCATTTCATTGTTAAAAATTTTAAAAACAAAGGAATCATTTACATCACTATAAAATTTATTCTTTTTGTATTTAATAATGAAATTCAAGTTATACAAAATTTTAAACTTAATATCTGGAAAGCAAGAACAAATTGGTTTAGAAAAAGATGAGAAAAAGATAAGATACATTTAAAGAGAACATAAGATTTTAGTATTTTTTATTTTTAATAGTCTATCTATTATTATAAATTTACAAATTATTATAAAAAATATTTTATTAGGTTGCTGCATGCACAAAGCGGAATTCGAACCCCCGACACTTGTTTAAACCGACGAATAAGTTGACCACTTGACCAACCCAAGTTGGTTCTTATATATATATATTAGTTAATAAATTTTCATTGTTTAAGTTAATTGAATACTAATTCAATGGGTTCAGTTTTAATTAACATATATGATATATTTAATGTTTTTCATTATTTTTGTGCCATACCCGTGCAACGCACGGGTTCATGCACTAGTTAATATTAAGAGAGAGAGAGAGTCGATTCTTGGGTAGAGAGTTTCGGGAGAGATTTTACTTTTGTAGGTGTGGGTATGGAAAAGAAAGTAGGAAACCATGTGAGCACCTTGGTGTATATATGGACTTTTTCAATTTTTTCCTGATAGCACACCGGATTTGGAATTTAAAACTATTCAAGATAAGATAAAAAACGTGTTCGTATTTTAATAATTAAATTATATTTGTATGAATTCATGGTGTGGTTTTTCTGGTACAAGTAGTCAAAAATTGAATAGAAGCTAAAAGTTGTAAGTTCTTTGTACTTATGAGTAGTTACATGGCTTACAATAGTAGACTACATTTTTGGGTATTATCTGTTCAACTTTTTGTTTATAGTAATGAATATAGTCAAAGGAATTATATTTATATTATTAATTAATTAATTAATTATATTCATAAGATGGAAGCAATAAATGGTTATAGTGAAGAATTTTAGGTTAGGCGCGTTATTAGACTATAGTAATCTAATTAGTATAAAAATACGAAAATATGTTTTGTTACAATTTTTTTTTGAATACTGCTAGGGAGACAATGAAATATGTATACAATGTATACAATGGGCCGTTTATTAAGCCCGATTAATATTAATAGAAAGAATTAATCCATTAATAACCCTAATCCTATTATGGCTGTTTAGATTAACATACCACCCAATTTTTCATATTTTCACTTTTTCCCCAAATCACCCAACCCTTATTTTTGCTGTTCCCCCCTCCTCCAACACCCAAACCCTCCTAATCTTTGCACACACCCGTTACGGCGCAGAAGCCTGAGAACCTCTCAAGTTGCAACCGAGGAAGGTCACCCCTGAACGCAATACTCTTCATCGCTGGCATCAAGGATGGCGGCCTCTCTCTGCTGAACATCCGGCCGTCTCTGCAACCGAGTCACAGGGCGCGACGCCGCCGACCAGGAACGCAACCAAGGAGCCCTCACCGACGAACCGAGTTGCAGCAAAGTTCTCCTCACGTGGGCGCTTTCCTCTCCATAGCAGCGGTGCAGCCGACCCGAGAAAACAACCGTCTGATGGTCAACAGTTCACCGGAAACACAATGAACATCATCTCTGAAAGAATCCTAACCATCCAATGTAAGTAGGTTTAGTTATTCATGTTTCAATTGATAATCGCTCTTGCATGTTTGAATGTAGATAGATTTTGTTGATTAAATCCTTGATTACCCATGGTGAACAAGCCGTGGTTGCTATTTTTCTAATTATTCAAATTTTTCTATTTGATTATTTTTCTATTTATTGAATTTAACTAATGCTTCCAGATACATGAGCAGGATAAGTACACAGTATAAGCTTTTTTTTTTAAATGATGTGTGCCTCAGGCAGCAATAAAACAATCTAAATATCCCAAATTCAAGGCTTCAACAAGACAGGCGTCCAAACCCAGTGGTTTAGTGTTCATTAGATAGTAAACAGTAATGGCATTCAAGATCTTAATTGAATTCAAGTGGAATGACATACGTATCGTCAATCAAATTTCTTGGCTTGTTAGCTGTGCCTCTTATTATCATTGCTATTGATATCATTTTACTCTTTCAAACGCCATAATTGAGAGAGAACAAAAGCAACTTATAGTGATTACATTCTTTATTTTTATTATATGTATGTGGACCAAATGGCATCAGGATATCATAGCAAAGGTTGCTATTAATATGCTATATAAGTCATTCTTTGCAATATGCCTCATTAAATGCATGAGTTTTGAGTAACTAAGAAGAAATTACATATATGTATGTATCTATAATTCATGGTAGTTTATTTTACCTGCAACTTTACATAAAGTAAATTTCTTTCAGACTCTCAAAGAGAAGTCAGATTAACTCATTCCACCAACTTCTATACTTGCCTTATGGTTGTTTAATTGTTAGGTTGCAAAACTATGATTTTTCACTGTCTTGTCTCTGTTTACTTGCTCTGTCTATTGTCTAGCTAGTTTCATCTCTCATTTTTTTTATTGAAAATAACAAATGATTTATTATACTAACTACTACCAAATAGGTTATTAAATTACTTATTAAATTGGGATACTTTGTTTTGATAGACCGTGTATGATATGTGGTTGTGTTTGGTGTGTTTGTAATTGATGGCTGTGCTCCTCCTCATGGGTTGTTAATAATTTTATTTGTAGAACTTGGATGGTCGCTTTGATAGCGGATTGGATGGTTGAATTTCGTATTTACTGCTATGTCTTCATGAGTTAGTTTTTTATCTCATTTATAGATGGTTACAAAAGGAAAATTGTGAGGTTTGATCTTCATGAGTGATCGTCTTTGAATTTATGTCACTATATATATTATGAGATCATTTTTTATTGTTAAATGCTCCTGAAATTGATTTTGAGAGCATCTTGGATTGTTGCTGGAATTGAGGATAGAATGAGAGTCGAGTATTAGAAACGAGGAAATTTTATTTTATTTCTTTTCCCTTAATTAATTAGTACTTGCATATATCGTTGTTGCGTTGGTATTAGATGTATTCCTTTTTTTTTTGTATTTGCTACTAACTCGATGTACACATAATGAGATCAATTATATGTTGGATGGTTAGTTTTTCAGGCAATTGGATGGTCATTTTTCATAATGGAGATTGCTATTTTGATTTGATTGTAGTGACAGCACCTTTTTAAAAGGTAATGCTAAAAGAGTCTCTGTTTTCTACGTAAACTAGTGTATATATGGTGCTGAAAAGCAGGTTCTAGTCTTAGATATTCAGTCCTGACGTTTACTGAAACAGATGGTTACTTTAATTCATTTTGTGGTGGTTATTTTTTGCTGTAGCCATTGTTGTTTGGTAATAATATGTTGTTGTGCTGTGTGATTCTTATTTACCATGCTCATTGTTGTGTTTATAATTGGTTGATTTGGTCTCTAAATCCTGTTAAATTCTTGCTGAAGATTTCCTTTCTCTATATGGGATTTTTTTTATTAGCAGCTGGAATGAATACAATTTTTATGTCTCATGTTGTTTTAATTTTTCTTACTTGATTATAAACTGAAAAGAATATTCACTTGGATTGCAGAGAACCTATTGAGTGAGTATTTATTCACGGTGATCATACATTCTCCTACAGTCCAAGCTATAAATCAGATGGGTAAAAAGGAAGTGAGATCACCATTCTCGGCTCCGAGCACGAGGACGTTGAAATAGCGTACAGAAGGATTGCCAAAAGGGAGAAAGTTCAAAAGAAAAAAAACTTAGCATACTTAAGATAACGTACTTGATAAGATTTGAATATTTACCTTATATACTAGTTATAGTCTTTGGAATTTATTTATGACACATTGGGATGACATTTTTGTGGTGGATCCCTTTTTTTTTTAGAACTTATGTGAATCTGTTGGTTTAAAAAAATTCAAGCATGACACTGACGAGTGAGTCGAAAATGACCATCTATTTTTCTTATGAAAGTAACCATCTAGATACATGGTGAACCGAACATCCAGTATACTATTTCTTAGTACAGGGATATCTCTTTTGTATTTCAAGCTGACATTACTTGAATCTGATAAGTGTTGACTTCATTATCACTGTTCTTGAACCAATATACTATAATTTGTTTTGAGTACCTGCTACAGTTTACAAGGGTTGAATACCCGAAAACAACCATCCACGTATACAGTTACAGTAAACATCTGATTTCATACATAAATGAACATCCAACACATATAAGTAAAGATAAACATGTAACTACTATCTAAAGCGACTAGCTGCACACCGAATGAAATTAATCAAGCTCCTTATACAACAAAGCATCGGAACTTATCTAGATTAAATTGGTTCACTGAAATTAATCAAGTCTAGTTTCTTGCAACAATTACGAACACACCGGATACCAATATCTTTAGAGAATCAAGCCACCCGTTGCTAACAACAAAAGCATCACACTTGGCATTTGCGTCTTTGAAAAATATCATCTTCATCTACAATTGCTGACAAATGAATAACTATTGAAATCCTATATCCATGAAGAAAAATATTAAAGGTACTCGAAACCATTTCCAACAGATTCTAACTGCTGCCGAATGAACTTAACAAAGACATGTAACTACCAGCTTGTTGGCGCTCATGCCGACAAACCGGAACAGCCAAATTCCATATTTTGAGAGGCCTCCAGAGGAACCACCTGCTAAATAACACAAAAAGATGACAACAATTAACTATTTGCATAGTAATGTACTAAATAATCGTGCAAGGTCAGATTAATTTAATCATGTACCGGAGCGACATTTAATTTATTCTCTATCTAGTTTATTCATCATATAAATATAGTTAATCTAAATATGCAGGATAAATATTTAGTCAACCATGAATTCATATCTCTTGAATATTTAACAATTATTTTACAGAGAGTCTAAATAACCACATCTCCATTAGCTATATTTTATATTATATACTTCACTAATACGGTTCCAGTGGAGCTTTGGAATCATTATCACACGCAAATTCTGCACATATCAAATATACATGACATTGAATTATCACATGCGAATTCTTCGTCCATATAATCATAAAAAGAATTTAATAAAATCATAGAAGTGGTTGCATGTGGAGTGCTTCTATTGCATCTACTGAAGCATTTAACATAAAAAAGAGCCCCCTACTTTCACTAAGTGGAATGAATAAAAATCATAAACAAATAACCATCCGCTATGCATGCCCCCACATAAATTGCTTACCTTGTTGGATTCCTCACCCTCTTCTACGCAATGGTTGGGATCATTGTTATGTGAATTTGATGAATTTCCGTTACTGACGACCAATAGAACACCACATAATGGTTGAATGAAATTCAACTCCATTTATGCTCTTCCAAGGCGTGATGGACGTTTCAAGCCTGACTCCACTTGTAATCCCTCTAACTTGCGAATGCCGACATCGCAAGGAAGACACAAGCTGGCTGCGACGGAATGCCTAAAGATAACAAAATTTAAGATAAATGCTGGCCAAACATAGGAATTAAATAAAAAGTTTCACTCAGGCATTTCATCGAGCATATGATGTGCACAATATGTAAACAAGGATTTTCCACTCAATTTATGCAGCAATCAAATCAAAAAAACCAGCCATCAAACATTTTGGAATCCAAAAAGTATCAATCCATTAATCTAAGCCTAATCTAAACACTAAAAGCAGATTTAAAAATTAGTTAACATAAATAAACGAAAGAACACGGGAAGGAGGAAGTATGGAACCTGCGTCGGTGAAAGGGGAAGAATGAAAAGAGAGGAGTAGCAGAGGCGGCGTTGCAGCGGCACAAAGCTCAGCCGCTGCTGGGTTGCACTGGGGTTTCTCGCAGGTAGACTTGATGCGGTGCCGTCAAAACGCGCCGGACGACCAGAATGCGCTGCTGGGAGTTCACCGGTGCGGACTTCTGGTGACAAGACACGAGCCAGGGAGAAGATGCGTTATCACCGTCGGCAGGAGAAGCTGCGTTTTTGGTCTGTCCTTACCCTTCAGAGAGAGATGTTCGTGGTTTTGGATTTTATATAACTGAATCCTAATTTTTCAAAAAACTCAAATTATCAAATCTTTATAATTAATACTTGTACCCATAATTTAATTTTAATTTCAATTAAACCCCCATTGTATGCATTGTACAATAAAACTATTGTCTCCTTATACTTTTCCTTTTTTTTCTTTTATAAAAAAAATTAATCAGTATTTAATATTGGGGCCTAAATTCATTATTTCTTCTCCTTTGTTTTTCTTCCAAAGTATTATTTAAGTATTAATAATAACCCCCACCTTATCGGAATTAAAATTAATCGCTTTTCAAAGTTTATAAGATAAGATTTTTTCGTTCAAAGTTTATAAGATATTTTTTTTTTGTGACATAAGATGAGATATTTTGATTAGACTTATTGTTTCAAACTTTCAATCAATGACAGTAATCAATGTCGAATGTCATGCCGAGATGCCTACCACTATGAATGGGAAAAAATTAAAAGACGAAAAAGGCATATATATCATTAAAAAGAAAATCCTCCATCATAATTAATGTCAAAAATTATTTTATATATAGAAAAATAATAGTATTTTTTTTTTTCAAATATTAGTGTTTGGAATATTTTTTAAAGTTGTGGAGCTCTTAGAAACGCTGGCCAACACGTAAGTTTGGTGTTGCTCAACACACAGCTTCCGTGCTGACGTATCGATCATACAAGAGGCAAGAGACAAGAAGCAACCATACATACTCAGCTCAACCTTGCTTCATACAAGAGACAACTATACATACTCAGCTCATCAAGTGAAAGTACCTTCATCCAAGCGGCAAGTAGACCACGTGTCTCCATCCAAGCAGCACGTAGGCTGCAAGTTAACCACGCTACGCCATGTGTCGGCCATCCAGGCAACACGCAGGCTGCATGTTAATGCGCTCCACCATGTGTCCATCTATGCACACGAGTTGTGTGTTGGTCTTGCTTCGCCATTTGTCAAGCATGCAGCAGCACGCAGGCTGCATGTTACAGACACGCAGGCCTCCTCCGAAAACAAGCGTTATTAATGGTTAGAGGTTGGGGTTTAACAGTGCTCGTATATAATGAAGGTGGTGAGACTGGAGTTGATTGCTCATTGTATTGTTGAGAGGTAGTGGAATTGGAGGTTCGTTGTCTTCCATTGTTGAGGGTGATGATTAGACTGGGGTTTTCACTCATTGAGGCTTAGGATTTTGAATTAGTTTTAAAGTTGACAATGAGACTAGAATATTAAATATGATATGTAATTATACGTCTCTTAAAGATCATGTGATCAATTATTTGGGACATCTTAATTATGTAAGTTTATTATTTTTATTTAATTTATTAGCATTTACTTTATTAATATTAATTTAGTAGTTATCATTTATTTGGATATTATTATTCTAGGTGTAATATTAAATATTAATATAAATTANCTTTTGTTAATTTTTAAATTAATTAATAGGACATATTTTTTTAAAAGTTTCTGGTATAATATTGTAGTTATTGTTATGCTATGTAAATTTTGATGATTAAATTAAAAAATAATAAAAATATTTATACATAAAAATTCAAATTTAATGTGATTTTTTAAAAGAAATTCAAATTTCTTCTTATGAGTAATAAAAAATTCGAAATCAAATTTTTGTAATTATTATTTATTTTATTTTCTGTTAAAAGAAGTTATCAATTTATTTATATTGCTATTTATTAAATTAATTTCTTTTGTGGTTGAACTTTACCAGGCTAATAGGAACCTTTTGCCTCGTAAGCTTGACCAACCAAATACGTGGCATTTGTATTCTGGAGGTTGAGCAAGCCTTACGGACCATCGGATTCTACTGCGATTATGACCCTGATTTTCACAAAGACGACATACTTGGAGACCACGTATTTTCTGTGAATCCATTTCATTTAGATAGCGAGTCGATTTGGGACGACTTTTTGACTTTTGTCGCAAGGCCAGATTCGTGACCATCGTCGCTCCCGTGTAATCAGGCCATGTTTCTGTGTCGCCCAACGGGACAAACTCCACTCGACCTTTCGAATCTCTGACATCTTGTATACATCGCTGACATATACCTGCCAATCCAGTCATTGGTTAGCACAGCACACAATAACATGGCGACATGGAAGTCGCTCCACCTGAAAATGCCCACAGTCGCACCTCCGTCGCACAAGATCAACAACTAATAACACTTTTTCACTATGCATTTTGCGCACCTCAAACACCTCATTTCTTCTATCAAACCGGTTCACAACAATGTTACCTGCGCGCTGCATGTTTGCCTCTATTCGCTGAGTGGCAAACTGAAAGAAAGTAAATCCAACACGCTTGCGCTGATAAGCCTCAGTACTCTTCCGCATAAACAACTTGTTCAACCGATAATATGTTGCTCGGACTTGCGCTAATATAGGAAGATTTCAAGCACCCTTCAACACCGTCATGTGACCCCATCGATGTCCCTCGTCAAATGTCGACACCCCCTGGGGATGATCGATGTTGTCGCACCAAAGAACATATGCCTCGCCTCGTTCTTGCAACCTCCTGTAATTGGTGTCGTAGTCCTCCACTGTCCTTGAATATCCAATGTTGTCCACAAGCTTTTGCAAGTACGGAACCTTGAATTCCCTCAATAAGTTGCTGCCAATGTGTCGAATACAAAACATCCATCACGCTCTCAGAGGTTTCCAATCACCTATGCTACGATTTATTGCGGCCTGAATTGACTCATAACAATAAGAGATTATCCCCACGCCGTCTTTTTTTACAACATGTATTCTTAAATTACTGAGAAAAAGTTCCACGCATCAGCAGTCTCACCCTCTACAATGGTAAAAGCAATCGGTATAATGTTTTGATTCCCATCTTACGCAACCGCAACCAAAAGGCAACCTTAGCTTATATTTTTCGTATATATGGGTCCCGTCAACCTGAACCAGCGGCTTGCAATATTTGAAATCTCTTAGACATGGATTGAAACTCCAGAATACCTAGTGAAGTATTCTAACACTGTCCACCTATTGACTCCTGTTATACAGGAGTCATATTTCTATTTGGACTTGTGAACCAGGAATCTTCTGAACCATCGCTAAGAACCACAATGACAAAGCCTGGTAAGATTCTTCCCATCCACCGAAAACCTTGGCTATCGACTTCTACTTTGCCAGCTAAGCTTTCCGATAACTAATAGTGTAGTAGAATCTTGCCTAGACCTCCGCAATTATAGATTTGACCTTTATGGATGGGTCGGATTCAACCAATGGCTTCATAGCCTCATCAATCATGTCCGAGTCTAACTTGGAGTGATTCTGTGAGATCGTTCCCATGGAACACGTGTGTCTTCCGTTGTATTTTCGAATCTCCCAACAAGCTTTCTTCTGTATCAAGCTGGCTTGGATAAGACAATCGCACCCACGTCCGTAAGTCTTGCACTTTGCATCGAACATCTATGGCTCGGATTCATAAACAATGTAATCGACTCCTGTGGAGATAGTGAAACTCTGAATTGCCGCAATGACTGATTTTTTTAACCATATTCCTTTCCGATCCTAAATTCTCCAGCCTCAGGATCAGCAACACCTATATGAAAACAAATTTGTCATTCATTGATCCGCTAAAACAAAATCAAGTAAACATACTACCCACTGCTCACGTACCTATATTTGCATATTCGGAAAACTCCGGTACATGCATGGCGTCAAAATCCAAGCTACACATAAAGGGTGGAACGTCCATTGATTGACTAACCGCGGTTGGAACCACTAAAGTTTTCGCCACTGCCTCACCTCCCCCATCGCCGTCCTCGTCTTCATCACTAGCTTCGTACGTAGCTTTGAACTCCTCATCGCTATCATCGTTCATTCCGAAGTACACCTCAACTCTATCATCTTACACATCTGGGTCATGTTGAACCTCATCTACAACAATATGCTCAAACTCAATGTACAACTCAATCCTCGGGTGTTGCATCTGAGTTTACTGGTGAATACAAAATATCTGTTGAATACTTGTTTCGTCGACTATTGGCATAACCTCAAACTGTATCAGGCAGCCAAAAACGACAGCCGGACTTCTGTAGAGAATGTTTGTCACCCTCTTTACAATATCGCCTCTATGCTTTGACACAGCCCGTACTGTAGTTCCGCGAACGTTATAGTGTACGGAACGACAAACAAAAACATATTCTCACACCCAAAACTCACACCCTCATACGTATTTCGTACGACTTCACCGTTGTGGTAAACCACTATATTTGCAGTACCTTCCATCGTATCGACCCTAGAGAAAAACACTTCTCTCAGAATGAAGCAAAATGGTTACGAGCTTTGCTTTTTATAGGCAGAAAACTCACTTTGCAAGCTACATGTTGCTAAACCATCCAACCAACGTCCACCACGTAGGAATTACACGTCATGCGTGTTGATGGATGAGTACTACGTGTCAACACATAACCTACATGTTGCTTCAAATTTGGACACGTGTCCTACATGTGGGCTGCATGCTGAGTCAACACGTTATTTACGTGTTGTACCTACACTTCTGCAACGTTCACCTGTCTATATATATACACCAAAAACGTTTATTTCCAAAAAAAAAAGCACATATCTTTACACCATATTTAAATTCTTTGACCAGTTAATGTTAGGGAGAAAAACAGAAGTTAAAGTACAAACAGACGATAGGCTTAGCTTAGAAATTTTAATATTGGTTTTCTTATATCATTATGTTTTTTGTAGAATGAAAATTAAGAGAATAAATTGATAAAGTTTGTATATGGAATTGAAAAGAAATCATTTTTGCAAACATTTGGAACGCGTGCATTTTAAAATTCTATTACAAATAGTATATTTAAAATTTTGGAGTGCAATTTTTTTGTAATAAAAGATAAATAAAATTAGCTGAAAGTTAATTACTTCCCTTTTCTAAGAAAAATTTTGAGGTATGGATGTAAGACCTTAAAAAATCAAAATCCAAGACATATTATTTTGAGATATATTACTAATATTGATAAGATAAACAAAAATCTAAAGTATTTAATGGAAATCCATTAAGTTGCTTTACGAATTTCGTAACCATATCACCCAAGACTCATACATAAATTTTTCACACTGTTTCATCTCATTCAGGTTCACAATCTCATAAGAAAAAAGGAAAAAAAAAACATTAGCAATTCTTTTTCTGGAGATATCCCAATATTATCGAATTAATTAATATTTCTAATTCTAAGAGGATCTCGTGTGATCATTACTTTATTTCTTCGCATCCAACACTGGTCCTATACCATAAATACTTATTTTTTTAATCAGTTAGTTTCCCCATCTATTTTTATTTTTTACTATTTGACTAGAAAATTATGGATCTTAGTCCTTTTTAATAGAAATGATTATATTTTGGAAAAATAAATTTTATCTATATACATTTTTTAATGATATAAAAAAATTGTGTATTACTTTTTTATTAATTATTTTTAATGTAAAAATAAAAATATAAAAGATATGCATATAACTTTTTTTATTTATTGCTTTTGTAGTTAAAGGTACTTTTCTCGTAATAAATATTATTCTATGGTGACCTGTGATTTGCAAATTATGAAGTGTGAACCATCAATGATCAATCTAGAGGCGCCACTTGTATGCTGTGTCCGTAATCAGAACTCATAAGGAATTATCGGAAATTACACTTTTAATGATATAATATTAATTTGTTCTATTAATTATTTTAAAATAATTATTTTAGTATTTGAACTTTTAATCATAAATTAAGTTAATCTTTTCATATAACAAGGGAACTACTAATCTACTATTGTAAACGGTTATATTTGTCACGTTTCTTTTTAATATGTCCTGTAACATTGAATTTTTCACTATATAAATTATAAACTATGTATAGTAAATTAATTTGCATAAACTATTAAAAAGGAAATCGATACTTCATTGCCTCATTTTATTTTAATGTATAATTTTTTTTCATAGAACAAATAAGTATTAATTATTAGAACACCCAATTGTTAATATTTAATTTGTCTATAATTTGATATACATAAAAATAAGACAATATTACATTTTTAATTCTATTAAATTAATGAAATTCAATGCTTATTTCTTGTTTTTGAAAAATAAAATCCTTTATAAAAAATAATTATGGTACGTGTAACAAAAAAAAACAAACGCTAATAATTCGTCATCGCGTATAAAAATACTCAATGCAATTATGTATCTTTCAAAAATTATCCATCATTCAGTCTTTAAAAAAAAAACTAAAAAACAAGTAACTTCCTATAAAAAACAAATAATTTCAAAAAAAATGAGTATTTAAATTAATTAAATAATATTATTTAAATTAAAAGACGAACTGAAGACTAAAAATTTAAAAGACGAGTAGCATTTTTCAAATAAATATACAATAATTAATTTAATAATTTATTTTTAATATATAAATAGTGTTTTTACTAACAAAACCTACCCAAACCCAATCCCCTTACGATAGAACCATTAGGAGGAAGAGTCCCAATAAACCCTCGGAGGAACAAATAAGTCTTCACTCTTTAGTTATTTATGTTATTTTATTAATGAAAATATTTTATTAAACTATTATTGAAAAATCTTATTGATCTTGCTGAGTTTGGCCGGTGTATAGCTCGTTCGTCGATAAATGTCTTCAAGCTTCTCGTCGGGATGAGCTATACGTCAGCAAGGAGAGAACAAGGGGTAGGTACCTGCAAAAGACACTCCGACGCTCAAGTCAGTAAGTGTTTAAGAGGTATATAATAATTCAATGAATATAGAGTGTAAGACATGAAATGAAAGTTATCATGTGTTATGTTGTGTTTATAATAATTCTATGAATATAGAATGTATTATTGAAATTAGATATAGAATGTACTTTTTATAGGCATAAAATTGATGAATAGAATTGACATATGACCGTTTGGTCATTAAGATAGAAATGATGGTCATTAAGTCGGTAATGAATGTGTCAGTTACAAGTAAAAGAATGAATGATAGTTATATAACTCATAATGCATAATAAAGACTGAGTTATAAAGTGACGGATCACAGCCCCCAAGCTTTGTCCGCTGATCATATGATCCAGGCTAAGCTTAGAAAATAAAATGAGTTATAACTCGGTTAAAAGATGAGTGAATAATGATATGGTGAGCCCCAAGCTTAGTCGGGTTATTATGTCGGCACTTATTCAAAAAATAATTGAGTGATAAGAGTCGTTCAATCAAGATAGTTGTGTGGGGGATACTTTTCCGCTTAAGAACAATTTTAGCATTTGATTGTATATGAACTGAAAAGTTCGGAGATAGATATCCATTGACGGAATCGATTGTATGATCCGAGAATATAATGGTTAATTGTCTTGGGAATTTTCCAGCCCACAACAACTTATTGATAAATTTCTCGCTCAAAGCAATTAGTTATTGAATATTTACGATTTATAGTGAAGGTTTGACATGAATAAGATAAATTGAGAAAATGAATAGGTATAAAGTAGCAACATATATTGAATAATATACATTGTAAAAGTAAAATAGTTCAAAGTAAAAAAAAAAATATACTTTGAAAGTTGATAATTGTAGAGAAGAAGACGACATATATGAATGTCATACATGCCAAATGTGAATATCTGAATTTTGTTTTGTAGGACATGCTTTAATTTGATAATAAAACAATAAGATAACAGTTATTGAATTATACATTTAGTATAATGTTTCTAG
>NC_029773.3:6107269-6137886 GCF_000817695.3 Arachis duranensis | reverse complement strand
AAAAAAATAAGCAAATTTGATAAGTGAATTTGTGCTCGGATTGATTGAAAACTGAGTTTTTTTTTTGGATTGATTGAAAGCTGAGTTTATTCTTGGATTGGTTCATTAATCGATTATAAGATGTGGAATATTATGATACGTAAAAATGAAGCAATTTGAATGTATAAAGTATATACTTTATAAAAAGTTACGATAGATTAAAATTTGATAAGAGGTATTAAAAATCTTAAACAAGATTGTTGAGATTGGTTCAAAAATTTGAATGTAAATCAAGTTTTATGAATCTAAGAGGAGTGGGAATGATTTTACTCGTCCCCACAGACGGCGCCAATTGTTCTTGCTGAGTTTGGCCGGTGTATAGCTCGTTCGTCGATGAATGTCTTCAAGCTTCTCGTCGGGATGAGTTATACGTCGGCAAGGAGAGAACAAGGGGGTGGGTACCTGCAAAAGACACTCCGACGCCCAAGTCAGTAAGTGTTTAAGAGGTATATAATAATTCTATGAAATAGAGTGTAAGATATGAAATGAAAGTTATCATGTGTTATGTTGTGTTTATAATAATTCTATGAATATAGAATGTATTATTGAAATTAGATATAGAATGTACTTTTTATAGGCATAAAATTGATGAATAGAATTGACGTTATGACCGTTTGGTCATTAAGATAGAAATAATGGTCATTAAGTCGGTAATGAAGGTGTCAGTTACAAGCAAAGAATGAATGATAATTAACGCCAAGTTATAACTCATAATGTATAGTAAAGACCGAGTTATAAGGTGACGGATCACTTATAAATATAAATATTTAATTAAATAATGATATAATAGTTGTTAATACTATAAATACATAATACATAAACCCTGAATTTCAATTATTGGTAACATTTTGCAATGTTCTAGTTATTTAACAAATAAACAACATCACGGCTCTGAGTGAAGAAAGTTAAACGAAGGTCTTCTTAACTTTCTAGAAGAAATCAAAGCATTAATTTCCCATGGTGGCAACTCATGATAGTAACATTTTGTTTTGTTATTAATATTAAAATTCTATTAGTTTGAATTGTTATTGACCTATTTTGTCATCACGTTTCAACCAACAACTAAAGTCACCTACTGAAAATCCTGATTATTATATACTCATCGATCTAGAACAATTCAGCTGAATTTGTTATACTGTCATATTCCATAATAAAATTCATGTCATAATTATTTGCATATATATGTACCCCCTTAAAACACTTATTGAAGGTTAAATTAACAGCATACTAGATTCTGAAAGAATATAGGTGTTAGGAATGGGCTTTTTTACTTAAATGCGCATGTAAAATACATTAATTTCTAAAATGTGCATGGTTTGAAATTTTTCTGAAAATACGCATGCATGGCCAACTCACAAAGATCACATACGAAATAGAAATAGAAAGCATATCATGGAAAGTGTCCACGAAATTCATGCGACATGACACAAGCCATTTCAATTGTATCATCCACGAAATAAGTCACCTCAGCCATAGCATACACGAGATACACCATTTCACTCATGGCACTCACGAATTGCATCACTTTACGTATGATACACACGAAATGGAAATGGGGTAGTTCTTTCTTTGATAATAAATCGTTTTAAATTAAATTAATTTACTCTTACTATATAAATCGTTTTATCTTAAATTGGTTTAATAGAAAAACGACATTTCATTATAAATTAATTTATACAAAATCGATTTATTAAAAGTTTCTACTTCTATAAGCACTTTTATAAAATTTAAAATTTTTATTATACAAATAAAATTACGTGATTTTCAAAATTACGTGATTTTTACATATGTTCTTAATGCCTCTCACCATAGTAAAAAATATGAACTTATACAAATTTAACAATATTTTTATTTACAAATTTTAACAAATACTTAATTATATATTATAATTATGCATGAACTAGTTTAAGATGACTGTAAAAGAATGGGAGAAAGAGAGCAAAATTGATTTAGATAATACAACAAAAAAAGAGAAAATTTTATAATCAAAATTATTCTTATCTAGATCACTTCTTAATATTATTAATATGAAACTTTATTTTTAAAAACTAACCTATTTAAGTTAATTATTCTTAACCTTAAGCCAAGATTAAACCACCAAAAATAATTTAGTGGTGAGAAATTTAGGTAATATATACGAGTTCTTAGATAATATTGTTCTAAGTAGGAAATATTATTTCCCTCAAATTAAAATATATATGAGGTCTTAAATTTTAAATTAAATTATTGTTATAAGCAATAAATATTATTTCCCTAGTCTTGAATATAATTAATAAGAATAACTTTGTACATTTGACCACTTAAAAATGTTTTCTAGAAAATATGTGTTCTTAATTAAATTATACAATTAGTCTTTTCTCTATTTTTATTTTTCTTAATTTTATGATTTTCTAATAAAACTTCAAAATTTTATAATTTTTATATAAACTTTTATTTAAAAAATGATTTTATATCATTCTTAAAATTGCTAATATCATTTCATCTTTTATAATTTTTCAAATTATTTTTCATTTCAATTATTTTATTTTTTAGAAATTTTTTATTAAAATTAATTTAAAGTAATATACAGTAAATATTTAAATAACATTACCCATTATACAAATTTACTTTCCTTACTTTTTATATATTAAAAAATGGAACTTATTATAATAACTTGATAGTAATCCCGTAAATTTAAAAATAAAAAATAAAAAATTGTTGTAAATTAAATTAAAAAATCTCTTAGTTCTTTCTTTCATTTTGCTGCTGACATCATGGAAATGGGATAGCCATTTCGTGGGAGGTCTACCTGATATGATTGGCCTATTTTGTGGGCACCTTCATTGAGATCATATAGAAATTCATTTCGCGGAGACCGGCCAAGAATTGGAGGTGCGCATTTTCAGAAAGATTTTAAACCGTGCGCATTTAGGGAATTAAAGTGTCTCTCGTGCGCATTTTGGTAAAAAAGCCGTTAGGAGTGTATATGGGTCGGGTCATATTGGATTTGGCTTAATTTAAATTTGATCTGAAATATAAATCGAGTTTAATTTTTAGACTTTAACTCAATCTTAGATCCGATGAAACTTACGCACCTTTAGGTTGGGTAAAAATCGGATAAAAACTGGATGAAAATCGAATTTTTAGCATGTAAAAATCACCTAATTTCCAACCATTATTTCACAATTTACATAGTAAAATTCACTTAAAAAAATATAACAAGAACCAACCATTCTCTAAAATTAAAGCATAACCATAATCAATACTAATATTGTCTAATAACACCAAATATTTAAATTAATACAAATAACACAATATTATGCATTAGTCTAAAGTCTTATACATTTTAAACATAAAACATTAATTTATAATCTTATAATGAATAATAACACAAAATATTAAGGTTTACAATATTTAAATTTCACGTAAGAATAGCCATCATCCATCACTAATAACACAAAATATTAATTGTGTATGATGACCGGACTATCAGGTCGAGTTCGGGTGACTCGAGTTATGGTCTGGACCCAATTTCAAAATAATGATCGGCTCTATTTTTAAAACCCTTATCCGACCCTAAATCTAATAAAATCACACTAAATTAGCTTCTAAAATATTTAAAGCCAAATCGGGTCTTTAAATTGGATCGGGCCATATACATCTCTAATAGGCGCCATTAAATTTGATATTAAGCACTAAAACTAAACTAGCTAAGTGTATAATATTTTGAGAACAACTCAAGTCTTGTCATATTATAAATCTCGAGTTCAAGTCATGTAATATATGGGGAAAAAATAGTTGTAAAGAAAAAAGGAGCACAATGAAGTTTGTTTATATAAGTCAAACAAAATTGATTGCATATGCAAAAGAAGTGTGTAATCTTGCGTTTTATTTTATTACTTTATTTGTTAGTTTAGTCGTCACCATAAGTCACGAAAATAATTGTTTATTGTCTACTTATACTTTTTTATTGTTCATATATATATTCAAATAAATTTCTAAAAAATTTGTATGGGACATTTTTGTTTTTAAAATTTTTTTATTATATTGAAGTTCTGAATTTTATAAAAATAAAACACATAAATCTTTACGTTATATTTTAAAAATTTATTTATCTAAATAAAAACAGCAATTCTAACTAAGATAAATATTTATATATCTTATTTTTATAAAACTCAAAAATCTCAATATAATAAAAAAAATTTTAAAGACAAATATATGCAATACAAAATTTTTTAGAAACCTATTTAAATATATATATATATATATTTTAAATGTACAATTTACGGAAATTAAGGAAGAAATCAATATATTTGACATAATAAAATTTCAATTTATTTCAGTCATTTGAGTCCTAACTTGTCTTTTATTGGGATGATTTCAGACACTTTTGTTGATCCAACTGAACTCCCATCTTCTCACGGCATTTTTTTAATATATTAAAAGAAAACTATAGTTTAGTAAATACTATCCAAGATTAGACGATTCTAACCGATTTTCCTTCGTCAAGTGATTTTTAATTATATTTCGATTCAATTATTTTTTTTTTGGATAGAGAATTATTCAATAAGAGGATGCATCATGTGTGATGAGTCACGAGTCACCTCTGTGAATAGGAATACAATTCAACAAAAGTTTTCTGATCTCGTGAATAAAGCATACCAATGAAGTTGTAGTAGATATTTTTTCGCTACATGAAAATTAAATTGGTTTTTATAAAGTTTTATTTAATTGATGTACATAATTAAACAATTTGAAGCAACAATGAGGAGATACTGCAGTTAGCCTACTCAATCAAATAAATTAGTAAATTACAATTACCAAAAAAAAAAACAGCAAAAATGATAATTGTATCCCTCAGAGGCTCAGAATGACATATATGGATCAAGAATGGGGCTCATGATTCAGAGCTTTATTCTTTTGTTTGTGTCAGCAAAGTATTGTAA
The DNA here is from genome assembly GCF_000817695.3 of Arachis duranensis. Lineage (NCBI taxonomy): Eukaryota > Viridiplantae > Streptophyta > Magnoliopsida > Fabales > Fabaceae > Arachis > Arachis duranensis. The sequence continues at coordinate 6,132,922 of NC_029773.3, read as the reverse complement.
TATCTGAAGACTCAAACATCAACTGCGATTTAATCATGTAATAGTCGAATCACTCGTAGTTTAAGCTCGAGTTTCCTGACTTCATTTGTATACCCTATACTACAAAGACCATCAATAACAGCTCTCTGAGTAGCCCTTAAGATCCGAAACCCAGAATTTAGACACAAAACCATGATCTTGGAGGCACAAAGGAACCTTCTAGCCCTACAAAGGTTGTGCACTATGATGGTATACGTGAAAGAGTCTTTAACTTCCATCGATTCGAACCATTTCATTGCGTGATCAATATGACCTGCTTTACCCAATCCATGAAGAATACAGTTATGCGCAACCAAATTGTAACCAAACCCCAGTGAGTTCATGTAAATCAAATGCTGTTTTGCACCTAAAAAGTTGCCTGCCTTGCACAATCCATTAATTATAATCGTGTGTATATTGATCGCATTCCAGACCTTCTTTCTCTATCTCGCCAAGTAATTTCATGGCATCATCTAATCTTCCTTGTCTGCAGTAAAGATTTATCAATGTATTATAAGACACTAAATCTGGTTGAATACCACTATGCTGCATCAGCATGACGATTTCATCTGCCTCTTCAATCCGCCCGATCTTTATCAGTGCAGCAATCACTGTGCAGTATGCATATCCATCGAAAGTGTACCCTTTACTCCTCATCTCATGCAAGATCTCTAACGCTTCGTCAAACTGCCTACACTGGAAGCAACACTTCATAACCGTTGTGTAGGTAATACAGTTAGGTTCATAACCTGCTTCCTTAAACTCCCTAAGAATCCTCCTAGCTGTCCCCGTTCGTCGAGCCTTGCTTAGTCCATTAATAAGTGTGTTGTATGTCAACACCTCAGGAATGAATCTGTGCCGTTGCAAGTTCCTGAACAACATAATAGCATTGTTAACATATCCATTCTTACACAGCCCATTAATCATGATGTTATATGTAGCCGAACAAGGATGCAGCTCACTAAGCGCCATCTCCATAAAAATACGATTCGCCTCATCTGGTTTCCTAAGCTTGAACAAACAATTAATCAAAATGTTATAGCTCCAAGCATCAGGGTGTATACCTGCTCGAAGCATTTCGTCGAACAAGTCCAAGGCACTCGACAACAAGCATTTCTTGGCAGCCCCAGAGATTAAAGAATTGTAAGAAATAACATCAGGGGGTATCCCTGCCTCCTTCATTCGATTGAGAACAGAATAGCCTGTGTCGACGCAATCCAAACAACAATACGCATCTATTAGAGTGTTGTATGTGACCACATCAGGGAGCACGCCCAATCTTACGCCGTCGATTATCACAGCTTCAGCTTTCACTACTTGCTTGGCTTTGCACATTGATGCTATGCAAATGTTCAATACCTTAGTTGATAACCTCGCAACCATAATTCACCAGCACCCAAAAAGGGGTATCATTTTATCATAATAAGCTTCCCATTTGCAATACGAGAATTGAGAGACCAAGATTTCATCCACAAAAGCAACAAACACGGATTCGTGTACACTGGAAAATTTACATCTGCAGTGCAGAAGTGATATGATAAAATAGATCAATGAACAAAGAAATTAAACAAAGTGAACTCGTTACACTAATATGTTAGCACATCAAAGTCATCAATATTCAATAATCCGAAAAGAGAGGCAAGGAATTTGATTGAAGACAACAATACGCTACCTGCATGACTACGGGGACAGCGACGACGGAATCAGAAGTGGCCGCCGTGTCGGTTTGTGAGAGAGAGGGCCGAAGAGGGGGGGAGGAGGCAGGAGAGAGAATCGAGGGAGGTCAATTGCCACTCGACAACAGGTTGAATATTTTGATTATTTTCCTTTTCGGCTTTTTCCCGGTTTAATTTCAACCGGACCGATTCTAAGCCTAATTCACCAGATCCCGGCTACACTGCGTCTTGTAGAACAAGGTTTTAAAAATTAGACCAGTCATCAAACCGTTCTTATTATTATTTATTAATTTATTAGTTTAACCGGTTTAATTATTGTATAATTAGAATAATTATTTTATAATAAAATAAAAAATAAAATATAAATAAATACATTACAATATAATTATAATCTAATATAAATCTTAAAATATCATTTAAATTGAAATAATATAACAACCAAAGTCTTATAATGTTAATAAAATACCAAAGTTCAGAAAACCGGACCGGTCATTAAACCGCTCTAGTCACTTGTTCACTGGTTCACTGGTCTAACCGGTTCAACCGGTGGTTCAACCGGAAAAACCGTTTTAGAATAGAATAATAAATAAATTATAAATACACATTCTAAAATATAATTATAGTCTGATATAAATCTTAAAATATCTTTGAAATTTAAAACACTACATAAAACATTGTTATTAGCAGATACTTCTTGATTAATATTATCTTCCATAACTGAAATTAATAAAACATATATGAAATTAAAAAGTAAAAACAGCCAAGTCAGAAATTGAACAGTTCACATAAAGTCAGAAATTGATATTTACAAAAGGAAGCAATACAAGATAGCATATTAGAGTATAATATTGATATTTACATCAACAAAGTAGCTGATACTGCAAATGCAAATGATGTTACAATCTTTTAAATGAAACTCCATTTTTTTTCCACAACTCCAGGTATGAAACAAATCCTTCAGACATCAATCTGTATTTAAGACGATATGCATTGTATAAACATTAAACAATACTTGCCGAATGCAACCAAAGTTCATAATGGAAGAATCATTTAATCTTAACTGGGAAAAGAGAAGGGGGGGCACAAAAGATATGGAGCAACAAAGAAAAAAGAGCAACAGAAAACAGAATGTCTTTAGTTACATACCAAACCGTGTTTGTATAAAATTGACAAATAGAGAGCAACAGAAAACAGAATGTCTTTCGTTACAGAGCAAGTTCACAGTTCAAATTGACCAACAAAATAGAAATTGTGCAACAAACAGGAATTGAGCTGCAAAATAGAACATCAGCCACAGCCAGTTAATTTTCAGATTATTAATTTTTTATGCTAACCAACAAACAGGAATTGAGCAGAGGAACAAAGAAGGAAGAAGATGAGCACTGAGTAGAGGAAGTTTACAGAGCTAAGTTCACAGAAATTGAACAGTTCACAGATGAAGTTCCAGAAATTGAACGGTTCACAGAGCCAATTTCCAAGGTTCTGAAAATCGGACCGGTCATCAAACCGTTTTAGTTACTGATTCACCGGTTTATTGGTTCAACCGGTCTAACCGGTGGTTCAACCGAAAAAACCGTTTTAGAATAGAATACGCGTTATCATTATATTATAAACTAACAACATTCTAATAAATCATTAGAAAATAAACTATAAAACTCAAGCAATAAGTCATTTAGATATTTAATTGTATGTACCGTAAGAAATCGAAAAAAAGTTTATACTTTATACACATACCAAATCATGTGTTTATCATATTCACAAAAATGTCTGATTCAACCAAACAAATATCTCAAAAATGAACACAAAATGAATCATAATGAAACTGAATAAATGCCCTCTCCCTTAATAACTACCTCAGAAAGTGGCTGATTCCAACAATAAAAAAAAACATGCATAAATATAATGCTCTCGAGTGTTGTTATCACTTGAAACACTTGAAAAGTACCAAATGTATATGTATTACTTAGAAAAACATGCATTATCCAGTAAATTATAACAATGTTTCACTAGCCTTAATTCTATGAAGTTTCTCATGAACTAGATGTTTAGCACATAAAGTAAGATAAGAAATGTGACTACAAGTGCAGAAACAGAATATAACAAGAGGCGGGGTAGATCTTCATAGCTAGGACAGATAATTTCAAAGGCATATAATATATAGGACACACAGTATGAAGACGAATGGGTTTGTCTCCTCTTAGGGCAGCCTTTGGCAAGTTGCACTTTAGAGCATAAAGTACATCATCTAAAAGATAAAAGAACTACTGACATAACTACCTTAAAATAAGTAATTTTGCAGTTGCAATCTTCCCTCTAAATTGTAGGAGCAGCTCCACCATTCCAACATCAGATACAAGGCATGCCAAGTGAAGCACACTTCATCCAGCAACAAACATTATAAAACAAGCATAAAGTAACCACACTAAACCTGAAATCAATAAAGATAAACAAAAATAAAAAAATTTCAATAATGATTTGATTTCTAATTTTTGCAACAGACCATGAGCAAATATGAACAAAAAAATTAGGAGCCATCTGCAACTGGTGAACCAGTAAAACACTATCAGAGCCATTGAGCAATTAGAAAACACTAAAACAGAATAAAAGAGTAAGTATTAGGTGTTCTGGTTGATACAAATGATATAACAGAGTAAGTTTATTTTAATACACATGATTTAACAGAGTAACAGAGCAATCAGAAGTTCAAAACCATATACAAATTTGCAAATTTGTAAATTTTCAACCATCAGCAACCAGCAAATTCAAGAGTACAAGACAGATCTATCAACAACAGGAAATTACAATTTACAAAATATTCAGAACCAAACTTCAAACCAAGACCGAAGAAGAAGAATTGAAGAAAAATGGAACAAAAATTGAAGAAGAATAGCGAAGAAGAAGACCGAAGAACAACAATTTCGGAACTTCAAACCAAGAAGACCGAGCCCTCAGTGAAGATGAAGAGGAGAAGCCACTAACCTGGGTTCCATGCCGAGAAGCCAGTGAAGATGAAGAGGACATGCCGAGCAACTGGGTTCTGGACACGGGGAAGAGGAAGAAGCAGCGGCGCTGAGGACCTGGGGACGGCGGCGGCGTTGACGACCTGGGACCGGCGGCGGCGAAGAAGGGCTAGGGTTCCCTTTGCTTCAGAGTTCAGAGTTCTCCAATCCAGGGTGTGAGTGAGTGACGAATGAATTGGGGGAATAAGGGTTGGTTCACACTTCACGGATCTGTTTCTTTTTTTTTTTACAAATAGAAAACGGCGTCGCTTTATTCGAACCGGTCGGTTACCGGTCCGGTCCAACCGACCGGTTCGACGGTTTTTGTACGGTTTTTCTTCTAACGGTTTTGGATAGTGGACCGGATCGTTTATAGTGCTGGTTCCCGGTTAAACCGGTTTGACCGGCCGGTCTGATCCGGTTTTCAGAACATTGCCAATTTTCACAGAGCAAGTTCACACTTCACACAGTTCACAGTTCAGATTTTTTATTTCTTATGCTCAGCAGCAAACAGAAATTGAGCCGAGGAAACAAATTGACCAAACACAAATTAACCAACAAAATAAGACATAATTCTAAGTTCAGTTCACAAAAATTAAACATAATTCTAAGTTCAGTTCACAGAGGAAGTTCAATTTCATGCATGTTTCTACCGGGGGTCGATGGAAGAACATGAGCAGAGGCGAAGAACAAAGAAGATGAGCAGAGGACGAGTCACTCACCTGGGGTCGATGGAGAGCTACCGGTGTTGACTGTTGAGGACCGCCGACCGCGCGATGAGAGGGCTATTGCGTGCTGCTGTTGAGAAGATGAAGCCGATGGAGATGGAGGGCTACTGGGCAGGAACCAGGCGAAGATGGAGATTGAAGGGTTACTGGGGCTGAGGATGGCGACACCAGGGGAAGAAACGGCGACAGGGGGCTATTGTTCTTCCTTCTTCGCGGCTAGGGTTCTCCATGAATGAATGGGGTCGGGGGAAGAAAGGGGGGTAGGGTGCTCCTCGAGCGGGTCGGGTCAGTTTCTTTTTTTTAAATCATAAAACGGCGTCGTTTAGCGTAACCGGCCTATCACCGGTTCGGTCCAACCGGCCGGTTTTTGACCGGTTCTTAAGCGGTTTTTCGCTGCACGGTTTTCAGGAGAGGACCGGACCGTTTGTAGCGCCAGTTCGCGGTTAAACCGGTCGAACCGGCCGGTCCGGTCCGGTTTTCAGAACCTTATTTTTAGTATTTTTGATAATTATTTAGTCAGTATAAATATTAGATTATTTTTAATAAATAAATTTTGTTAATTTATATATATATATATTTAAAAATATGACTATAAATTATATTAATTTATATGTATAAATTTTAATAAATATAAATATAAATTATTACTAATTAAAAATAATATATTTGTTGAATGTGTAACATTCTTGACATAATAGTTAATACACTGAAACCAAATCCTATGTTTTTACACATACATATGGTTTCAAAGTAGGACAAGAATATTGCATATCCGTTTTCTTTTCATTCAAAGGCCAATTTCATTATTATTTTATTTTATTTTATTCTTTATGGATAGAAAGAACAATTTTATTGAGTAACGTAAGCTAGTTAGTAGTTACACAAAATGTTCCTTCCCCCTCCCTGCTTTTGTCTAAGTGGGCTGGGCTAATACAAAGAACTATACCACCTTAAGCAATATCCAAACCACCACCCAACGTTGTTGGTATCTTTTCTGACCAAAATGAAAAGGGTAGTTGATATATGAGTGAATATCCCATCCGCCCCTGACAATTATCTCAAAAGACAACGAGGTTCTCAAGAAAAAAAAACATCCAATCCGGCTCCTGATGATTTTTTTGGAACTGATTAGTCCCTGTGCCAAAAAAATAACATTGATTTTTTTTTGCACAGGAGTCTCATTGTCCTTTCGAGGTAATTGTTAGGGGTCGGGTTGGGTTTTTTTTTTATTAGGGGCCGTTGTCAGAGGCCGGGTTGAATTTTTTTTTTGTCAGGGACCTCGTTGTCTTTCGAGGTAATTGTCAGGGGCTGATTTAGGTTTTTCTCAAAAATTGTATGTAGACAAGAATATATTTTGTTATTTTTTAATTGATGATATCATTCATTTATTTTATGTTGTTTTTAAACTCTCTTTAATAGAAAATCTTATGATAGGTTCTTGCATTCATTAGCAATAATCTTTCCTTTGATAGATGATAGGCGATTGTCTTATCAAATAAGGGAACTTTTATTGACTAGCAATATCTTAGATAATGCAATTAGGTTATACTTATATTTTGTTGGCTAGAACTTGTGATATACCCTTAATTAACTTGCAATGGTACTACGAAATTGATTTGATTAATAAGTGAGTAAATCTCTTAATTACTTAATTTGGTTTTTGAAATTCTAATTTTATCATAATAGTCTTTTAGACTCAATTTCGAACATCATAATAGTTTCTGAGTCAATTTTGGTGTTGATTCAGCTGACAGAATATCACATCAGCACTCCGTCAACTGAATTACCACCAAAATTGATCCAAGAACCACTATGGTGTTCGAAGCTAAATCTGAAGGACTATTATAGTAAAATTGAAACCTTATGAATCAAATTGAGTAATTCGCTAAATCTGAAAAACTATTGTAGAAATTTATTCGTAATAAGCAGTTCAGATTTCCTTAAATAGGACTTGAGTTCCAAACTTAGTATATACAACAATTCTTAGAGAGACTCATTCATCAAAGTCATGTACGTGATCCAAATCGAGTTTAAATTAGTTGGAACGAAGCTCTGAAATCGGAAAAAAAAAAACTTGCAATTGCGTGTTCTTAATTCTCATCATCATTTAAAAACATAATATAACTTTCAACAATGCTAGGGAACCAACTCTATATAAGCCAAGAATCAGCCAACTGGTAACCAGATGTTGCTACTAATAGGCACACGGATGTTTCTTTTTCTTGTAAATTGGATGGTTTTGGATATGATTTCTATGTTTCATGTGTTACGCATTAATAAAACATAATTAATTATATGAAATCAACTAATGAATGATCAAAGCATCTGTTCCGTGATTCTCTCCTAACACTAACGTGGTCAACAATAATTTAACAAACAAATTAAATTATAAATTAATAAAACTAATTATAATTAATTATGTTGTTCTATTCTTGGCTGATTATTAGTTGGTTCCATATATTTTTCCTATAACTTTTAATCAATGAAGGCGGCCAAAACCTTGTCATATAATATGAATATAATAAACTTATTAATTCCAACCATATGAGCAACATTACAACAAATAAATTAAAGTAACATCAGCCTCATCTGTAGAGTAACATATGGCACTCCAAATAATACATCTTTTTTTTTTTTGATGATATCCAAATAATACATCTTAATCTCAATAATGATAATAATCACACCCTCCCTCATTTTCTCTTTCTCTTTTTAACCCAATTTTCCTCTACTATTCTAGTAGGTGTAAGGGGGAAAAAGAATAGACTCAAAGTGTCTTTTTTTTTAATAAATTTTTTGGACCATGAATGGACTCAATGTTAAGTAACAAATATAAATAATTATAACCCAAGAGAGAAAGGGAAGCCTGTTGAGCCCAACCAATTAGAACCCCCAATGAAGGCCCCAGCTGTAAAAGCCTGGGCCTCAGCAGCATTTGTAATTACCTTATAGCCCTTCCAGTTAACCCTAGCAGAAGTACCAGCCCCAGGCCCAGTATTTTGGTACTCTCTATAAACCAGAGTGTCCAATGCAAAGTCTCCATTCCACTCATGCCATCCAACAGGTTGAATCACATCGCTTATGGTGCTTTGCATGATCACGGTTCTAGAGTACTCCTTCCATGGCCTACCAAGGTAGGTAGGGAAACTCTTCTTCACAGGCTCCAAATCCGTGGTGGCACCAATCCTACATTTTTGGATCACAATTCCGGTGTTTTGGTTAGGGTCAACCCTGCCCTGCGCCGTGACCATGTTCTTCTGACCAGGGTCAGGGCGCCGGGCATGGATGTCGCAGTTTTGAAAAACTGCGGCTGAATTACCAAAGATAAAGTCGACGGTGCCCACGATGAGGCAATTGACAAAGAATTGACGGTTGTTGTGGACATATAAGGTGTCTTGGTAGGCGAGGATATCGCAGTTGTAGAAGGCTGAGAGGTCGCCACCGACTCGAAGTGCCACCGCTTGGTGCTTTGCTGCTCCGGCTGTGTTTTGGAAGGTTATGTCTCTTGCAAGAAAGTTTGCTCCCACAACGGCTGCAACCATATACATAAATTTGTAATTATTTATGAAATGTATTCAAAATAATTAAACAACCCCGCTACGTTACCAATAAAAATTCTACCAACTTCTCTCAACTCTTATTTATAGTATTGTTATGGATGTATCTAATAAAAATGTCTTTTTTATGGTTGTGTTTAATGAAAGTATTTTTGTAGATATATTTTCTGAATGTGTCTCCTTATACATGTATTTAAAATAATAAAATATAATAATTAATTATTATTAACAATAAATTAACAAATAATATATTAGTACCTTATATTTTTCCATAATTAAATGAATGCATATCTCATATTGTAATAAAAAAGTTTTTGAGTTCAAATCTTAAAAATAGCGTATACATGAGTATAATTTGCCTCGCTTCAAATCAAGATTATTATTATTGTAGTAAATCTAATGGTAATTCATATGTAAATAAATCAATGAATGATATAAAATGAACATATTTATCTACTTTTATGTAAAAGTTAATATCAATAATCATGCATGTTTTTCGGCTTATTTTGGATGAGATTATTTATGGCTCTTTGTCTTTTTATCCAAAATGAAACATTCATGAACTTATACGTACTCGATAGTGGTTGGGGCTTTGTGAGTAATAAGTATGTTGTGTGTGACGTGGGTTAAGTTTCAAATAATTTAACTAAGTTTCTTAAATTGGAAGATGCAAACTTTTCAACTACTATAGTTAGGAAAAAAAGGTGATACACAATAGTACATATTTTCCTTTCCTCTAGCACGAGATGCACATGTTCTTCTCAGCATAGAAATTAAATAAATTTGAACTACAGATACCATAAATAAATAAAACTAGCTAGCGATCTAGGCATGGTTAAATGGTTTGAATACATTTGATGAGTGGTCCTTATTACTACTACTTGTTTCTTTTGTTCATACATAAGGACAAATTTTGGAGACAAATTAGATTGTACAATTGCACATTTGCACATGTTCATGCATCTAAATGGGGTCATCAATAGGCTTCTCTAGTCTCTAGCGAGCAGCAAGTGGGGTGAAAATTAAAAAAAAAAAACCATATATATAGTGGGACATATATACATACAACTATACAAATACAAGCATGCTTGGAAGGTCACAATTTTAATATATTAGATTTCAAATGGGGTTACAACAATTAATTCAGAGAAAAGTTGGAAAGACATAAATACTAGAGGAAAGGTCATAAGCTATATATGTGGTATGAAGTATAGGACATGGTATAAGACAAGGTCATAACTCATAAGTTGGGTAATCTTTAATTATGACTAGCTAATAGATTATAGATCTAGAGAGATTAATTTCTAAGATGTTTATATGGCGAAAGATAGTGACAGTTCAGCCAAAAGATATAAAGTGTGGGTAGCATGCAAGTCTATGGGGCGTTTATGTTATAAGATTATTATTATTATTATTATTATTATTATAAAATAAATAAACAAATACAGATAGAGAGCCATGACAAATTGTCATGCATGATTGAAGGGAATAGGTTGGAAGGAAGCATCAAGGAATGTTCGGGCTTAAATAAAATAAAGTTAAGGCCTACGAAATTCAAACACTTAAGCTTGAAGCTGAAATATTCCGAAAAAGACAAAGGGAACCTAATGGAACAATATATGCATATATATAAAGTCATGTTAAATGGAAAAAGCAACCACTTTTAGCTGTAACCCAATTCCTTTTTCCATTTGAAAGAACATCTATATACTAAAAAAAAAAGGTTTTCCTAAGAAAGATAAATTAAATTGGGTAGAAATTCAAATCCATGCGATTTTACGTGTGAAGTTAATAACTAAGAGTCGTTAGATAATTTGACTAATTTGACTAAATTTTTAGATCGACTGCACTTGAGTTTTCACAGTTAAATTGTTAGGAATTTAAAAAAAAAAAGATTTCACGTGAAAATATATTAAAGCATCTTAAATAGTACAAAAGAATTTTTTTAAAATATTTTAATTCTCTAAGAAAAAAATCTAAGTGAATTTATTATTCTAAAATTTTTTTCTTGTGTGCCACATGCATTGGGCCATTAAAAGAGGGACCGGGTCCTTTTGCCCATAAGACTATAAGATAGCGTTTGTTTTCAGGTACTGAGACAGAGACTGAGAGATTGAGACTCAGTATTGTGTTTGTTAGTTCAGAGACTGGTACTAAAATTTTTGTCTCTGTCTCTAAAATTTCAATATTTCAATATCTCCAAACAGTAGGGACACAGGGGACTGAAATTTTTAGAGATGGAGACTAAAATTTTAATAACATTTTATACCTTAAATACTTTCATTTCAATTAATTAATTTCAATTTTACCCTTTGTGCAAATTAAATTAGAGTTTCATTGTTGTTTCAATTCCTGTCTTTCATTTTACACCAAACAAAATATTGAAATTTATTTCAATCCCTGTCTCTCAGTCTCTGTCTCTCAGTCTCAGTCTTTCTATCTCTATCTCTCCACCAAACGCTACCTAACAGTATAACTCCACAACCACAAGTTAGCTATTCTTAATTATGACGTCAGCATGATTTTAATATAGGATAATATATTAATATTATATAATTGACAAAATTTATTGTGTTTTGTTAGTACTTAACTAATATTTTATATTCTAAGTATTAACTTTTAAATCTTAACTTTTGAACTCTAATTCTTAATAATATAAAAAATAAAGTATTAATTTAAAAATATTGGTTAATATTAATAAAAAATATTTGCTCCCATTTTTTTTTAATATATAGCACATTCTTATTGGTTAAAAATTATTTACTTCGTAATTAAGAAAGAGAACAAAAGTACTATTTATATATTTCTTCTTTATGTGCATGAATTCATTAAGAGATGAAGAAAAAAGACTAGTAAATAGTGATGTATAAATAATAATATTTTTTAATTTAATTTACATAATATTTCTTTTTTTTAGCATGATAAGATATATGTTTTGATCTTCTTTATTGTATTTCAATCATAAAAACGTGTATGAAATATTTCGAAGAAAAGTCATGAACATGCAACATTAATTTCATCTTTCTAACAGGACACTATTAAACTTTGATTTCTCCATATATATAGCAGAAAAGCCAGTGTGTGAAAAGTTAATATATTTGACAAAAAGATATAACTATGATCAAAAGTCAAAATTGAAGAATCCATGTGCATGCTAACCCGCCCCCTTATTTTATTGAAAATGATAGCTTTTATTGAAAAAAAAAAAAGATAATTATACTAATTATGATGAAAAATAGGGTTATGACATATAAGTATATAACACTAACACTAAACATATAATATGCTGTGGCCCAAAAATTTTGTTGTTGTCTTACAGCTAAGCCTCCATCCCCGAAATTAAAGGCATTAATGTGTATATATATATATAGATATATATATTTATTTATAACACATGATAGCAAGCACTAACCAATGATATGATGGTGAGTGTTGCTCTAACCATGCATATATTTATAGGCCATCCATGTTAAGTATCCGATCCCTTAAATTAAGCTATTGATTATTTAATTTACACTTGAACCTTTTTCAATTATTGGGTGGAATTAGAGTGACGGAAAGCATGCCAGCTTTTCAATCTTTTCCACTCTTTGAGGAAGATAGACACATACCCATATTGGTAAATATAAAAGAATTAGGAACTCTTGCAAATTAAAGCTATTGTTTATCTAGAGTTCTTTTTGGTATTTTGTTGGAAATTCCTAAGACATCCAATACTAGAAGAGTAGAAGGATCTATATCATGTATTGGTGCAAATTAAAGAACAAGTTGCATATGACACTTTATGCGCATCGTTTCCTTGCGCTAAATTTCATACTCGTTTTGGAAGGGAATGCTTTGTTGATCACATAATATAAAGATCGTCTAATAAGTTCTAAGTTCTAATATTAGGCGAATGCTACGGTGCAATTATCACTTTATCTATTAATTACTATTTAGTTCGTTTCAAAATATCTATAATTTTAATATTTTCATCATTCATATATATAATTAAATATGTTTTGATATTAATTATTAATTAATTAAGTTATAAATGTGCTAAGCAAAAAATTATTTATCTTTAGAAAAGTTTGTATAATTATTTAGCCATTACTATTAATTTATATTATGAACTTCATTCATTTTTTTTATTTTTCTCTTCATTTAAATTTAATTGGTGTCCAAATGAATATCAACTTTAATATACAAAATATCTAGCATTTTGATTCCAACTTAATAAATATTTAGAATGAATATATAGAGAAATTTATTTATTTTTTAAAAATAATATATACATTAAAATTAACTATCAAATTAATCATAATAATATAATATGTATTTTATATTTGAGCATACTGATAGATTATTAATGTAAAGTATCATGATTGTTTATTTATTAATCTCCTAACATCCCTCGTAAAAAAAAACATAAAATAAAAAACTGACAACCCTACTTGCATCCAATATTCCAATTCCAATATAAGACATCAAATAATTGGCGACTTACAACTCACAAGTATATAACCGTTAGCCAAACCATTTATTTATCCTTTTCTTTTAAATTAAAAAAAATAAAAAATAATTACTTAATTAATTAATTAATTGATTTTATTTCTTATCTAGTGCAAGTTAAAGTAATTAATAAATTAGGGTCATGAATGGAATCTAACTAAAGTAGAAAATGAACAAGATCTTACCGACGGTGGCGGAGTTGAAGGTGGTGTCGCCATCTTTAACGTTTCTACTTCCGGTGATAATGGTGTTGGTTCTTCCATCTCCCAAGAACATTATATTCGTCTTCTTCTTCGGCACCTCAACATTCTCTCTGTATACACCAGCTTTGATCTTAATCACATACCTCTTGCTACTCTTCTCCGGCGCCGCCTTCACCGCCTCCGACACCGTCTTGAAGTTCCCGCTCCCGTCCGCCGCCACCACAACGTCCGCCTCCACCGTCGCCGCCTGCAACAGCCTCCTGTCACCAACCGACATCCACTGCGGCCACTTTACTCCCTTCTCGTCTTCTTCTTCCTCCATCATCATCAACTTCCTTCCTCCGTTCGCCGTCGTCATCATTTTCTGCTCGTAGTTTGCGATGTCGGTGTCGGTCATGTTCTTCGCCATAGCCAATGCGTTGCTGCACATGTGCTCCACGTGTACCTGACCTTCTTCTAGAGCCTTCCTTACTTTCTTGTCCGCCGCGTCGTGCGAGAAACCGTCCAAGCAAGTCACCTGATACAGGTTCATTGTCGCATTACGGTTAGTTATAACTAACTCGCTCACTCAGTTAGCTTATTATTATTATTCCGTTAGAGTTTGTTACAGTCAGTTAGTTAGTTTGTTCACTCAATTAAATCTGTTAGAACTTGAAAATTAAAGCTCCTTCAACCACCACCATTAAGCTGCGCTCAAGAGGTGGTTTGGAATTTGGATAAGCCCAAAAGCTACCGAAATTTCAATTTCAATTTATGCTTATTAATACCTCAAAATATTAAGGCGTTTTAAATTGATAAATGCAGTAAAAAAAATTTAGTCAATGGCGTCATTTTGCTTCTTTCATTTTCTGAAGGAATAGTTTGTTTGTTGTAAACTTGTAATAATAAAAGATTTAGTCAAACTTAAAATTCCAACAACTACCTCACATTTCAATTTCAACTTGAAAAATTATATTTAAAATGTTATGTGACGATTTTTAACTATATAAATTTTCACTTAGATTAAATTACTTAACATATAGTCATATATATACTATCGTCATCTCATAAAGACATTAGTTCGCTGACCTGGTTGGTTATGGCGGCACTGATAAGAGTGTTGAGATCATCGGCGTGCTGGTAGAGAGTCTTCTTGTTAGAGTTAGGATAGAGCTTGATGTCCTCGTAGGCCTGATGGAGCTCGTCAAGGGACTCGTCAATGGTCTCGAGGCAGTCGTGGAGGGCGATCCTCTCCCTGTGGGTGAGGATCTTCTCCCGCTCCTCGAGAATCTTCTTGATAACAAAGAAGTTGTGCTCGACGGTCCTACAAGTAACGTTGAGGGACAATTCAATGACATCTTTGTGAGAAGTGACCTTGTTTGTCACCCCAGGCTCGGAGGAGACGGCGGAGAAACAGAGGTCTTGGTAGAATGTGGAGCTGCAAGCGCTTTTGATGATGGTGTGGGAGTGGTGGGAGAGTGCGAGAGAGGAGGAGGAAGAGGAGGTGTTGTTTTTGTGGGAGTTTACGCCGGCGACTATGGCGACGACGGAGGCGACAAGGAGGAGGGTGGCGAAGAAAGACAAGAAGAGCTTCTTTTTCTTGTTGTTGTTAGTGGAAGAATGAGTGAGTTGGGTGAATGCTTGTTTTAACTTAGACATTGGGTGTGATGTTTTGTAGTGGTTAAACAAAGCTAAGAGAGGAGTGCACAAAGAAGGAAGCTGATAAGAATGGTCATATATAGTAGTAGCATAGTGGACAATGGCCATCTCTTATTAATTATAATTTTTATATATAAATTAATAAAATTTATTTATTAAAATAATTTAATATTTATATTAATTAATTATTGGCTAAAATTATTAAAATCTGTTAACCTTAAAGATTCTCTGTAAGAATATACATAAAAATATGACATGTAATAATAAATTTTTTTAAATGCTTTTGGTGTTTGTTAGTTGTTGAAAGTTTTGAAACTGGTGTATTTACAGCACATTTTTAATTATAAATAAATTGAGAAAGAAATAGATGATATTTTAGAGTATTTATTATATTTTAAAATAGGAAAAATCTAGGGGCCAACAGTTTTATTAAATTTTGGCTAGCATGTAACCAGCAGAGGAAGGTGAGCCATTGGATGAAATCTCATACCAATCTCACACCATCAAATTATCATTGATGACTAATTGATGGCTAAAAATCACAAAAATTACTGACCCCTACCATTGCTCTTTAAAATATTGTTTTCCAAGCTCGTTTTCCCTTTTATCTATTTCCTTACTCGTTTCATTTAAAGGGATTTAAGAAAAACCTACTATGTATATTAAAATATATTATTTGTACTTTAAAATTAATTATTATAATTAATTATTAATATATTTTTTTTATATTTTGAAAAATATATTTTAATTTTAATATATATATATATATATAAAAGTTACGTTGCAGAGACTTGTCTCTTTGTTATTTTGTTTTATTTGATACAGGAACGTGTATCTTACATTCTTACTATCTTTATTTTGTAAGAGTTTCTCGCGGATGGTTATTCCGTAAAAAAATTTAACTCACAGATTTCTTCTAATATATTCTATGTGCTTATTACATACATACACGCTAGTACTAGTGGAAAATTATTTGCCGTGTTTAATTATATTGTAATATAAACCCTAATTTCACTAAAAGTATATATATTTTAGTTATGAAATGTGACATTAATCAGGTCGAATTTATCTTAAATATGATCCGAATCGGATACGAAAATCATACTAAATAAAATAGATAAATTCAAACTCTTTAAAATATGTCTTTTGGTCCAAACCTAGTTTAGAGTAGAGCTGATTCTTGCGCGCTCCAAGTTGATATTGTTGTTAAAAAAGAAGATTAAATGAGTAAAATAAACTTAATTTTATTGAATTGAACTTAAAATAGTATGTATACTATCTAAAGTCTAAACAAACGATAATGCCGGGAGATAAAAAAAAAAACTAAAACTTGTCTTATTTAATATTTATTAATTATTACATAAAATAAGTTTTGACTGTTTTTGGCTAATATCTTTTTATTACTAAATATTTTTACTAAACAAAATATAATTGAATTTAATTCAATTTTTATTTTGTATCATCATAATAAATTTGGATTCTCTAAATTTTAGATTTTTATTTTAAAAAATAAAGTAAGATCTCTTACTATTAAATATTTTCTCTCTCATATTTTTTTTTACCTATAAAATAAATAATAATAAATTATATTTTATTTTCTAAAATAAAATTTAAAATTTAGAATATTCAAATCTCATCATAATAATATGAAAACATTATATTTAATTTTTGGTCCAAGTGAATTGATTATGGATTAACCCCATCAAGCTCTTAATTAGCTCTTTGAGAATTTTTAGAAATACATATATAGCTCACACGCCAAAAGCTTTTACTCTATTGTGTAAAATACTCATATATATGCATAAATAATGTGTTTGAGTCTGCACTTTGTATTATTATTGGTGTGCAACCATGAGTGGTTACTTGACTTCATGCTTTCTTCCTTTTTTTTTTTTGAATTCTTTATATTAAACAAAAGAAAAAGTAAACATAACTTTTCTCTCTCACTCTCTAGCTTTCTATTTATTATTTTTTTTTCCTTTATATGCCATGTTACAAAGAACCATTGGCCCACAGGACATATTATTTCCTCCTATTAGAGAGATTTTTAAGATCTTATGGAATTCTTTATGCACTTATTTAATTTCGTGTGTTTATATTTAATAGGCACATTGCATGCATATTTGATATTAAAACCTTAAAAGTGAACAATTTAATATTTGACGTTAGATATTACTAATATATTTTGGAGATTTCATATGACTGCATGGGTTTATATTTTAAATTTCTCAAAATTGATCTTTAAAGTCTTAAAGCAACACAAGTTGCAATATTTATTTTGATAGCATATATTATTATTATTTTTTTAATTTTAACATATGATTGCAGCTTTTCTAGCTTTTGATATTACACCTTAAATTACATAGACATCTATATTAAATTCGTCTATTAAAACACATGTTGCAATCAAATTACTTTCTTCATGGATGGTATAAACCCAATTATTCCAAAACTCCATTAATTTGTACTTTCCCTTAAAAAAATTGGATAAAATATAGCTTTAAAAAAAATTTGTTGCATGGAATAGAATGTCGTGTTTTAGTAATATCAAATTGCACAAATTTTAACTAGTTATTTATATTAGAAATTGATGGCTAAAGTAATATGTTTGTTTACTATTTAAAACCATAATTAACTCAAACTATTAATTAAAACTAACATTAGATATATAATCATTTGTGTCTCTTTATCTAACAATTTAAATTTTTGAATATCTGATTTTATAATATGATATCAAATTTTCGATGCTTGTTATCTCTGAAAAAATAAAAACACATTGCCAAAAAAGCATCTCAAATAAATAATTCGTGGATGCGATATCTTGACATAGAATTATCGCTTTAGTGAATAGTTTGTAAATATTTTAATAATAAGTTTTTAAGGAATATGAAATTACAAAGAATAGAGACATAGAGTGATGGATATATAACCAAACATGTCAAAATTTCTTTGGGAAGAAAAAAAGTTATGTGCCAAAAGAGCCAAGAAGAAAAACATGTGAATTCGTCAAGATATAGTACGAATTTTACCGTGTGACATGAATAGTCATGACCTTAATTATTAGTCTTGTTATTACAATATTTATGGGAAATAAAGCTTTCTGCTTACTCATTTAATAATTTATATAGTACAATAAAATATAGTACATATCAATATAATTAGGGTTTAGTTGTTATTATTAGTAATTGAAATTTTATTTTAATAAATGTACGATAACTACATTATAGAAACTTAAATTTTTTCATTTTTTTATTAAAAAAAATATTAATTGATAACTATTTTTAATTTTAGCTATTAGATTATAATATTAACTTAAGTAGACGAATGAATTAATTATTCAGTCAATTAAAATTAATTTTTAAGTGATATTTTTAATATGTATTTTTGAAGGTGGCGACTCCAATGAAGATCTAATTATTATCATCATGTGAATATATATTATTTTGACCATTAGATGATAAATTATAAGGTTTGATTTTATTTATTTAAAATGTTGTAAAATAAATAAATTACATTTTTTATACAAAAATCATTATGAAAAGATGTTTTTGACATCTTCATAGGAGTAGTTGCCATTTTTGAAATAGATGTTAGCTAAACCCATTTAATAAGGGATTCAAGGTGAAGCTTTCTTTCTCATTTATGACGTGTTTGTTTGTGTCAACAATCCCAACAGAAAAACAAGACACAAAGGTATGCCTATAAAAATCAACAATATCTTTGCTTACGGCCCCTCATGAAAGGCACACACGAGATAGAGCACATGTATGCGCACCAAACAGCTCCGATCTTCAACTTTTGTATTCTAGCTTTTGGAATTTTCTGAATAATCATTTGGATATTTAATGGTTAATATATATACAGTGTCAAGGATAATCTCTTCCACAATATCAAGTTCTTAGTCACAGAAAACATGTGAATAATTGTTCAAAAATGTCATGTGAATATTAAAATTAACTATTATATATTTGTATATAAATAAATGTGTTATTTGATTTATTTTTAATGTATATTTATATTCTAATATATATTATATAATAGCTCATTTTACTATACGTCTAGCATAGTTATGGTAATTGTTATATTTAATACTTTTTCTAATTGATTGTATATGATAATTTTTTTAAAAATATTATTTATATATTATATGATATATAAATATATATGTAGTTTAACTCATTTTTAATATGTATATACAGTTCAAGGCTTTGAAATAAGTGATTTTACTGTTAACAAATTTAAAATTAAAAATTCAAATTCAAATTTTTTAAAAAATTTTAATACCAAATCAATAATTATATATAGTACATATTCGATATAATACATTTTATGGGAACACAATATTTGTTTTGTGGTAATATATATATGTATATATATATTACTTAGCTTTTACAAGACAAAATAATTATTGTTTTTGATTTCTTCCATTCATAATATAATTGTGCCCAAAAACAGTTGGAAGAAAATTAAATCTGATTGATCATGACAACCCAACCTCTGCTTCTATAGTCAACTACTCATAAATAAAAGTATCATATAATTTTTTTAAAATGGGGTATCTATAAAAAATAGGAAAAATATAGGTAATTGTTCATATCTGGCCCAACGCTAAGATTCAGGCCCAACGCTAAGGTTCAGGTCCAAACTACAGATCCAACCACAAGGTTGGGCTCCTCAGAACACCGACCTTTTCTTTAGAAGTCGGTTCTCCCCACGACTTGCTCTAAAAAAGTCGGGAGCAAAGATTAGCTGGCAGATAATAACTGCCCCTAAAATTTCTCAACCCACTTCCAAAAGTCATATCATAACCTCACTAAAATAAAGGGACGGTTATCCACCCTAAAAGGTGGAACTACTCCAACGGAGTTATTGGTTCACCACTATAAATACACTGACACCCTTCAGGTATTTCTAAGTCTCAATACTCTCTTGACCTGCTCACACCCTTGCTAACTTAGGCATCAGAGTGTCTTTGTAGGTACCACCCCCCATTCTCTCACACTCACAAGTCGGAAGGAGTCTCTAAAGGTGCAAACTCGCTCAAAGGCTTCCTCCCTTATACGATTAGGTCAACCCAACGAATCCAGCCCATTAACCTCTGATTACCCAACGTAATAGTAACCAACTACAATTTTAAATAATATATAAATAATGTGAATTAATAAAGTTAAAAGAATAAATTAATCTTAAATTTAATTAGTAGTATTAAATTAGAGTGTAGTATATTTTTATTTGATTAGTGATTGTTAATATTGTTTAAGATGGTCATTATTTATCTAGCACTCCCCATAAAAATATTGATCCACTTATTAAGTTATTATGGTAATAACTATACATGCCACCATTAACTCCATAATTTAATTGATTATTAGGTTATCATATTTCAAAGAAACTTCTCTTCTCCCTTGAACGACCAAGAGTACGTATTTAGGCCAGTCATATATTGTTTTAAATACGTATACGTATTAATATTTGAATTATATATAGCCAGCTTAAAATAAAGCATTATTATATTGTAGTAGCAGTGGCGATGTTTATTGTTTTATAGCAAAACCCAAAAAACAAGAGTCTCAAAGCGTAATAAAGAATAATTATTTTAACATTAAAAAAATCAACTAGATCTGGGGCATATATATCTTTATTTGGAAGTATTTGATTTGCTTTTCAAATAAATGGTCACAGAATGATGGTGCATTCAATCAATTAAGACTTTAGCTACATTCAGTTAAAGTCGGTTAAAAATTAGTTATAAGTATTAGACTGGACACAATTAGTTAGTTTTATTCTATTAGCTTTTTTAATCAATTAGTTAGTTGAATATTTCTCTCAACTGTCTTTATATATATACAGATTACACGATAAAAAACTGTGTTGAAACATTAATTTAATACAATAAAAATTTACTCTACTTTTTTTTTAATTCTTCTCTCTTCTTTTTCTCTTTTTTTTTTTTATTAAGACCTAGTACCTTTCATGGTATCAGAACTTCACAGAATATGCAATTATGGCTGAAGAATAAGCAACATTTGCTGCACCGCAACAAAGTTTTACATCCTCTCCGATCTCGATGAAATTCGATGAGGACAATTTTTCTACAATGGAAAGACCAAGCTGAATCTACGATTGAAGGACACAATCTGCTACATCACATAACTGGAGAAAGGATACCAACACAATTCAAGAAAAATGGTGAAGTAAATCCTGAATTCCCAGTCTGGAAGAGGCAGGACGCTCTGCTGAAATCATGGCTCTTGGTCTCCATGACAAAGCCTTTCACCACAAGAATAGTTGGATGTGTGTATGCGTATGAGATATGAAAATGTCTAGATGATCATTTCACTTCTCAAATCAGAGCAAAGATTATACAGTTGAAGCACAAACTCAGCACTATCAAGATGGGGAGTTCTGTGAACGAGTATGTACTTGCGTTGAAAAGCACCATAAATGCGTTAGCATCACAGTTGGTGAGCTCGAAGCATTTCTTCTAACACACGAAAGAATGCTTGAAAGGTTCAGGAAACCAAAATCTTTTGTCCAGGTCAATCTTGCTCACATAAGAGGTAAAGGATTCAGAGGAGACTTCAGGAGTGGAAGATCAGGTAGAGGAGGAAGATTTTCATACAATGACTACAATAGGATCGATTCAGGACAAGGACAATTTCAGAACAGCAAATTTCAAGGCAATCAAAGTAATTCCGGATCTGTTGCTCAATACAGTGACAACTTAAGATTTACACAACGAGGCTACAATAAAAATTCAAGAATGGTGCAAAATGATGATATGAACAATAGAAGAATGGTGAACGGTGAGAGACCTGTGTATCAAATATGTGATAAGTTTAGTCACACTGCTAAGAATTGCTGGTACAGATATGAGAGAGATAATAGGTATGGAAGAGCTGATTCAAGATCTGAGCCCAATTCACAAAATTTACAAGCGAGCTCTCAACCTCAGACACTGCTAGCAACTCCTTCTACAATCCAAGATCTAAACTGGTACCTGGACTCGGGGGCTACTCATCACATGACCTCGGATAAGCAAAATCTGATGAAAGGACAAGTCTATGAAGGGTCAGATCAAGTGATTGTAGGAAATAGTTCAGGTTTGCAAATCAATCTTGTTAAAAATCTCTTTTTAAATCTGATTTGAGCAATAAGGAGTTTATTCTGCAAAAATTATTACATGTGCCTGACATCACTAAAAACTTGTTGAGTGTATATCAATTCTGCTATGAGAATACAGTGTATTTTGAGTTTCATTCTAATAAATGTTGTGTCAAATCCCAGGAAACCAGTGAAGTAGTAATCCAGGGAGATGTTGAAAATGGTAATGTACAAATTCCTTCATTTCACACCAGCAACTAAATCTGCCTATGTCTCAACTTTGTGCAGCAAGGATACCTTCTTACTTTGGCACAATAGGTTGGGGCATCCCTCCGATAGTGTAGTAGCCACTGTTCTGAAATCTTGTAATAGCAATGTCCATTTTGATTCCAATAAGTCAGTATGTGAAGCCTGTTGTGTAGGAAAATCTCATCAAATGTCCTTTTCCTATTTCTGATTCTATGTACACAGCACCACTTCAAATAGTATATTCTGACATTTAGGGTCCTGCCCCTACACCTGACACTAATGGAAACTTCTATTTTGTTTTGTTCTTTGATGCATTTTTTAAATTTTCTTGGTAGTACCTTATCAAAGCAAGGTCTCAGCTCAAATCAGTATTTACTTCTTTTCAACGTATGGTTGAATTGCAATTAGATACTAAGTTAAAAATATTACAAACTGATAATGCTACTGAATACACCAGTTTAGCAAAAGAATTGTAGGCACAGGACATCATACACAGGTTCTCATGTCCTTACATAAATCAACAGAATGACAGTGTTAAAAGGAAAAACATACATGTAGTGGAGAAAGGATTGTCAATACTGGCTAGAGCTGGCATGTTTACCAAATACTGGGGAGAGGCCTTCTCTTCAGCAACAAACCTAATCAACCAACTCCCTACACCTACACTAGACAATGCATCACCTATGGAAAAGCTCTTTGGAAAGAAGCCGAATTATGATAGTTTAAGAGTATTTGGCTATCTGTGTTCCCCTCATCTAAGGCCCTACAACAAGCATAAGCTATATTTTTGTTTTGCTCCCTCTGTGTTCATAAAGTACAACTCAGTACATAAGGGTAACAAATGCCTTACACAAAGTGGCAAAATAGTGGTGACCAGAGATGTAGTCTTCAATAAAAACAGATTTCCTTTCAAAGAGGAAAATTTTCTGATCAACAAGCCAGAAAAAGAGAATCCAGGCACCAACCAACATGCTCCACCAAGAATATTACTGCTACCAAGTCTCATACCTTAACTGAACCCTCCAACCTCACCTCAGCCAACCACAACAAACACTAGCACATCTTCAACTTCAGCTTTATCGCCTAATGCATCACCTATAAATCCCACACCACCAACTGAAATCTCCTACCACCAGTCAGTTACACAACCTATAGCACCATCCAGTCTTGCCATTCCAATTTTCTTCTCTGACCTGGAAGTTGTCCTACTCGCACTACCAGATGATGCTGCTCAAACAAAATACTATAGTGTACATCCTATGATCACAAGAAGTAAAAATGGCATCTTTAAGCCAAAAGCTCTCCAAGCCACTATTGAGTCTAGAAGTGTCAAAAAAGCATTATTTCAGCCTGATTGGAAGAAAGCTATGGATAATGAGTATGAAGCTCTAATGAGAAATCACACATGGAAACTGATACCACTGCCATAAGGAAGAGAAGCCATTGGAAGCAAATGGGTGTTTAGAGCCAAATACAATGCTGATGGCTCATTGTAGAAGCACAAGACTAGATTAGTTGCACAAGGGTTCTCCCAAAGGCCTGGATTTGATTTTAATGAGATGTATAGCTTTGTAGTAAAGCCAACCTCAATAAAAGTAATTCTCACAGTAGCATTGTCAAATGAGTGGAATATTAGGTAGTTAGATGTCAATAATGCATTTCTTCGTGGAGACTTAAGTGAAGATGTCTACATGAGGCAGCCTCAAGGATATGTCAGTGGAGACGGCAGCCTAGTTTGCAAACTCACCAAGGCACTGTATGGGCTAAAACAAGCACCCAGGGCTTGGTATCACAAACTTTGCACAACACTTCATCACTTGGGTTTCACTGCTACAAAGTCAGATGTTTCAGTATTTTCCAGGTTTACAAGAGGAGCTAGCTTATGGATTGCACTTGCACTTGCACTTGCACCAGCATAACAACATGCAATTCACTGCCTATAGTGACTCTGATTAGGGTGGTGATCCAGATGACAGGAAGTCTACAGGAGGCTTTTGTGTGTTCTTGGGCAAAAATTTCATTTTTTGGAGTGCAAAAAAGTAGACTATTGTAGCAAGGTCTAGCACTGACGCTGACGCTAATTATAGAGCCCTGACAGATTTGGAAGCTGAACTAATATGGCTCAAAAATCTGATGATTGAATTAAGAGTTGATGTTCTGGCCCCTCTCATTGTGATAATCTCAGTGCAGTGTTACTGGCTGCAAACTCCATCTTACACTCAAAGTCAAAGCACTTTGATCTCCACTTTGTTCGAGACAATGTAACAAAGAAAATAGTTGTCAGTCACATCCCTGGTTCAATACAAGCAGCATATGTGTTTACAAAAGCTCTCCCCAGTACTGTATTCTTGCAATTTCGATCCATGCTTAATGTAACACAAAACGGGCCATGGGCCAAGTAGTAAAGAAAGAAGTATAGTCAGAAGAGTCAGAAACTGGGAGCCATGAGAAGAAGAATTTCAAGTATGAAGAAGACTCAAAACTGGTGGAAGAAGTAGAAGAATCTCAAAGTAGGACGATGACAGAATAATGGTGCATTCAGGCAGTTAAGGCTTCAGCTGCATTCAGTTAAAGTCAGTTAGAGAGTGTAGCCATGAGTGTGGACACAGTTAGTTAGTTTTATTTTGTTAGCTTTCCCAACCAATCAGTTAGTTGAACATCTCTCCCTCCCAACTGTCCTTATATATACACAGACTACACTGTAAGAAACTGTGATGAATCATTAATTCAATACAACATAAATTCACTCCACTATTCTCTCAACTCTTCTCTCTTCTTTCTCTCCTTCTTCTCTACTAAGGCCTGGTACCTTTCAAATGGAAATAAAAGGATTAAGCAAGTATGGGGTTTTGGATCCAGTTTTGTACATATAATAATTTATTGACCAATGACTGACTCTTAAATAGAGTTTAAATTTGTGATAGATTAATCATTAATCTGTTGGATTGAAAAATATTATGGGTAACAAAAAAAGTTATCTACTTATATAT
>NC_029773.3:6092102-6107221 GCF_000817695.3 Arachis duranensis | reverse complement strand
TTATTTAGCTTGAAGAATAAATTTTAGGGTTTTATAATAAAAGATTTGTTGAAAAAGTAAATTGAAGATACTGTAACTAATTAAGGAGGACCACTCTTTGTTAAAGTGAAAGACTCGTGCTAAATTTAGGATTAATCTAAGCTAATAGCCTACCTACCATGCATGTTGAAGTAGTTAATTAAATTTTATTAATGGTCTAAATTGTGCTTTAACGTGGGTGTAAAAGTTAAAGAAAAGTATCAGATGCTAAACAGGCAAAGCAATTGCATGAGTGCTCGTCGTTAACATAATAAATTATTCATTAATATATGTATGAATAATTAAGGATAACCACATTCATAGAACCATTCACATATTGCATTTCTCATCAGTATTTTCCCCCTACTTTTGTTAAATAAAAATAAAGAAGTAAAAATTGTACATATTATTCTGATTCCTTCCATGAAAAAGTAGAGTTGAGGATAAAAACCTGCTCTAGATGACGGTAAGAATGGCATCGCGGACGTCATCGGTTATACTCTCTCTGATTTCAGTAGTTATAGCGAGTTTGATGGTGACAAATTGAATACAATGTCGTAGATATAGAGTTTTATTCTCACTCTTTTTTTTCTAATTTTTTTGGACAAACAAATTAAAAATTGGCTATTTATTTGGACAATTAGATTTAAAAATTTAAATTAGTATTAATTAATGAATGTTTTATATTTTACTACAAATAAGATATGTTATAGAAATTTTTTATAATTTCTATAAAAAAAAATTTACAAACAAATAAAAATTTTGTAGTGTATTATATTTCTCAAGTTTGCCGACACAACATCAGACAAATTGGGAAGAGCAGGGTTCAGACTTCAGAGTAATAATTCATATTTAAATGCACCATAACATGTCACACTTTGGAGGATATATGATCTAATTTACATTTTAAAATGCAAATTGTATGCGCGGTTACCTAGATTTAGTATAACAAAAAGTTTTAAAAATTAATATTGCACAACCACAATATTTAATATAAAAAGATTTAAAATTCTTAAACAACATACAATATTCGAAACTCAATTAGAAGAAATATCTAAAATTTAAATTCAACAAAAACTGATTTTTAGTAAATTTTTTATACTAAATTTATTTGATGACCTGTTATAATATTAACTGAAATGGACTATTATAGTATTATTAATTCCTTAACATTTTTTTATAATGCAATCACTTTCCTAAGAAAGACTGTGTCGGAAAAGAAAATCCCCTCAAATTGGCTTAGGAAATTCTTTGTTCAGTGAAGACAATTGAGGTGGTGCAATAAAAGATGCTGTTATATATCCTAACTAATTATTATTAGTTTAATATTCAATATTTTGATAACAAAAATATTATGTGTATATAAAAAATATAATTATTAAATTAATAAAAAAATAATTATTGAATTAATTCTAATAGTATATTTAAAACAAATAATAATAACGGTTCATGAAATTAAAGTATATATTAAACTTGGATAAATTAAATACAGAACGACTTTCTTAACTCTGATTTAAAAGAACCAAAAAATATGAAAGACTATATTAATTAATCGCCGTTGTTCTATATATGTGGATAAATATTGTCATAAACGTTGTATATATCTTTCATATCCCGACAAGTTCAGATTAATTGAGCAAGTAGTTTGAGTTATAGTTAGTTAGCTATTTAAATGTTGTTTAATTTGAATATTGATTATCACATTTATCACATTTTGCAATTGTTTCGGACTTATAGATTTATGTCTGAATGAGACCTTTAGCTTTGTCCTTAATTGTTCTTTAATCCCAATCTTCAATCGTTTTATTCATCACGTGTTTTAAATGTTGTTAAATATATCATCTAGCTTTTTTTTTTGTCATAAACGTATTTTGACAAGAGTCTTCATTAATGATGGCTTATTAGTGTAGATACTATAACAAACTTATGGTACTATATATTTACAAATTTTAATTTTTTAAAATGGTCACGGTTAGTCAAATAGTTTTAAATCAGTAAAGGAAGAAATAAGGCATATAAAATTATAAGGGGAGACTCACGTAAAACAACTTTTTTTTTTTTAGTTGTTGACATGTCATTTTATGATTGGTGTTTAGTAAAATCGGTTAATAAAACATATTTTTAAATCAGATGCTTTAAATTTGGTTCGATCCAGTTGGTTTAAATAAATTGGTCCGAATCTTTTTTTTTCTTTTTTTAAATCCACTAAACTATATCGTTTCACAGTCCTTTGATCCTCAACATTATCACTTTCACATAAGTTCTCTCATCTTTCATACCACTTTCAAAGAAGCTCTCTCATCTCTCGTATCTCATTGATGTGAACCCAAATTTTCTTCTTCTATTGACATCGGTCTCTCTCACTATCTCTGACAAGTTCGTCGGTCGTCTCCTGTGGTCTCCGATTTCGCGTGCCTTCCTTGTCCTCGTCGTCACTGGAGGCAGTAGCAGCAGCTCCCGGACCTGGACGTCGTCGCCGTTCCGTGCAATCTCGCGTTGTTGTTGCGCTCGTCGATGCCGAGACAGAAGCAGCAGGTCCCCGACTTCCTCCTCATCTTCAGCAACTCCTCGGCTCCCTTCGCACAACCTGGGCCCAATTTGGTGAGTTTCAACAAATTTTTCTGTTCGTCTTTTTTGTGTTTAGTTGCTGTGTTTGATTTTTTTGCCAAAAATAATCACATTGAGTGAAGATCACCAATATGAACACATGAAAATTCATAAAAAGATGAACTGTATGAATGATTGAAGTCAAAATTAGAATTTTTTACTATTTTATTAATAATTGTATAATTGGGATCAAACAGGATTAAATGGTTTATGCAAAAAATTGGTAACTAAAATTAAAATGGATTTTAAAATAAGTAGTGATGAAAGGAAACAGTAATATAAAAAATATAATTGTAGAAATGCAAATTGCAGAGAGAATATATAGCTATATATATGATAAGGTCTTAATATTCTTGTATGTCATTCTTTCTGTGTTGAATTTTTTGTCTTTTGTATATGTATTAAAGGTTTGCTGTGTCTTGTACTTTTTCATTAAGATTAAACAAAATATTAAAAGGGACAAATCTCGAATTGAAAAATCAAAGAACCAACAGAAAGTGATTAAAACAACTTTTCTATATGTATTCTATCTCAAAGTTTAAGATGCACGCACATCCAATCACGAAAGTAAACATTTGCAATGGCCATTTTTAATGGTTAGATTTGAGATCTTATTATTTATTTTTACGGTGATTTAGGTAGTTATAAAGTGTTATTAAAATTAAATTGTATATTTATTTTTATTAATAATTGTATAATTGTATAATTCTACTGATGAAAGAGAAACAATAATACCCTATATATTGAGCCATAAGTTAATGCTTGCCAAAATATTATCATTCTAATGTCTACTCTTGAATCTTGATAGCTTGATCTATTGCTGAAAAATTATTGAGATGAATTTGGTGTTGTTCTACTCAAATAATATTGATAGTTAAATCTTTTTGTTGCTGAAAATTATTACTGAATTAAATTTGTTAGTGATTGAACCTTGAATTTGTTACTTTTAGGCCCCTTGGGTTACAATTCCTCTTTGTATGTTGCGTTTTCTCTTTATAACTTGATTTTAATTTATCAATTTTTGATTTAAAGTTTGAGTTGCATACAAAGTTCTTGTTAACTTTTATTTTAGTCTATTTTTTAGTTTAGGTTAAGATGTCTTATGAAGCTATCTCCTAC
This sequence comes from Arachis duranensis, assembly GCF_000817695.3. NCBI lineage: Eukaryota > Viridiplantae > Streptophyta > Magnoliopsida > Fabales > Fabaceae > Arachis > Arachis duranensis. The sequence continues at coordinate 6,103,477 of NC_029773.3, read as the reverse complement.
TTCTACCTGTTCTTGTTTAGGGGTAAAATTTTCACCTTTTACATATATAAAATTAGAAAGAAAACGAGTCTGGATGCAATGGATGTTGATTCGGAACCACTTAATTCACAAGACAACGTTGAAGATTGCTTGATGACTGGTGTGGAAGAGAATGTAAATTGCACTTGTGATTGCGGTGACAGCAGTAGCAAGTTTGTTGTTGTGACGGCCGATGATATTATAAACCAAACATTTGAAATATCGGATGCAACTTATTACTTGTATGTGCGTTATGCAAGGTTTGTCAGGTTTAGAGTTCGCAAGGGTGATACAGCGCGTGGAAAATATGGAACACAACGCAGAAGGCAATTTTTTTGCAACAAGGAAGGAAAGAGAGCCGATAAACATATCTCTAATTTGAACAGGAAGAGGGAGCATAAAGCACTGACTCGTACGGGTTGTGAAGCCCTGTTTGCGGTGTACTTTGACACCAAAACTTCAACTTGGAGAGTTAAAAAATAGTTGAGAAGCAAAACCACGATCTTGTCTCCCAATGCTTGGTACACCTAATTCCAAACCACCATGGGATGAATGAGGCTCAAAAAGCTTAGGCGAACACCATGCATGATAATGGTCTACCAACCTCTAAAATAATGGGATTAATGGTAGGCCAAGCCGGGGGTACGGTTATGCTAATGTCGGGTTCACAAAGAAGGATCTGGATAACCACATTGAAAGAACTCATCATGCAAAGCTCATTGGTGAGGATTCTAATGCAACAATTAGCTATCTACTTGGAAAAGCCGATGTTGACCCCATGGCCATGACAAGGTACAGTGCTACTGATGAAAGTCGGCTGGCAAATCTATTTTGGGCAGATGGCATTTGTAGGGCGGATTATCAGTGCTTTGAAGATGTGCTTGCATTTGATACAACCTATCGAAAAAATAAGTACAGAAGACCGTTGGTAATCTTCTCAGGTTGTAACCATCACCGTCAAACATGCATATTTGGCTTTGCCTTGATAGAGAACGAACAAACGCCAACATATACGTGGTTGTCGCAAAACTTTCTAGATGTCATGCTGAATAAGTCTCCTAGTATTGTGGTCACATACGGTGATGAGGTAATAAAGGCAGCAATTCAAGAAATCTTCCCAAATGCAACTCACCGATTATGTGGTTGGCACATTCAGAAAAATATAACGGCAAACATAAAAAGTAAAGGTTTTTCCGACAACTTCAGAAGATGGTTGTATGCTCCATGGCATCCGGATGAATTTGAAGAATATTGGAAGAATATGATAAAAAAATATGGGTTGGAGGAAAATGAATGGGTACTAAATGAATATCAAAAGAGGAAAAGCTGGGCAAGCGCCTACTTGCGAGATAAATTCTGTGCTGAATTTAGAACAACATCAAGGTCTGAAGGGATAAACAACTTCATCAAAAGGTTTATTGGCATTCACCAAAGTCTTTTAGACCTAGTCTAAAATCTTGAATATGCTCTTAGGGATTATAGACACAACGAATTAGTTTCTCAATTTAAGACGGTGTACGGAGAGCCTATGTTAACAACTCGCTTAGCTGCATTGGAGCTTTGTGCTGCAAATTTTTACACACGGGAGATGTTTGGCAAAGTAAAAACAGAAATTGAAGGAGTGGTTGCATTAGATGTTATAAATGAGGAAAATATATCAACTATTGTTGTGTTAAAAGTTAAGGAGTGTGATAGAGGGCAACAATATACACCGTACTTTATGAGCACAACACCAAGAATATGGAGTGTGAATGTAGTAGGTGGAGTAGTGAAGGCATTCCTTGTAGCCACATGTTTTGTGCCATGAAAATGGTAGGTTTACAGAAGTTGCCAGAAAGTCTTCTTTTGAGAAGATGGTCCAAGGATGCTAAAAAGTATCTAGATGAAAGTTCAGTTGGAAGCACTATGCAAGACAGAGAAAGAGAATTTTTAATGCACTATGGCGCATTGTCAGTGGCAGCTACGTGGATGCTATTCTTAGGAGATCAAGATGGTCCTTCTTTCCATGACACTATAAATGAAGTCTCTCGTTTGTCCAAAACACTAGAGCAAAAATCGTGCTTGAAAAGTGGAACAAGAGATTCTTCCATGCCGAACTTTGTTGGTGACCCTTCAGTTGTCAAGACAAAAGGTGCACCAAAGGAAAAAAAAGAGAGAGGAAAACGGAGGTCCACTAAATGCAACAATGCCGGTCATGTAAAGAAGAATTATCCTGTGAAGAATAAGGGTGACAATTTGGGTGATAAGATTGGTGGTGGCACACAGGCTAGCTTTGGTGCAGAAGAGGTCAATCAAATTTAAAATGGCATTATGCTTTACTTGAATTAAAATAACCTGTTAAATTCTATGTTGTAGTTATACTTGATAGCAAGTTTGACTTTATGCCTTCTTTTGTCAGATGATTCAGATCAGAATAGGTTTCACCCGTTGCCTTTATATATTATCTCATTTGAAATCTTTTGAAAATTTGCACAGTTTAAATGTCAACTCCATCCTATTATAAGAATGCATCTCCAGTTTTTCTTATTTGTTGTCATATCCTTTTTTCTTTTAGAGGTGCAAGTCCTGGAGGAGATCCTGTTGGGAAGTCTGGAGAGCTAAACACAATATATTGGCTAGTCCTGGTCAAAAAGCATCTGAACCAGCATCCAAAACTCAGGACTTTTCGAAAAGTCCTTCACCACATGGTATGCCTAAACGTATAAAAAAAGGACGTGGCTTTACAGAGTGCTATGCCTTTACACGTAGATATCATTTTGTCAAGCTGGATTCTTTGGAACATGTTGGATATTGTTCTCAGTTTTATGTTATTTTTAGAAACTCAAGCTACATAAGATATTCTGAGCGCTCCCCTTTAAGACGTTTCTGGAGCCCACCAAAGGGTGGGAACCGTCCAAGATGCTTCCTCCCTCTCATTTGCCGTCACATAGTTATCCCTTGTTACCTTTTATTGTTACTTAACGAGATCTTAACCATATATAACTAGAATTGTCTATATACATGCTGTGGCATGATGGATGCTTCATTAAAATAATTTTTCATCGAACTATAACTGCATTTTCATGGTTATTGTGTTCTTATACTATACCTTTGTCCTCATTTCTTATGTTTTTCTGTAATTGCATTTTAATATAAACAAGTAGTGTTTCTTTCATGGAATCTAGTACACAAAAATGGAAAACAATAGTGCTTAAGCTTTATTCATATACTTGTTATTTTAGATACCAAAATAGAAGAAGTCGAAGTAGGAGCATCTCTCACAGTCCAGTGCGTGGCCGTTTTAGAGACCATGGTCGCAGCCAGAGTCCAGTACGTAGTCCTAGTCCTGAAGATAGGAGGCCTCGAATAAGTGACAGATTGGAATCCCGACTTGGTCCTCGTAATGATCTACCCTCTCCGGACAAAGGCAAGTCAATGTCCAATTCCAGGAGTAATAGATCTTCTAGTTCCAGATCACCTGATACGACACCACCAAAACGACGACATGATAAAATGACATCATCTCGAAGCAGGTTTAGATCAAGATCACTGTCTGGACAAAATGGGTTAGTTTCTTATGGAGATGCAATTCTTGATTCTGGGGCAACGTAGGTATGGTGCTACTAGTAAATCCCAAGCCTTGACAGGAGCTAAAATTGCTATACATCCTATAAAAATATCCAGTTGTTGGACATTGTGGCCATAATTTTTGTCTGTTTCTTCATCCGCTTGTCCTTTGTTAAATTAGGATGTTAAACCTGTAGAGCCTATTTTAAGTGTTGCCATTTAACTTTAAACCAAGTCACCAAGTCTCCTGAAGCCGTTTAGTTCAAGTAGGTTGTTGGAGCCAAAAATTTTAAGAGACGCCTATTAAACTGGTTGCAATTGTACATTATCTTAAGTTGGCATTGTTATGCTCATTATTTTCTTGAGAATAATTTGTGAAGATGATAACTTATCTCCCTTTGTTTCTGACATGTCTCATTTTGGTTGTGAGATATTTTTGTCATTGGTATTCTACCTCACTTTTCATTTTCAATGCTTTTGCTCAAAAAAATAGAGTAAACAAATAATCATCATTAACAATACAATTCGGTTTCTCATTTATAGTTCATATGGAATAATGAGCATACATTAGCTCAGGTGAAGACTATATACCCATTTTTCATAGAAAAAAATCTTGCAAAATAAATAAAGATGATGCCAAAAATAAGAAGTTGAAAGGAGGAAGAATAAGAAAGGGATTAACAAGTTGAAAGAGACAGTGGTGTTGGTTTCAAAGTGACCCTTCACTATATTTAATTTTATCCAACTCTATTTAACTCCACAAGAATACCTTTTTATTTTCTGCTTCATGAATTACTAATTTGAAGCTATAGTTAATCCTAAATTCTGAAGATATATCCGTGGACTATCTTTAGCACATGTTAAAACATTTCTAAAATATTTTTCAGCTTTATGTATAGTCATATATGTAGCAATCTCTTATCTCTGACCTGTAAAATTATGCAGCAAAAATAGCACTGCCAAGATATATCAAAGCATGCTTTCGTGTAATAAAAATTCTTCATCTCCTTCCTGGTGCATACCTCATTTTTGCATTCAATTTGTCATGGAAGGTTAAAGAATTCTCATCCATTCAATAATACTATATATATATAGTAAAAACTACTAAATTTAAAATTTAGGTTAGGTTTAATAATAATGAAACAATTGCTGCAAAGATAATGTATAAATTATTATAAATAAAAAAGAACAATATATATTTATAGTCCAAAAGAAATAATATATAAATCATTATAGACTAAAATATAAAGATAAAGTGTACTTCAAACAAAATTAAAATGGTCTAATCAGTCCATAACTTAACCAAATAAATGTGTTCTTAAAAGACACGATTACGATTAATAAATTTTTAACTAGAGGTATCTTAAAATCCTAAGTTTGAAGGACAGACTACTGCATCTTTTTTATTCCAGTCAGCAACAGCAAACTCTTTTATCATATCTCGCTTTGGGTTGAGCCATTTGTACACCAAATATACAGCCAATCACATTTTTGAGTAATTATTGACAACCTAACAGACATTAACAATAATATTATTTAATTAAATAAACCCAACAAACTAAATATTATAAAATTCATAGACGCTTTTTCTACTCATGACTTATTGATGCCCCAATAGTGATTGAGGATCATCCATTCAGCGAACCAAATACCACAATCATTCCTTCACCACAATTCAAGGCACACATTAACAAAACAATATTATAAAAGAACAAACAGCCAAAAAATTAATTTGTACTTTGAAAATTCATATTTTTAAACTTACGATTTGGTATTTTGTTGTGGGACAGTTGGCTCAGAGAATTTATACTTAGAAAGTTGAAGGTTTTTATGTAAAGGTGTTTTTTGGAAGTTTTTATCGAATACAAACTTCTCAAGATAAGTTAACACATCGTCAATGACACTTTTACGCTCTGTCATCGATGTACAATGCTTGAACGAGTCCATATATCTCATGGTCTCATAAAGCAAATTAACCACTATGAGAAACCAATAACCATTAAGGTAAATTGGCACAAAAATCTACAACATTCAGAAGATAATTCTTAATAAAAACAGCAATGGAATATTAATATTTCAATTAATTGAATATTGACTGAAATTAACGAATCTCGTATAAACCGTCGAGGTCTCCCATAAAGTTATCCTTGATGTATTTCATTGTGCTGAAACATTTCTGTTTCGAACTTAAAACAATTTGTTACATTGCATATTGAACTAAGTGAGGAATCTTATTATATTTATAATATAACTAAGAAGATATATTTATATTGAAGAGTAAATTTGAATTGCTAATGTCAGTGGCAAAAACCATTGGTTGCCTAATTTGATTTTACTTGGCCCAAATGGCCCTTTGGTCATCATCAAACAAATTAAAGTAAGGACCTATGGATTAAAGACAATCACGGTTATGCTGCACTAATCCAAATTTTATAATTTTGCAAGCATAACAAAGAAATATTGCTGAAATAATTCTTACATCACCAATTATTGGCTTGCCGGGCATAATAGTCCAAAAAGTCTCATGTGTGTCCATATAATGATCGTCTGGAACAAGCACTTTCCTTAAATCATGTAAAAGAATATTATACTATGGTATTAGAAAATATTAAAAAAATAATTATATAACAAATCAACAACTAAAATGAGAAATAAATTAATTTTACTTACTTCGAAGCCAAATTATTTCCAAAGATGTAAGCAGCTATAGCCAGCTCATATTCAAAAACGTTCATCTCTTTAGCTAGTCGAAATAAAAGGTCCAAACACTATAAAAACAATGTCAACATTAATTATTTACTCAAGTGTACACACAAAATTCTATTAATAACAATGTTATTCTAAAGACCGTAACTTACATGTGACATGTCATCTCCGTTCATGTTTGGATTATAATTATTATAGTAAAGCCATTAACGGCCTGGAGGAAGCTTCTTCCAAAATGTAATTCTTTCTACAAATTCAAAAAATATGACAATTAATTTAAAAAGTAAGGCAAATATGAAAGATATAACAGGGAATTTGATAATGATATTAATGCTTTGACTATCACAATATAAATGATGTTAATGCTTTTAATTTCTTTAGAAAGATATAATGGGGAATTTGGTATAATTGAGATTTGATAATATGAAAACTTTTTGTTGTGCTTGTGAATAGACAATTCTTCCCTTATTGGTTCAAAAATCCGTTTAGAGTGCTTCCAAAAGTAGTCTAATTGGCTTTGCGTCTTTCCCCAAACCGGTTATTCTATTTGAAGAGTTTCGTGCTGATAATATTCAGCACCAAGAATGTCATCTTTTAATCTAAGTAGCATATTTATCTTATAAAACTATTCTTGATTTTCTTGCTTGCTGCTACAACAGGTGGAAAGAGGAAAATAAAATTGCCATAAAGTTGCCCTTAGTAAGTTGCAACTAATTCAAGGCAGGTTGATGGGAAGTAGCAACTCTACACATATCACAATTCATAATTGTACTCTCATCTTACAAATAATACAAAGGATTATATAAGAACAATTATAACAGTTTGGTTTATTTTTATTCTTTTATTTAAAATGATTTAAGAAAAAAAGATAATGATAAAAAATATAATTATAAAAATTAATAACAATAATAAAAAATAAAAAATAAATTGTGACATTTGTTAAAATAAAACATAAAACCTTAACTTCGGAGACCGGTAATCCATGCTTCCTTCTTTTGCACATCGGTGTCCTTTTTTTCATTACTGGCTCATCACCAAATACATTGCGGGGTTGGCGTCAAGGAAGCGTTTCAAACTATCTGACGGTGGTGTAACAGCTGCAGCAGTATTCGAAAGCTTGACACCGTGATTCTCAATTTTTGATGAGGAACCAACCGTTTCCACAAATTTTGGCAGAATTGTTGTTATCCCATCCACAACAGCTTTGCGTATCATCGTTTACAGTGCCTCGACAACACCCTTTCCAAGCTGCAAGATGCCATACAATAAGACACGCATTACTAAATAATAAGGTAACAACACAACAAATCTTGACATCACAAAAGATAACTACACATGTGTTTAAAAAAACTTGCTAAGAAAGCAAGGCATCTTCGGCTATGACAGCCAAAAAATACATTACCTTCTCATCCAAAGCAGAAAAGTGCATGTTCAATTCTCCCTTAGAAGTTACAGAGGCTACCGGTGTTTGCTAGTCAAACCAAATAAATTTCACTATTGATATTAGACTAAGACAAAAATAGAAAATAAAAACATATTACAAAAGATTGATAATCATATTTTTTATTTAACAAAAACAGATATGATTACCTTACTCATCCTCTTTGCTCCTTCAGTTTACTGTGCCTGAAAAAAAAAAAGAGTGCTTAGGTTTAAAACATCACGTAAAATACTGTTATTTATAGCGATAACCAACAAAAATGGTACAGAAATCTAATTTTATTCTAAAGATATCCTAATAAATAATAACAATATTCTAATTTCAAATATGATATTCAAAATCAAATTCAATCTAGTGATTTTTTATAAAAATGTCCTACAAAATAATAAAGATAATCCAATTTACGATCTCATATTCTAATTAAAGATCTTATATTGAAATTCTAATTTATCCATTTGTTATTAGAGTGGCCTGCTTCCACGAATCTCCACCGTTGCTACGAGGAATCACAAACCACCACTCAGGAATCACATAATTACAGAGAGTTGGCGTAGGCCTTGTTTTCTCCGTAATCTCAACGGTAGTGGCTGCAATTGTTGAGGTGAAAATAAGGGACAAATGGAGAAAAGACCCTTCTAACCCCATAAGCCTGTTCTGGCTTTCATTCCAGTACGCTATATTTGGTGTTGTGGTATGAGCGGATTTAGCGACGGTTAATTACTTCTGCTAGATTAGGTGATTTTTACCAACCTTTGGAATCACAGCAGATAAATCTGAATTTGTGGTAAATTCGTTTGGCGGCTGATAAAAATTGTTGCTGATCCGTCTGTTATATCTCATGCCAACAATCACTATAAATCAGCAGCGTACAAATAACCGAATAATAATGAACCCTTACCCATCACAAGAAGAATACAATTACATTTCATCTCTAAGAAATAATAGACCACAATCAGATCAAACAACCTAACTATACTACATGGCAAAAGCAAAACCGACATCCACTCTATAAATACAAAACCCTAAACAAGCAAAAGGTACGCTATTCACTTTGAATTGCATCATACTCATCTCATTCTCTTTCTGACTTGAATGTTCTGCCATTGCAGGTGCTCACCGCTGCCGTTCTTGGAAAGCTGATGTATACCTCATCCAACCCAAGTAGAAGTGAGTTTAACCCTGGATTGGACGAGCTACACCCCTTCCACAGCTTAGCACGCAGGAACATTTGGTGCCCACCGTGGGGCCTGAAAGTTCTAAACTAACCCCACCTTTACTTTTTTTATATTGTTTTCACCTCTCTGTTGCAGGTTATAACCTATGGCAGACGAGCGGAGAAATCCTCTTCCTCCCCTGTCCCAGGCCTAAATATTAGCCATCAATGAATCCCTACAAGCGTAAAACTAACAGATGACCGACTTGTGGAATCAAAGACAACACAATCAAAGCAAAGGGGAAGAGCACAAGAACCCTGAAAATAAAGATGACGAAGATGAGAACACGTTGGAGGCCAAACCATTAGTAACAACCACCACGAAGCCAACGGTGAAGAGAACCAATTCATTTTCAAAAGACATCATGAACTTTCAGATGCCGAAGAACTTCACTTTGCCAACAACTTCGAAACCCTACGAAGGAATTGGCGATCCCAACATACATGTCACTAAATTCTACGCGATGATGTTTATGAACGGTGCATCTGATTCAATACTCTGTCGCACATTCCCTACCTTTTTAGACGGTGTTGCCTTGATCTTGTTTTCTAGCTTGCTTGCAAGTTCTATATCAAGTTCCAATTAGCTAGTCAACCTTTTCGTTAACAATTTTGCTGCCTCAAAGATCTATGTACACGACTTAGACTACCCCAGTACCATAAAACAAGGACAGAATGAAATCCTTAAAGATTACATGAAAAGGTTCGCAAAGAAACCATGGAGATGCCAAACCTCAATCCAGAAGTTCACCTACACACATTGAAAAGTAGGCTTCAACCTAGAAAGTTCCAGAAGACTATAGTTGTGACAAAACCAAAGACACTGGCCGAGTTCAGAGAAAAAGCAACAAGCTAAATTGAGATAGAAGAATTCTGACAGATCCAAAAAGCAGAGAGGCCCAACCCTAGCCGAGAAGAAGATAGACGAAGCAAATACCCAAAAAATAAACCAGACCAGAAACCCTTCAAACTCACTCCAAAATTTGACACGTACACCCCTTTCAACACTAAGAGAGAGGACATCTTCAAAGACATCAAACTTCTAAATAAAGGAGGAACCTATCAAAACCAACGATATGTGGACAAAATAAAATATTGCACTTTCTATCAAAAGTATGGACACACTACAGACGACTATGTTATAGCAAAAGATCTTCTTGAGAAGCTAGCCCGCCAAGGTTTGCTAGTAGGGGGTGGCAGGCGGGGAAGCCCGCCCCGCCTAAGTGCGGGTTGGAAGGCTAAACCCACCAAATCTCCTCTTTTTTTACTATTAACTATTAAATAATATATATAATTTTATAATAATAGTAAATTTATAATTTCTAAAAGCATAAAAAATTATAATTTTTATATTCACAAACATTAGAGTCTTTGTAATTATAAATATTGTCTCCAAAGTAAAATAATCATAATCCAAAATATAATTATAAATATTGTCTCCAAAGCAAAATAAACATAATCTAAAACATTCAATTTTCATCTTCATTCTCTTGTAAGTTGGGTTAGGGAAAGTTAGGTTTTGGCAAAAAAATTGAAAAATACCCCCTTGTCAAAAAACACTAAACCCGACGGGGAAGCCCGCCTCGCCCCGCCAAAGTCAACGGTTTAAGCATTACGGATTAGGCGGACTTTTGCTATTTGGCGGTCCCGATTTTCTAGCCCGGCCCACCTTTTTTGGCGGGTTACACGGGCCGAGCCGACGGATTTAGGCCCGTTTGCCACCCCTATCTGCTAGACAAGTACATTTACAGCCGATGACATAAACAAAACCCGAAAAACCTCGACCAACATTCTAAATCAAGTGAACACCACTACCATAGCCTCCAAGCTAGCTCTCTCCTTTTTCAGTTTCTTTTCTGAATCATTCGCCAACCTCACTTTTTCTTCCAAGGCCTTAACTTGGTCCAATGCCTCCCGAAGCTTATCACTTTTCTCTGCATTCTCCTTCATAACTTGATCAAAACAAACCCTATCAGAAGCATCCCTCATGTACTTTAGCTCTTGAGTTCGGCCAATGGACATCAGCCAAGCTCCCATGACCTGCACAATCTTTACCAGACATCATAAAAAAAAAAACAACACCCCATATACCTGCAAATACTAAGCAATCTCAACATCACCAACATCCTGGACGTAGGGGTGACAATGGGGTGGGTAGAGACAGATTGTTGCCCTACCCGACTCCGCCTCGCCCTACAATAATCCACATCAAACCCGCCCTGCTTCTACCCGCAGGTAGTAAAAAGTTAAAACCCTAACCCGTCCACCCCGCCTCTACCCGCTCCTATAATTATTAAAATCTAACAAATAAAATTAAATTTTAAAATTTATGTAACAATTATTACATACATAACATAAATTAAAATAAAAATTTAAATATAATACAATATTATTGATCATTTTATATATATTAAAAGTATATATATATTAAATACCAAGAGCGGGTTTAAC
>NC_029773.3:6085141-6091716 GCF_000817695.3 Arachis duranensis | reverse complement strand
TTTAACCTAAACCCACCCCGCTCGATTTTCCAGCCCGGCCCACCTTTTTTGGCGGGTTACACGGGCTGAGCCAACGAATTTAGGCCCGTTTGCCACCCCTATCTACTAGACAAGTACATTGACAGCCGAGGACATAAACAAAACCTGAAAAACCTTGACCAACATTGTAAATCAAGTGAACACCTCTAGGGGTGGCAGCAATACCCGAACCCGCAGGTACCCGAACCCGCCCCTACCCAGTCGAGGCGGGTTTAAACCCGACCCGCAGCAGGGCGGGGTCGGGTTTAGGGTTACTTCCTCACCGTCACTCATTTCCGTTCTCAACCCTAGGCATTAGGCAAACTCACTTCGTCGCTCTTCACTCCTTCAGCTCTTCTCCAAGGCTGTCAAGGACCACATCCTCTGATCAGCTGTGCCAGTAAGTCGCCATCACAGCTCGTCCGATCGTTTTAGCCGGTCAGCCTCATCACATTCGCCTTCGCGCACCAAGACACCAACCCTCCTCATTCACTTAGGTCACCTCGCCACTGTCGCTCACGGAGCTAACGTCGGCGTCGCTCACAGAGCTCACGTCGGCGTTGCTCCCTCTTCTCGCTGTCACTGTCCTCGCTGTCACTATCCTCGCCAACTCGCCTCTCGGATCTGCGGTCTCTACTCTGTGCTCACCTTTTCATCCCTCATTCCTCTGTCGTCATCTCTTTGGTGACTGGTAAGAACATTGAAACTTTTGACTGGGTAGATTCCTACATTGTGTAGCTCTTCTTCTTGTAAGATTCTTCATTTTTTTAATTTGGGTGATAACAGATTTTCTAGGGAGTTTCCTGAGTTTGTTACTAAGTTTGGTGGGTTGAAATAGCTTGATTCAGGGAACAATATGTTTGTTGGCTGAATTTGTCAGACTTTGTTGGGCTAAAGCTTGTAAAATTGAAGTTGTTTTGGCTTCTTTGATGATTGGTTATATGGAAAACAAGAAGTGCATATTTGGTTTTGATTTATCATTTTTATGCATTATGAATTTTGATTTTATTCTGATTTTATTCTGTTAAGAACAAAGGCCAGAGCAATAAGGTTAGTGTTAATCATGTTATGAAGAGTTCATATACGGACATTTTTAAAGCTCACAGGGGCGATTTTCTAAAACTCTTTTATCTGTTTTAGTATGTTGCAGTTTTTGGTTGAATAAATTTGGCTGAATTTTGCCTAAAACTTCTTATTTTTGTGCAATTTTGCTTTGAAACTCCTTCTCTGGGAATGTTCCAAAATCTACATTGCCTAACTCTTCTTCTTGTAAGAGACTTCAGTTTCTTGATTTGAGTGATAACAGATTATGAATTGGAATTTGAAATTCTAAGACACTAATAATATTCTAATTTTTCATTTATGCATTCTAATCTTTATGTATTTATGATATGATTTTAATTTTATTGATATAGGTGTTTTCAAATTACTTCATGGCTAGTAATGCCAGAGAAGACACACAAAGTAACAGTGTTGCTCCTAATGATAATGAAATTGAAGTTCAAAGTAATGCTAATCCAACTTCAGAAACTCCACAAGCAACTGATAATGTCTCAACTCCAGAAGGATCTACTCCTAATGAAGGTGACAATAAGACTCATGTTAAGAGTGCTTATTGGGAGTATTTTGATCGTTTGAAAGTTGAAGGTGAATGGAAGGCGAAATGCAAGTTTTGCAAGATTGTGCTTAATGCAAATCTGAGGAATGGTACCAAGTCATTGAGGAACCATGTGGATCGATATTGTAAGAGAATAAAAGTGGCCAACTCTTGGCAATCATCAATTGTTGAATCATTGTCAAAACAATCACAAAAGCAAAAAGGGAATGAAGATGGCTTTGTGTTTGATCCTTCATTCACAAGAAAATGTGTTGCTGAAATGTTTGTTTTGCATAGTATCCTATGAGTTGTGTGGACCACCATGGATTGAGACGAGCTTTTGCTTCAATGCAACCGACATTTAAAATGCCTAGTCGAAACACTGTCAGAAAAGACATCTTGAAGATGTATGGGGACGAGAAGTGGAAGTTAACTCTTCAACTAGATGAAAATGATAGTAGAGTTGCAATAACTAGTGACATGTGGACTTCCAACCAAGAAAAGGGATACATGGTTGTCACGGCTCACTATATTGATAGTTCGTGGAAGTTGCATATGCGTCTATTGAGGTACTTTAAAAATTTTAAAAACTTTTATACATTGTGTTGTTTTCATATGTTGAGTTTCATTAATCTAAAAATGCATGCATGTTTGTTAATCTTTTCAGCTTTTGTCATGTTCCTTGTCCTCATATAAGTGAAATTTTCACTGAAACGTTGATGAAAATATTGTTAGAATGGAACATTGATAGAAAATTGTCCACTGTTATATTGGATAACTGTTCTACTAATGATGTTATGATAGACAGACTGTTGGGGTGTTTAGATTTTTTATTCTTGATGTTGGGGGGTACATTGTTGCATATGCATTGTTGTGCTCATATATTGAATTTGATTGTGAAGGATGACTTAAGTATTGTTAAGGAAAGTGTAGAAAAGATTCGTAGTAATGTATTGTATTGGACTGCAACACAGAAAAGGAACGAAACTTTTGTGAGTTGGTGTGCTAAAACAGCGATCTCATTTACTAGGAAATTAGTTCTTGATTGCCCAACTAGATGGAACTCAATTTATTTAATGTTAGAAACTGCTTTGTTGTATAAAGTTGTTTTTTCTAGGTTAAGGCAGAAGGAACCCCAATATAAAACTGTGCCAAGTAATGAAGAGTGGGAACTTGCGAAGGAAATTTGTGATAAATTGAAGTTATTTTATGATGTTACTCAACTGTTTTGTGGGTCTAAATTTCCGATTGCTAATCTTTATTTTACTCTGGTTTGTAAAATAAAAGTGTCATTGGATGAATGGAAAATTTCTACTAATCCATTAATTGCTAATATGGCATCTAACATGAAGAAGAAATTTGAAAAGTATTAGGATGAAATTTATGGCATTATAGGTGTTGCTGCTGTTTTAGACCCTAGGTACAAGATGGTTGGGGTTAAGTTCCAATTTGAAAAATGTATCCAGATTCAACAGAATGCTCCAAGCAAGTTGATAGAATTCATCAGTTGTGTAATAAGTTGGTTAATGAATACACTCAAAAAATGAGTTCTGATGTATCACATGTCAGTGTTGGTGTTGGTACAAAAGAAGTTAATGAAAGTGAAAATGCAAGTCTATTTGGGGGTGATGATTATATGGTGTATCTTAAAAAAGAAAAATGACAAGGAGTTCATATGTGAATGTTGAGTTTGATCATTATCTTGAGGGAAAAATTCATCCTTCAAATGATCCTAATTTTAATGTTTTGAAATGATAGAAGAACAATAAGATGAAATTTAAAGTTCTTGCAAAAATAGCTAAGGATATATATGCTATTCCAGTGTCCATTGTTGCCTCTGAATCTGCTTTTAGTACAAGTGGTCGTATAATTTCTCCTCATTGCGCAAAGCTCAAACAAGACGTAATTGAAGCTTTGATGTGTGGCCAAAGTTGGTTGTGGGCTCCTTTGGGAAGTAAAGGTGATATATTGATTAATTTTCATTTATGTTAATTTTTTACATAGTACCAATTAATTTATTAATTGTTATATCTTTTGATTTTCAGGTTTAAATCTTGATTTGCAAACTTATAATGATGATAAAGATGTTGAAAGTGATCAAGAATAAGGGTTGAAGATTCCTTTATATCTAATATTGTAATTTCTTTATTTTGGTGTTAAATTTGTAGTGATCTAACACTTTTTTTTATTTCAAGTTATTTGAGCTAATGACATTGTATGAATTTTATGTTTGTATTTTAATTTATCTATGAATTTTAAGTTTTTGTCTTAATTTAGATATGAATATGTAAAAATTAAAATATTTAATTTTTATAGGGGTGGGTACCCACAGTGGCGGGTAGTACTTGAGTAACGGAACGGCGGGGCGAGGTCGGGTAGGGTAAAAACCCGCCCCTACCCGCCCTACTGCCACCCCTAAACACCACTACCCTAGCCTCCAAGCTGGCTCTCTCCTTTTTCAGTTTCTTTTCTGAATCATTCGCCAACCTCACTTTTTCTTGCAAGGCCTTAACCTGGTCCAATGCCGCCCGAAGCTTATCACTTTTCTCTGCATTCTCCTTCATAACTTGATCAAAACAAGCCCTATCAGAAGCATCCCTCATGTACTTTAGCTCTTGAGTTAGGCCAACGGACATCAGCTGAGCTCCCATGACCTGCACAATCTTTACCAGACATCATCCAAAAAAAAACACCCCGCATACTTGCAAATACTGAGCAATCTCAACATCACCAACATCCTGGACGTAGGGGTGGCAATGGGGTGGTAGAGACAAATTGTTGCCCTATCTGACCCCCGCCTCGTCCTACAATAATCCACATCGAACCCGCCCTGCTTCTACCCGCAGGTAGTAAAAAGTTAAACCCTAACCCGTCCACCCCGCCTCTACCCGCTCCTATAATTATTAAAATCTAACAAATAAAATTAAATTTTAAAATTTATGTAACAATTATTACATACATAACATACTCACCCTGCCCCTACCCGCCCCGATCAAAATTAACTAACATTTTAATTTTTGAATATTCATATATAAATTATGATAAAAATTTAGAATTCATACTTAAATTAAAATACAAACATAAAATTCATACAACGTCAAATTACTTGAAAGTAAAAAAAGTTAATGTTTGATGACTACAAATTTAACACCAAAATAAAAATATTACATAATTAAATATAAGAGTCTTCATAACTTATTCTTGATCACTTTCAACATCTTCATCATCATTAAAGGTTTGGAGGTCAAGATTCAAACCTGAAATTCAAAGAGATAACAATTAATAAGTTAATTAGTCATGAAACTATCTTAAAGAACCTACATTGATGGAATTGAAAAACTAAGCAAACCATATAGAATGCTGTTGGAAAAGATATAAAAAATGATAAATAATATCATAAAATCAGATTAGTAATTAGCCATCAATAATCAACAACTCAAAATCAACAATCCACAGCACAAAATCAAATTATCAATCATAAAAAAGATAACAATAATAGACACTCACTCTTTGTGACAAGTGCAACAAATTAAATCATCTTTATGCTATTGGAAATTTTTTATGACTAACACAATAATATCACACTGTAGTCTCTTCTCTAAATACTTAAACCGGCTTGACAAGAACTAACTTTTAAAAAAAATTAAGTTTATTCAATGTTAATTCTAATAAAATTCATTGTATAAAATAAGAGTAACAAATTTACAGTTAACAGGTTAATAATTTAATAAGCAAATTTGATACAACAATGCTAAATATAAGCTGTAACATCACCAACTTTGACACAAGAGACCAAGGGAAAGAAAAAAGAAAAATAATAAACACTAAGCAGCTAGAGAGAAGAAAGATCAGATTTTGTATTTACAGAATTAGTGTACCTCATATCTCATTATAAGCAAGTGAATCACTCATTACCTAAATGAGTTTCATGTGTATACATAGCAAGCATGATGACTTGATGGTGTTAGATTGAATTCAATTATAATTAATCAAGCACAAATCACAAGAATATACAAAAGGATTACATTCATTGACTGACTCTGAATCAGCTCCAAAAGAATACATGGCATTATGGATAATCAGCCTTCAATTTTATAACTACCACAAGTATCTTGATTCCTAGAAAATATTAATCAGGAAAGTCATAAACAATGCTTAAACAGGAAAGCCATATGATATATATTTAACATAAAAAATGAGAAGTAATAGATAATTTCAGTTTCCAAACATACTTTGATTTAAAAAAATAAAGATACATAAGGCCAACACACATAAATTAGCCTGATTCTTATTAGCTAGTAAGAAAACTTACAGTTATTACTCAAACAAATTGCAAAGCTCATGTTTTAAAGAAGTACATAATAACATAAATCAACTCAGCAAAGGAAATGTTAATTTCTTTAAAAAGGAGAGGACCTTGGCAGGGCAACAAGTTCCTAAGGGCTGAGGACATCATTCTTTATATCGTCATTTAGGAATTTTTCAAGATCAATAATTATTGTACTCAAAGAAGTAATCTGTAAGTAATGAGTAAAGGAGGAGTGCTTGCTGCTTACCAGTTAGACGACGACAGTGGAAGGAGGGACCGGAGACTGCAAATCGAAGAGACGAACAGCGAGGAGAGTGACGGCAACGAGAGAAGTGCAACAGAAGTGAGTACGGTGAGGGAGAACGGCGAGGTGAGCGACTGCGCGACGACGGCGGTGAGCGACTGAGCAAAGCAAGCAACAGCGGCGGTGAGCCACGGAGGCGGTGAGCAAGGTGTGGGTTTCTGGGATCTGGGTAAGGGTAAGTAAGTGCTGTGTGTGTTTCTAGGATTTGGGTATGTGGGTAGCAGTGACCGTACGAGGGAGGCAACCCTAATTGCTAAAAGAGATATTTATATGAAGGAGTATATGTACACTCCGGGGCGGGTAGGGGCGGGTTTACTATGAACCCGACCCCGTCCCGCCCTGATCAA
>NC_029773.3:6060927-6085049 GCF_000817695.3 Arachis duranensis | reverse complement strand
GGGACGGGTCGGGTACCCACGGGTTCGGGTACTCCTGCCACCCCTAAGGGACGGGTAGGGGTTAGGTGGGTACCCACGAGTTTGGGTAGTCTTGTCACCCTAGACGAGCTTAACATTGGCCGGACATTACCATACTCATCAAACACAAGCGGGTAGTGTTGTCACCCTAGACGAGCTTAACATCAGTCGGACATTAACCATACTCATCAGACACAAGCATGAAGGGAAAATGGCCACTTTACATAGAGGTAAGATCCTTATTGCCCTTATACCCATGCAGCTATTTCTAGTTTTCAATATACCTTTCCACTTCCTCTAAATTAACCTCCTTATCAACAAATTTAGTTTCGGTGAAATCCACTGTAGCTTCTTTTTCATTTACCCTTTTTCTTTTATACCCAACCTTCTTTCGTGGCGATGCTTGATTCACCTCGGCCCCTCTTTCAGCATTTGCAATATTACTCGACCATTCCTTATCCACATTCTTCTCTTTAAAGAAAGCACACAAACTACTCGATGTAACCTTCGGCGCTTTCTCACCTGCAAAACAACACACAAACAACAATCAATGCCAAAACACTATAACATTAGCAGAACACCAACTCTTTTTACATTACCTAAATACTCGGTCAAGGATTCTTTATCAGACTCCAACTCAAGCAACTCAGCAATAGCCAATAACCTTGACGACGATATGTTATTTACTAGAAACTCCACAATCATTTCATCTCTATACTCCATCCGATCCATTCCTAGTATCTGACGCGGTGACGCATGCCAAAACAAAGGAAACCTTTCCACAAAAAACTCATCAACATAAAACGGATACTCTTGCTTAGACGACCTAACTTTCACAAACATTTTCTTAAATCCTTTGAACGACAATTTGTAAAGAATAAATATAGCCCAGTTAGGAGCACTAGCCAAGTTCAACCATAACCCATTCCTCACCTCTTTCGCCTGAAACAAAACAAAAAACACCTCCAGCGATGGTTCAATTTCAAGAAAAACCATTAATATCTCAAACCCTCTCACGAATTCCAAGAATTTGGATGCAATTGAGAAGGTGCACATTTCATTTGTGTCAAAACACCACATTCGAGGGAAGTAAAGGGAAACTCAATTCCCAACTCCATAAACAAACAAACATACATAAAAAATACTCAAATTCCTTTCTTATATGACATATGCAATCAGACTGCCACCGCTGTCGTTCTTGAAAAGCCGAGATATACCCTAGGTCGGATGTGCTATATCCCTCCACAACTTACCACGCAGGAATATTTGCTATATTGGTATTTTAATCGGTCAAGTGTTTGCCGTGGTTTAAAACTGCTGCTGAATTCTAATTTGTTTTTGAAACCCAATGTTTATATTATGGTGATTCAGTTTACTGCTGCGAAATTCTTTGTTATTTTTTTAATTCTTTTTATTGGTTGAATACATTTCTTTTTTCTGTTTAATAATCAATAATTTTTTATTTTATATCATTTTTATTATTTTAAAATATTTATTAAAAATTCATTGAAATAACATTCAACTGCAAAATAAAATTGCTAAGTGAATAAAGTATATTATATACAACTGATTTAATAGTTGAACTTTTTATGTCCAATTAAAAATTTTCTCCAAAGAAATCTTTATTCCCATTTTTATTTCTACGGTATCTTCCAATCCGATAGACCAAGGATTAATTCGTCGCGCGCAATACTAAATTCTATTTAAAGGTTTGTTGTTGGCCAATGAGTTGCTGCATGCATAAAGCAAGATTCAAACTCTGACACTTATTTAAATAGACTAGTAAATTAACCACTAGACTAAGTTAACTTGGTTGCGAACCTTATATATACTTGACTTAAATATTACTTTTTCTGTTCGGCTAAAAAATTAAATAATAGATATTGACAAATAGAGCTACCTCCATAAAACAAATATTATTAGGGAATATTTTTTACTTATTTATTCATTGAGAAGAACAGCACTCAGAATTTGACATGCGCAGTGTGCTCAGAATCTTGCTCAACCCTATTTAATAAAATTAAAAAGAAAAAAAAAACTGTATACAAATCTTCGAAACTAACAATGGAATAAAGGATAGCAACATTATTACAATATATTATACTGTAAATACTTCTATCTGTATTATTTGCTAACAATCACGCCAATTTCGGCATTCTATGTGTCTCTTTGATTTGATCTGTGACTTTAAATTAGGAGATATGTGTATTTATGTTGTATGTAATTTAGACACTAATAATCTCTATTAATTAGTTGAATTGCTCAAAACCGTGATTTGCGCCTTCTCATATTATTGTCGGTTCCCATCTATTGTCCCACCTTTTCCATAATTAGAAAAATAAAAATACGTCTCACGTTGAAAGTGAGTTTGTAATAACTAATGACTTAGTACCGGGAAAATTTAGATAAAGTCAATTTTGTACGAAATTAATAATTAAGAATAATTAAATAAAAATTTAATTAAATTATTTAATAATTTTTAATTATTAATTTTATATAAAACTAATTATATCTAAATTTTTATTGTCTAATATTCAATTTTAAATAAGTTAAAGGACTTTATTCACTTGCATAAAAAGAGAGAGATTTTATACTTGCATTATCTCTCAATGGTGAACACGGAACAGAGCAAAAAGTGCAACCTCTTAATATTTTCGTACAGTATTTGAGATTATAAACATAGTTATTAGAATTAAATTAGTAATTAAATCGATTAAATTACTGATTTATTAGATTATTAATTTTAGGCGTGAAGTTAGATGAAATATTAGAAAAGATTAAAAATATTTATATAATAAAATAAAAATAAAATAAAATTTTAAAAAAAATTAAACTAAAATTTATATATAATTTACACGTAAAAAGTTAAAATTAAAAAAGGCTATTACTCTCCTTTATCATTATGTGGCTCTATTCTGATTGGTTCAATCGATAGATTATAAATTGAATCGATTAATTCAATCTCACATAAATAAAAATATAAAATAATCAACACAGAACAACATATATACAATAATATATATAACAACAACAACATAGAACAACAATGAACAATATATTACACTATAAAACAATATATTACGCTATAAAATAAAAAATTGAATAATTTACCAAGAATCAACAAATTATAATCAACCAAATATAATCAATAACAAATTTAGAATTCAACTCAACTATAATACAAATTTAACTCTAAATCCCACTATATTTCCATCACAAAAAAATTACTAAATATTCCTCCCATATGCAATGAATTCAACTATTCATCTTCATTTGTTTCTAATTTTCAAATTCAAAATTTTCAAACACTGAATCCTAGCCTCTCTAAAACACTGTATCTAATGACCATCACAAGATTCAAATTCACTACCGATCTAATCATTTCAATATCACACATCAAAATAAAGACAAATTTGGAATTTTTTTTTTAAACAGAGGCAAATTCATAATCACAAGCAAAAAATTTCAGTACTACAATATTAATCAACAAATTTAATCAACCAAATATAATCAACTACAATATAGATTCAACAAATTTAGTTAATCAACATCATTAATCAGTTAATCAATATTATTATTCCAAAAAAGGTAGAACTCTGTCTCTCGTGGATTAACTGATTAGTTATAATGATGTTGATTAACTGATTAATGATGTTGATTAACTGAATTTGTTGAATTTTGATTGTGGTTGATTATATTTGGTTGATTATAATTTGTTGATTAATATTATAATGCTGAAAATTTTTGCTTGTGATTATGAATTTGCCCCTGTTAATAAAAACTCTCCAAATCTGTCTTTATTTTGATGTTTGATATTGAAATGATTAGATCTGTGGTGGATTTGAATGCTGCAGTGGTCATTAGATACGGAAATGGATCCTCTCCAGTTTTTTCAACACTTGACAAAATACAGTGCAATCTCTTACCTTTGATTTTAATAGTGGGACCAGAAATAAATAAGAGAGAGAGTGTGGTGAATGGTTAGATTAAACACTGCACACCATCCAGTTTTTTATTCACTGGAGAGGATCCACTCCCATTAGATACAGTGCTTTGGAGAGGTTAGGATTCAGTGTTTGAAAATTTTAAATTTGAAAATTAGAAACAGTTGAAGATGAATAGTTGAACTCATTGTATATGGGAGGAAGATTTAGTAATTTTATATGATGGGAATATAGTGGGATTTAGAGTTGAATTTGTATTATAGTTGAATTGAATTCTAAATTTGTTATTGATTATATTTGATTAATTATAACTTGTTGATTCCTGGCAGATTATTCAACTTTTTATTTTATAGTGTAATATATTGTTTGTTACTGTTCTATGCTGTTGCTGTTGTATATATATTATTGTATTTATATTGTTTTATGTTGATTATTTTATATTTTTATTTTTGTGGGACCGGTTAACTGGTTCAACCTGTGATCTATCGGTTGAACTAGTAACCCAGTGACCTGATAACTTGATCAGTTTAATTATTGGTTCGATTCTGACAACTATGCTTTTTCAACAAGAAGGTGTTGGTGTTGAAACGAGCTGCCACCTCAAACCAAATCATCTCTAGAACCCTTTCTTCATTTCTCAGCATACGTTTTGAACCAACGCGATTCAAGGTAAGTCCTACTTTTGATTTCTTTGCCTCTATTCATTCACATTTTGCTCAATTTCACTTTCTGCCAAGGTTCTGAAAATCGGTTCAAACTGATTGAACGATGAACCAATGAGATTTGTGGTTCAATTAAAAACGATAGAGTATATATCCATTTTGGTCCTCAAAAAATTTTAGACTGGGCACTTTAGTCCCCAACTAAAATTAATTATTCGATTGGTCCCTAACAATTAATTCCGTCAGTCACTCAGGTCCTTTACTCCGTTAATTCTAACGGAGGACAAAATAGTTCTTGACAACTCTAACAGGGGACAAAATGGTCCTTGATCTCCTCTGTTCGGAAACAACAGTGTTCTCTCCCAATTTCCATCATATATCGCATAACACTAACAGTCTAACACTATAACTTCAAACTACACAATGCACACTTTATAAATTTAATATTTACAAGAAAAAAAATCCTCAACTTGTTCTCAACCAAGTCATACCTAGGAAACGAATGCTTATGTCTCTGAACTAGTTGTCGTCTTCGATGGATCCCATGAATCTAGACAGCAAGTCTAATTTGTTAAGACTCGTCGTCGTCATTGCCATCTGCTTCTTCCTCTGCCCTAACATCTCCATGACCACATTGTCCACCACTCCAATCGCTTCCTTCAGCTTCTTCTCCATACCAATGTTCAGTAATCGTTTCAGTTTCTATATGAGCGGCAACGGCGACATTGCTCGTTGTGATAACTTGGATGCGAGGTCGAAATTGTCTGCCAACTTGGACTCCGAGAAAGAAGGAATGAAGCACTCAGTGTCTATTTCAAATGAGAATTTGTATATGATGTCGAAGGAGAATCTTCTCATAATGTTCTAACGTCCAACAATCTATATTGCTTGCCGGAGAGTGGAGAAAGGCATGCCTTTGGAGTAGTTGTAGAACTTGGTCTTGAGGATGTCGTGGACGTTGTCAGGGTTGGAGGTGATGTTATCAAAGACGTGAAAGTGGATACTTTTGGTGAGTGAAGTGCAGAGGAGATGGATGTACCAGTCACAAAGATTTAGAAAGTGTGTGGTCCATGATATGTTGAGATAGGTGCGACACGTGTGACAATTACACCATGACTTAATCTTGGAGCTAAAGAGGAGGAAGAAAAAGATGAAAAAGAAGATTGTGAAGGTGAAGAAGGAGAGTATGAATGTTAGAGTTATGCGAGATATGATAAAAATTGGGGAAGAACAGTGTCGTTTTCGAATAAAGGGGTCATGGATTATTTTGTCCCTTGTTAGAGTTGTCAATGATTATTTTGTCCCATGTTAGAGTTTTCAGGGACCATTTTGTGTTCCGTTAGAGTTGATGGAGCCAAAAGCCTAAGTGACGGACAAAATTAATTGTTTGAGAACCAAAATAGATATATACTCAAAACTATAATGGCCAAATTTAAAAACCACTGTCAAACTGTCGAACCGGTCAGTCAAATTGAATCGTGACCGACCGATTTTCAAAAATTTCCTCAAACGGCTTCGTTTTGTTTCAAACTCCAAAAAAAACCCTAACCAAATTGCAGCACCCTCACTCACTCACTCCTCCTTCCAGCCCCCTTCCTGATTCAGGAAGCAACCCTAGCCTCCAAACTCCAAAGGCTCAAACGGCAACCCTAGCCTCCACTCACTCACTCACCCTCTCTTAACCAGTTAATCCTAAAGGCCTCCCTAGTCCCTTGATTCATCAACTCATCATCAACACTCATCAGCCAGCCACCACCAGCTGGAGCAGGCAGCAGCTCCTACCATCGCCGAACTCCTCTCCTCGGCCAGAGCTCACCGTCGCCGCCGGAATTGTGACCGACAGAGGGTGCAGTCGCGGAACGTCTCTGCCACTCACCATCTTCTCCTCGCCGTGGAATCTCTGCTCTGAGCTCTTCTCGTTGCCATCGCGAACTGCTCCTGCTCGGCTCCTGGCGTCTCTCTCAAGCTCTCTCTCTATCTCTACGAGGTCGCTGTCAGTGCCGTGTTCCTCCGAGCTCACTCTGTCACCGCCGTTCCTCCCCCGGCGTCTCACCGGTAGGCCATTTCTTCTTCAGTTTCATCTTTATTTTCTAGTTAATTTTTAAGATTCTGAGCTGAATGTGTGTTCTGAAATTGGATTCTGAAGTTATTGTTGGCATGAAGTTTTTTAGTTGTTGCAGTTGGTTCTGTTGTTGCCGAATTTGTGTTGTTGCTTCATTGTAATTACTAATTTGCAATCATATATAATTTCTGTTGTTACTGATTTTAGATATGAAATTGTTGTTGATGATTGCTGAATTGTTGCTTGATTCTGGCAAGATTGAACGCATATCTGGTTGTTAGCGATGATTGAACCATCTTAAAGCTCTCCCTTACATAACTTGAATCATTGAATGATTAGCTATGCTATTCTGTACTCTATATTCTGTATTCTTGGTGTTGAATTCCTGCAATTCAATTCGCTAGTTTCCTTAGCTAAGAAAACCTAAATCTCCTCATTCTCTGCTTAAAACTAGTATTATTGATCAATTAGTGTGGGAATATGTTTTAAACTTCGATTCTTGCAGTGCCTCCACCTTTTTGTGCATTTCATTTTAATCTGTGTCTGGGATAGGTTGATTCAACACAATGGTGCAGTATAACTTCAAGAAGATTACGGTAGTGCCGAATGGGAAGGACTTTGTTGACATCATCCTCTCCCGTACCCAGCGCCAGACACCAACCGTCGTGCACAAAGGATATGCAATTTCCCGTCTCCGTCAGTTTTATATGCGAAAAGTGAAGTACACTCAACAAAATTTCCATGACAAGATCTCTACCATCATTGATGAGTTTCCTCGCCTCGACGATATTCACCCGTTCTACGGAGATCTCCTCCACGTGCTCTACAACAAAGACCATTACAAGCTTGCACTTGGACAGATCAACACCGCCAGGAATCTTATTGGTAAGATTGCAAAAGACTATGTGAAGCTGTTGAAGTATGGTGACTCACTGTACCGGTGCAAGTGTCTGAAGGTTGCTGCTCTTGGTCGCATGTGCACTGTCATCAAGAGGATTGGCCCGAGTTTGGCTTACCTCGAACAGGTTAGGCAACATATGGCTAGGCTTCCGTCGATAGATCCAAACACCAGGACTATTTTGATTTGTGGCTACCCTAATGTTGGCAAGAGTTCATTCATTAACAAAATTACAAGAGCTGATGTGGATGTGCAGCCTTATGCTTTCACCACAAAGTCGCTGTTCGTTGGCCACACAGACTACAAATACCTGAGGTACCAAGTAATTGATACACCGGGTATTTTGGACAGGCCTTTTGAGGATCGAAATATTATTGAGATGTGCAGTATTACTGCTTTAGCTCATCTGAGAGCTGCAATACTGTTTTTCTTGGATATATCTGGGTCTTGTGGTTATAGTATTGCTCAGCAGGCAGCTCTATTTCACAGCATTAAGTCTTTGTTTATGAACAAGCCGCTGATCATAGTGTGCAACAAGACCGACTTGCAACCACTGGAGGGGATATCTGAGGAAGACATGAAGCTGGTCATCGAGATGAAATCCGAAGCCTTGAAGACTGTAATTGGCCAAGGAGGTGAGGCAACAAGTGATGACAGTGTGTTGTTGACCATGAGCACTTTGACAGAGGAAGGGGTGATTTCTGTGAAAAATGCAGCATGTGAGAGGCTACTGAATCAGAGGGTGGAGGTGAAGATGAAGTCAAAGAAAATTAATGACTGCTTGAATAGGTTTCATGTTGCGATACCAAAACAACGTGACCAGAAGGAAAGGCCACCATGCATTCCTCAGGCTGTTTTGGAAGCTAAAGCAAAAGCAGCAGCTGAAAAGGAAAAGAGAAAAACCGAGAAGGATCTGGAGAATGCGAATGGTGGAGCAGGTGTATACTCAATGAACTTGAGGAAGCATTACATTTTGGCTAATGATGAATGGAAAGAAGATATACTGCCAGAAATTTTGGATGGTCACAATGTGTATGACTTCATTGATCCTGATATTCTCCAAAGGGTTGAAGAGTTGGAAAGAGAAGAGGGCATAAGACAGGCAGAAGAGGAAAATGGCGAGTTTGAGATTGATGGAGCTGAGTTGACTCCAGAACAGCAAGCAGCTTTAGCTGAGATTAGAAAAAAGAAAAGCTTGCTCATCCAACAGCATAGGATTAAGAAGAGCAATGCGGAGAGCCGGCCAACTGTTCCTAGGAAATTCGACAAAGACAAGAAATTCACATCTGAGAGGATGGGTAGGCAGTTGTCTTCTCTGGGGCTTGATCCCAGTCTGGCAATCCAGAGAATGCGAAGTAGGTCTGTCTCTAGGAGAGGTCGGAAGAGGGACAGGTCACCTGATGGTGGAGACAGTATGGATGTTGATGGTGATACACCCGACAAGAAGCAGCGCCTGAGTAGGTCACGTTCACGATCCAGGTCTGTATCTCGCCCACCACATGAAGTTGTGCCCGGAGAGGGCTTAAAGGACTCTGCACAAAAGATCAAGGCGATTAAACTTGCAAAGAAGTCTGTCAAGAAGAGAAACAAGCAAGCTCGCCGCGGAGAAGCTGATAGAGTCATACCAACTCTTAAGCCGAAGCACTTGTTTTCTGGAAAGCGCTCCACTGGAAAAACCGATAGGCGCTGAAAAAGGTAATGTTTTTGGCCTTTACATCTTATTCTTTGTGCATCTTGCTTTACTAAGTCTACTAACTCTCCACAAACCTTAGATTTCATTGCATGCTTCTGTAGCTGTTGACTGCTGTCATGCCAAAGTTACTTCTGTAGTTAAGTCTATTTTATACATACATTAGATTTCATTACATGCATGCTCTTGTAGCTGTTGAATGCTGACATGCCAAAATTTCATCACTAGTTAGTTTTCCCTTGCACATACATTTATTCTGATCCTATAAGTTGGTTCTTCATTTTTTCTCAGCAGGGGAAATTGTTTTATGCTGGTTGTTGGAGAAGTTTCTCGGCATTACTTGAGGCTGCCAAAAGGTTTGTTTCTCTATATTAGTGATACTGTGTTAGATTTAAGTATGCTAATGTTGCCAAAATTTGATTATATACCTCTGCTTCAATTTTATTTTAGAATTTTCACTGTCTGTTGCACAGCTTGCATTATTCATAGTTGTATGTTTTGTCAAATTTTGGGGACCTTATAATATAGTTATTTGAACGAATGAAGATGGTTGAGCTTTTTTAAATGTTTCGTCACGTAAACTCGAAAGTAAATAAGTATTTTTTCAGCATTCTGCATCGTTTGGTCTGAACTTGTTCCAAGCTTTTGTGTAGTTATTGGAAGTTTAGCATTACAAGTTTAGTGCGCATCAAAGGGTAATTTATCACAAGTATTTCGCATTATTGCAGGATTGGAAAAAAGGCTGTACTTAGAGTATAATATAGGTAGTCTAACATGAGAATTATATCACTAATTCCGCAATTTGAATCCGTAGTTTTGGGTGATACGGAATCAACTCTAGTTATTCATTGTTCTAAGATTCCCTCACATAAGTTTAATGCCTAGTAAGTAAACAAAATTGAAGTTCCTAGAACTACAAGTGTATGAAAATATAGTAGTTACCGATTATAAAGAGGAAGAAGTGCTTGGATGCATTAGAAAATCATACTATACCTAATGCTTATGGTAATTTATTAATTAATTTGTTAGCTCCAAATGGATATTGTCAAATATTTTGGGTTTAGGTTTCGGTTTGTTGTATTGAATCAAGTTTTATTCTTAGTATGTTGGGTAACAAATGTGTTTGAGGCCCGCAGATTTAAAAACAAAACAATGAAAATACCGTTTCTGCAGATAAAAGAACTTAGTATATCAAGACCCCAAAAAAAGCGACTTGGTATATCATAACGAAGATGTCAATGAAATCCTCATACCATACCTACTTTCCTTAGACAGTTAATGCGGTCAGAATTGTAAGTTTTGATGTTTCCTGTATTGTATTTGCTGATGGTGATTGGCTAAGTCACTTGGCCGTGTTGCACTCCCAAGTGGCAAAGTAAGATGTAGCCTAGCTTATTATATGGCATAAAGGTAACAATTACTTGGTAACAATTTGTTTAACCATCACTAATTGCATGTTCAGCATTAAAAAGATTGAATACTTGGTAATTGAATAACATATATTTGATGTAACAACTTCTATACATAAATTTACAATGTATTTGTTGACGATTGAATATGCTTAAGGATTACAAAAACATTCTGATCACTGTAAATAATAAGTTAGTATCATCCACATTTCAGGCGCATTTCCCATCATTTTGGAGCTTTCAATAGTCTTGATAGATTTCAGCTTGCACGTATTGGGCAATCTTTGTATTGCTGATTCTAAGACCCCTTCTTTTTGACCAACACAAACAGAACCAGAACCACTTTTTCCATGATAAAATGTCTGATCTTTATAGTGTAATTGATGCCAAATTTTAATCAATTGATGAAAGATTCATTTGGATTCTTGTGCTTTGCCTGTGAGAAAATCAATTAGCAAGTTCATATATTCATGTCCATAGCATTCTTAACGTGAACCATTTTAGGGGATGAGACAAGAAAATTAGAAAATGATGATCGAAAGCAGGAAAACAGAAAACAAATTAGAAGAAAATATATAATTGATATCACAAGCACCTCAAACACTGACCTTCATCTTTTCCCACTCTCCTTCTGCTACGCCACAAAAGTCGAATGGGTGTACCAGAAAAACCAGCATCAGTACGCAGTTGCCTCTCCATATAGCGGCGGTAAGTCTCGGGAAAAAGTTTTGCATCATTGACAAAGAACACAAATGTAGGGGGCCTTATAGCAGCCTGCAAGGGAACAACACCCAGCAAGAGTGTATATGATAATAAGTAATTAAATTGCATTATGACTTGTGAGTATGTCAAGCAGAAACAACCCACCTTATGATTGATCCAGTTGGCATTAATCATATCATTCATGTTCTCATTGGTAAAAGTTTTCACCAGTAAAATATATTATTCATTTTAACATCTTAACAAATGCAAAGGGCTTTATTCCGGCATTAAAAATAAAGGCAACAGGACAACAAACAGGGATTCATACAAACATCTAAGCTAAAGGCATACAATAGCAACTATTACAAGCATCATTACATGGACATACCTGTGTACAATAGTAAACACGCCCTCTTTTACCAGCTCGTGTCCTAGGAGGAGGCTTAAAAGCCACTGCTTCCAGCACTACTTGATTTAGTATAGAAGTTCCGAGTCTTCTTGATCTCTCCTTTTCAACCTCACTAGCAGCATCAATAATCCTTTGTTCAAAAAAGCAAAAGGGAATCAGCAATTGTCTCAGAGGATCAACTCCAATAAAAGATTTCAATCCTGAGTAAGTCATAATATCATGACAAATATGGCACTAAATTATTGTCTACCTCCAAGAAACCTATCCACCATAATTGATCTAAAGCATTAATTACACTCTATAGTAAGGGAGAAAAGAAAGCCTGTAAGGCTGTAACTGAAATAGAGAATTTGTTTGAAATAGCCGAGTCCATTTCCATGAGCATAACTCAAGCCCTATAAATAATTTATGAAATCATTTTGGTAGTACTAGTCTAGTATAGACTATTTATGCAATGGAGATTATGTAACTACCACCTTCCCTATATAGCAAACCCTAAATTTCAACAAAATATAACAAATTGGGCTCATTCACAATTGCAATTTCAAGCTGATATTTATTTATAAAGATGAACTCCGCAGAAGGGTGAACCCGTTTTTAAGGAAAAGATGGAGTAAGTCACAGAATGAACGACTCGTATATGATGCAGATTAAATTTATCAATAATATTTCAGCTAAAACATACTTGTCAACACTATGGCCAGCTATTGCAGTAGAATAAACAATTGGAGCCCAGTCAAGTATTCGAAGCTTCTCTCTGACATCTTGCTCATAGTATGTTGCAGTCTGCTGGTTCTTATTTGGTATTGTATCCCACTTGTTAACAACTATTACACAACCTTTCCCTTCTTGTTCTATTCTTTCAGCTATCTTGTAGTCCTTCAAAACATATTCATAGATGTGTGAGGAAAAATAAATTAAATAAATGAATAACCAGTGTATGAAAATTGATTATGAACTAGAATACATAAAATAAAAGCATCTATCAGAACCTGTTCTGTGATACAAGCCATGGCCTCAATTACAAGGGCAACAACATCAGAACGGCGAATAGCACGAAATGCTCTATTCACCGACAAAGCCTCTGTGGTACTTCCAGCTGAGGCTACAGCTGCTCTTTTCCTGATTCCGGCAGTATCAATAAGCTGGAATTTCTACAGAAAGAATACCAGAAGTCAATTATCATGTTGACCCAAAATTCAAAAAGCTCATACAAATATAATTATGGTCCAAGTAAATTAGCCATATGAACCAAGTGGGAAAACCTTATAACTAACAAATCCTTCCTAGTTTTCATTCTCACAGCATAAATTCATAAAACAAGTTATTGAGTAGTCATTAGCTTCACAAAAATTGAATTACTGGATAGTCACCAAAAGAATCAAACCTGGCCATCTGGTCCGGTAAATTCAGTATCAATGGCATCACGTGTAGTGCCACTGACAGGGCTTACTATTGTTCTGTCCTCACCAACTAGTGCATTCAAAATGCTACTTTTGCCAACATTTGGTCTGCCAACAATTGAGATTGCAGGAACATAATCTTCTTCTTCATCAATATTGTTTGGCTCCTATTGTTTTGCAAAAATAAATCATAAATTAAACAAGCTCGGGATTCAAATAAGATTAAAACAAGCTGATCTATGATGGTAATTATAGTATTTTCAATGAAGTGCCCATGATTTGTTACTGTTTTGGAGAAAGCATGATTTAGTCAAACCAACTTTCTTGTGACATGAAAAAAGATAGGACCCAAAGTTAGCTATTATCAATGATATATACAGAAGAAAATTCAATCTTCATAGAAACCAACCTCAACTTTTTGCAACCCTGAACAAACAAGATCAAGAAGATCTCCAGTTCCAGTGCCTGATATAGCTGATATTGGAATTGGTTCAAACCTGATATAGTAGCAAGTAATATATGTTAGATTCAAAACTACTCATTTGCTCATAACCAGTGGCTTAAGCTTTTGGAAGAGAGAGTTTTTTAACACGGTATCAGAGTCTGCATTATTAAATGTTGGCAAAATTAATCAGTTCCATCTCTGACCTCAACTGGATCTTCAAACCAATCCACAAACAATTCATGCTCATTAAGGCAAATTCAAAACCACGTTTGAAAAATGACATCAAAAGCAAACATAACATATTGTATATCTAGTCCACGATATCCATGCCAAGAGACCATAAAAATAAGAGTGTATCATGATCATGTTGAATTGTGTCTAATCATGCCTCAAGCATGTAACTTTCCCACCAATGACACACCCATGGAAGGAAATCCTCACAGATATAACTTACCCAAGGGACCAAAATTCAGATGCCTGCAAAATTCCTTTGCGTGGAGATTCACACTTGTTAACTGCAAGAATGACACATTTATCTGAGTAGTTTCTACGAAGCCAATCCGCAATCTCCTCATCAGCAGCCGATGGACCTGCCTGTTTAGCATAATCAACTATGATCTTCGGGTGATGATCAGGAGTAGTTTAATAAAACAAGATCATATGACACACTTAATATACATAAAACCCAGATGTTATCAGTCATTACTCACAATAGACTCAATGTGAAAAAAATAAAATATTTTATGCAAGCATCAAAATACCTGACCATCAACGACGAAAACAATAACAGATGATTCTTCGACAGCTGCAACCGCTTGCCTCTCGATCATTGATGGCATCCTGGCAACTGCAGCCTCTCTAGTGGCAAGCGGAATACCATCCATACCAACTGTAGTAGTAATAGCCAGATCTTCCATAACATTAGCTTGTGATTTTGAAAGAGTAAGAACCCCGCCTGTGTCCACCACCATGAATTCACGGTCTCCCCAGTAGGACCTACCATACAAGCGATCCCTAGTCACCCCAGGTTCGTCCACCACAATTGCCCTGTTTCCCTAACAATGTAAGCAGCAAGAAGACAACTTTAAAAACACAGACGAACTTTAATTCCCAATTTAAAGCTCAAAGAAAGATCAAATACCCCAACAAGACGGTTGAACAAGGCTGATTTGCCAACATTTGGCCTCCCTACAATTGCAACTCTTGGGAGAAGGTTGTCAGGGATCTGCCATTCAAATCAGTAACCTCTTTCAAAACCTATTTTATTTCAATGTCTTAAAGATATTGAACTCATAACTACATACAATCATGCAACTGCTCCTGTATTCTCAGATTCCTCCAGAATATAAAGAGTTCCATAATTCAGAAAACAAAGCTGAATGTTACCCTGACATTGTTAGCTCCGATTTTACCCCTCTTGTGTCTTTTAGCTGTTTGCTTAATATCATTTTTCTCGTCATCTGAAATCACCAAACACAAAAAACACAAAAGAAAAATAAAAATAGAGTTACTGAGGAGTTTCGTGAATAAGCAAAATGAAAAGGAGAGTTTAAAAATGTAGAGTGACCAATGGTGAGAATGTGTGAGAGAGAGGTAGAGTAAGCTTCGACAGCCTCCTTGGCTTCTTGCTCTAGCGCGTTGACATCAAGCTCCTCATTTTCATCTTCATTGTCAGTGTCGGAAAATTCGTGGTGGTCAAGTTTGTGGGACGGTTCGTGGCGGTCGTGGGTGGTGCGTAGGGCGGAGCAGGGGAGTGTCCGACGGGAGATGGAAATAGTAGAAAGGAAGGGAGGGGAGAAAGGGAATGAGAAAATCGAGATCAGGGTTTTAGGGATGGAAGTGGGAGCTTGCAAGTGCTGAACAAGAGATGACATTGCAGCAATTCTCAACTCAACTGTTAACTGTTTACAACAAGCAGAGCTAAGCATAGTTATGAGAATTGAACCAGTAATCAATCCGGTCATAAGACGGGATCATTGGGTCACTGGTTTAACTAGTGGGTTACTAGTTGAACCGGTGGATCCAATCACAATTAAATATAAATATAAAATTACAAAAAATAAGCTTAAATTAAAAATTCAAAAGCAAGCCTTCACAAATACATTAATAACAATCAAGTATCAATTCTTAAACATAACTAATAATGCAAAAATAGAAAATAAACTAGTCACTTGTATAAAATCCTTTCTCAATTTAAATGGAGAGCACAGTTCTTAGTTTACTTGCGAAATAGGTTGCGAGAACCAACCGGTTAATGAACCGGTAGAGTGACTGGTTCAATAGTTCAGAGGTTCAACCGGAGTTTAACTGGTTTAATTAAATATAAAATAAAATTATTAAAAATTTAATATATAATTTTAATTATTTAAATTTATTGATCTTAAGTTGATAAAATTTAAAAATTTACAATTTTACCTAATAAATTATCCATAATTTATCATTAAAAATTCACAAGCATCTTCAAACATCAAAATTATAACTAATAAAAATAAAAATGCTCATAAATGACAAATAAGAATAAGAAACATCAGCATAAATAACTCGATCAGAAAAATCAAAATAAACAAAGAAAAATTCCAACATAGCTTTGCACCACAGTATCTTCAACAACTCAGATCAGACAAATAAACAACCAAAATCAACAAATCAGAAAAATCAGCATAAACAATTCAAAATCAGAATCATAGCATAAACAACTCAATTGATTCCAGCGTAGAAATCAATGAATTGAAAGGGCTAAGTTATATGTCTCTGCAATCCCTACCAGTCCAGTCCCACAACATCCGTTTGCAACATTTATAGACCCTGAAATGATTAATTAACTTAAAACATACATGATATGGTGATTATCAATTGCCACCAAATTAAATAGCACATGAGAGCCACACTAACCTGAACTAAAAAGATTTTGTATGATCTTGGGCAGTGCAGCACAGAAATCAATGAATTGAAAGGTAGAACCAGAAAGTGTGGCCTGCAAAGAACTAACAGTTGATGCTAATTGACCATTGAATAATTGAGCTTCTCCATTGACAATATCAGAACACAGTCTTAAAGGTCCTCCTGCTGCAGTTCTACCTCCTGGCAAAGCACCCCAAAGAAAATGTACTCAGAACCCACACTTTTCTTGCTCCGGCATCGTATAGTTGCTTCATCATATAATCATCAATTAACCAACAATAACAATATATAACGGTAAGCATGCATGTTGGAATCGGTGACAAATTAATTACCTTGGCGACGGAGCTTTCCAGCAGAGGAGAGTTCCGCGATGACAATGAAGTGGGGCTGCGGGAGCTGCGGTGACTGCGGGGGCTCCGGTGGCTGCGGTGGCTGAGGGGGCTGTGGGCTGCGGGACTGCGGGGTTGCCTTGTTCTTTGTTGCCTTTTCACTTTTCAGTTTCAGCTCAACCGCGGAGGATGACAGCGGGTGCGAGCTGCGCGAAGGACGACGGACAACAGCTTCGAAGTGTGACTGTGGGAGACGGGTGATGAACAACGGCGGCTGCGACAGCGAGGGAGAGAAAGGGTGAGACAGGGACTGCGACAGTGAGGAGGAGAGTGGAGATGGGCTGAGTCCGTGTGAGAGTTGAGGGAGAGACTGGATTTTGAACTGAAGTGGATAATAAAAAATAAATTAAGACTTATAAATGATAAATGAACACCTATACTAATTTCTTTTGGTGTATAATAAAAAAAATTAAGACTTATAATTATTACGAGTAAAACTCCATAATGGTCCCTCAGATTGAGACCGTGCACCAATGTTACCCCTGACTTTCGAAATGCTCTAATTGCGCCCTTGAGATTGAGCTCCGTGCGAAATCCTGGTCCCTCCCCCTGATTCCGGCGTGACTCAGCAGCCGGAGCGCTGAGCTGGCTGCTTATGGTCCACGTAGGCAGCCTTAAACGACGCCGTTGTGCCTGGTTGGAGTTAATGAATCAGGATGACGTCGTTTTGCCTTGGAGGGGAATTGAAAGGTTGCTTGGGGAGAGAGTTGATCATTCGTTAGTCTTTCTCCTTCTTCTCTTCAGATGTTTCTTCTCTCTGTCATCCAGAGACTGCTGTAACATTAGGGCATGTTCTGGTTAGTGGTTGAGTGAGTTCATTGCCAGGAAAAGGAAGGACGCCACAGGTACGAAGTTGTTGAAGCAGAGGGTATCGTCATCATCAGCTACAACAAGGTTAGTAATATAATGTGTAGTTGAAGATAAAATTTTTTTTGGGTTTTCACTGATGGCTCTTCACGTGGTGTGTTGATTGAATGAGAGTTCATCTTCGTTTGGTGTTTTGTTTAGATTTCTATGTTGTTAGGTTTTTTGTGGTTACGTTGTTAGGAAGGGGTTGTTCTGTTTTTTTTCTTCCTCAAAGAAAGGTTGCATGTGTTTAATTTGTTTGTTAACTTATCTGGCAGATGGATAAAGTACTGGACATTATGTTTCATCATGGAGGAAGTTTTGAAAAGGGTGTGGATGGAAAGATTGGTTACTATCCGGACAACAGAAACTGCCTTGGTGATGTTGAGGTGGATAGGCTGGATATATTTTACCTGAGAAACTATTATAAGGAGCTGGGTTATGAGAGAATGAAGGAAGTCTGGTGGCTTGTACCTGGAAAGAGCATAGGAGAGGGATTGAGAAAGTTAAATAGTGATGCAGACCTAAGAGAGATGTGTGAGATGGGTTCACAGAATGCGGCACATTGAACATGAGGTTTCGTCACCTGAACTGATAGAAGGGGAGGATGTTATGGTATACATTGATGATCAAGTAAGGGACCTTGGGACACAAGCTAAGGAAAATGTTGCAGCTGCCCCAAACAATGCTGCTAGGCCAAATGATGAAAAGAATCCTACTGCTAATGTGAGTCGACCTAGGGAGGAAGGGGTAAAAGCATCTGTTAAGGTGCCGACTGAACAAAAACTTAAAAAGAAGGCCAAGAACACCCCGAAACCAAGTCAAACAAAAGTTTATAGGAGGTATTGCCTGAGGTCTGCCACTGGGATAGGAGGCACAAAGGCTCAGAAAAGGGGGCAGGGTAGCAAGATCCCAGTGATGTTGATGTCCTCTGATGAGGAGTCCTTTAATTCTGATGATAGTTCAGAAGATGAGCCCTATAAACCAGTAAGGGAAGACAGCTCATCTGATTCATGTGCTGCGGACCCTGTTCCTTCACCTAAGGTAAAGGGTAAGAAGAAAACAAGTAATAAGAGTGATTCACAGGATAAGGGTAAGGGAAAGAATAAGATGAAGGAGAAGATTTGTGTTGATGACGATGCTTATGTGGAGGGTAATTCTGATGTTGAAGTGGATTTCAGGAAAGTTGGAAATGATAAGAATGATGATTATGATGCATACGATCCTGGGACTGATTCTGATGGTGCCAACTCTTGGCATTCATTGGAGATGAAAACCCCACCCAACTCTGAAGACGAATTAGAAGAGGAGACCGAGTCTGATGAGGTGTTTCCAGTTTTTAGAGAGGGGGCTAGGTTCGGGGAGCTTCACTTAGAGGTTGGAATGAATTTTAATACGAAGTGGGATTTTAAAGAGGCTGTTAGGGAGTACACCATCCAGGAGGGAAGGCGTATTCGATTCAATAAAAATGATAGCAAGAGGCTTAGGGCAGTTTGCAAGGTGAAGGAATGCAGTTGGGTTATCTTTGCTTCCAAGGACCGAGACGATAGTTGCTGGCAAGTGAAGACTTTCAGAGATGATCATAGCTGTGCAAGGGAGGATAAGAACAGAGCAGCCAATCGTAATTGGGTTGCTAGTAAGCTGGTGAAGAAAGTCAGAAAGTATCCCAACTTCAGGCATTGTGATGCAAACACCTTCTTCAAGACCAAGTATGATCTGTCATTGAATAGGAACTCAATCTCAAGGGCACTGTCTGATGCTAGAAATCTTGTATATGGTGATGAAAAGACACAGTATGCAATGGTGAGGGACTATGGGGAGACACTGCTGAAGACCAACCCGGGTTCAACTGTCCAAATTTGCACCATCCCACAGCCAAATGGTGATGTCATATTTGAGAAAATGTATGTGTGTTTAAGTGGCTGCAAGAATGGATTTAAGGCAGGATGTCGTCTACTCATTGGACTTGATGGTGCTTTCCTGAAAACTGTCTTTGGAGGGCAGATTCTATCAGCTATTGGGCAGGATGCAAACCACCACATATATGTCATTGCTTGGGCAATTGTGGAAGTTGAAAACACTGCCAATTGGAAATGGTTCCTGGAACTATTGCACGCAGATTTGGGAGATTACAAGACACATGGTTGGTGTTTCATATCTGATATGCAAAAGGTACATAGCTGCTAATCCCTACTGATTTAGTTTTCTGTTTGGTTGCTTTACTGTGTTATAATATACTGGATCTATAAGCGATTTGCTGATATGTGAATAGGACTACTGTAGATGCACGATAGTAAAAGTTAGGGACAATTATGGTGCCTATAATAGAAACCCAGGGACTATTATGGTGAAAATATTAGAAGTCAGGGTCTATTATGGTGAAAATTAAAAAAGTCAGGGTTTAATTCAGTGAGCATATAACTGTGTATTCTACAAACCTATCTTCGCTGTATCTGTGTTAATTATTACTTGCATCCACTCTGTGTTGCAGGGGCTCATAAATGCTGTACAGGAGGTGATGCCCAATGTGCATCACCGTTTCTGTGTATGGCATTTGTGGAAAAATTTCAACAAGAAATGGAAAGATCTGGAGCTAAGAGGCTTGCTGTGGGATTGTGCACGAGCCACAATCTTTGAGGAATTCAGGGAACATAGGGAAAAGTTGAAGCGGCTTAATCCGGAGGCATGGGCATACCTAGAAAAGTGGCCAACACATTCTTGGACAAGATCTCAGTTCAGTCACAAGCCAAAGTTAGACTCAATATGTAACAATGCGTGCGAAGTATTCAACGCAAAGATTAAGGAAGCTAGGAGGAAGCCTATAATCACACTGCTGGAAGAGGTTAGGATGTTCGTAATGAGGACGATGGCCAAAAATAAAGTGAAGTTGGATAATCATGTGGGGATACTTCCCCCAGTGATCAAGAGCAGACTGGAGAAACTGAGGAAGGAATCTAGGCAATGGCAACCAATCTGGGCTGGAGACACCGGATACGAGAAGTTCGAGGTACATGGACACCCTACACACCATGTAGTGGATATGGGGAAAAGGCTATGTACTTGTCAGTTTTGGATGCTAACAGGTAATGTATTTAACTATTACTTAATTATTTAACTACTCTGCCTAGTGAGTCTAATTAACTATGCACCTAATTGTTATTTCTGATTATGGTGTTGCAGGAATCCCATGTGTGCACGCATGTGCTGCTATTGCTAGGGTCAACAAGTGGCCAGAGGATTTTTGCCACAAGCTCCTTACAATGGAGTCCTACAAAGCCACTTACTCCCACCACATAAATCCTTTACCTGGCCAACAATTATGGGAAAGATCTGAAGCCAATAGACCATTGGCACCTTTGGTTAAGAGGAAACCTGGACAGCTCCAAACTAAGAGAAGGAAGGATGCGGATGAGGGGGTCAGTCTAGCAAGAAATCAAAGCCAACCACCACTCTGAAGAGACAGCTACGACCATTCACTTGCAAGTATTGCTTGTAGAAAGGTCATACAAAAAGAGGGTGTGAGAAGAAGAAGGCTGCTGAAGCTGCAGAGGCTGAGAAGAAGAAAGCTGCGGAGGCTGCTGCTAAAGACCCTAAGGCTGCTGCTCAGAATGTCACTGCAACTGCCTCTGCGTCAGCTACAACAACTACTTCTAATGCACATCAAGCTGCAACTGCCTCTGCTACTGCTACAGGCTCTGGAACTGCAACAGCGTCTGCTACTGCTACTGCATCTGCCCCTGCTTCTGCCACTCTTGTGGATGTGGATGTCCAGCAGGCTGAGATTGATTTGTCTCAACCCTCATACTCTGAAGCTGAAAACTCCCAAAAGGTATTATGTTTAATAATGCTTCATGTAATGTGTTTTTATTATTTATCTTATTTTATAGGCCTTATGTCAAATATTGTCTGCATTGCAGCAGCATGAACAAACCAGGAATACACCTACAAGACCTGGGAAACTGCCACTTAGAAGAAGGTCACCTACTCCAACTGGCTCTACATCATTCAATCCAATGGAGGGAGCTAGTGAGGCAACTGCAGCAAGGCTCGCCAACTTCCTCAAGTTTGTACCCACCCCAGGGTTCAAACCGCCAAGAAAGGAGTGATTATCATCATAGCTTTAGGTTGAAATTATGAAAGATTGTAATATTTTGTGAAACAATTATCTTAGTCTCTTTTGTTTTGGTCATGGTGATTTATAGACACCTCTGCAACTTTTAAATACTAAGTTGCTGGAATCTAGCTGAAAGAATGCTCAGAATTTTTTGGCTTGTTATTGTCATCAATGTATTATTGCAGAATTTTATATGAACTATTTTTATTGTCATTCAGTTATGAATTGTGCCTTATGTAAGCTTTTACTACTGTTGGTTATCCATATCAATTATGTTTACAAGAACAAAACCAAATAGTCATTCAATATATCAAAAACAATCTAATGTCAGTTACCTCTTTCCACTAGTCTGTAAATATGCATCAACCTTATCAAACAACTACCTCAACTAACTAACACTATAAATTTCAGCCAGTAATTGCACTCACGTTATAATTTGGATACCCAAAGAACGGCTTATTAGGATGACTCTCCGTCCCTGACCACCGAAGGACAGGCCTGCACCCACAACCACACCACTCTGGAAGTGCTGATCGCCGGCTACGCACATTGTTCCCTCTCCAGTTTTCAGTCGCAGATGAGCGATTCGACCTTCGAGAAGCGTGACTGTCACTCATGGAGGGAGAGGACTCAGAAGAAGAATAAGAGGAAGAGGGAAGAAGAGCTTCAAGACGAACGAATTCACACAGGAAGAGGGAAGAACAACTTAGGGTTTATAATTGGTACCAGGGACTAATTCAGGGAATTCGAAGATTCTTTGATGATAGTCCACATCAGCTAGCCGTTTAAGGCTGCCTACGTGGACCATAAGCAGCCAGTTCAGCGCTCCGGCTGCTAAGTCACGCCGGAATTAGGAGGAGGGACCAGGATTTCGCACGGAGCTCAATCTGAAGGGCGCAATTAGAGCATTTCAAAAGTCAGGGGTAACATTGGTACACGGCCTCAATCTGAGGGGCCATTATGGGGTTTTACTCTAATTATTACTCTAAGGGATTGTTTGGATTTATGGAAAATGAAGGGGAAAAAAAAGGGAGTGGATCTTCTCCAATAGTAAAAAAAATTGGATGTTATTCGATATTTAATCTAATCTTTCATTATTTTGTCTCTTTTATTTAATTTGGTCTCATATTTTATTCTCTCAATTTTTTTTTCACATGTGAGTTCCGAAAAAAAATAGAAAAAAAGAAAAAGAGTGAAAAAGTGAATCTTTTGTTGTTTGGATGGAGAGGGAAAATGGATGGAAAAAAAAAATATAAGGTGGGTCTCATAAAAAAAATTTTCTCTCCATAAATGAGATGAAAATAGAAGAAAAATGGATAAAAGTTAGTGAAATTATAATTTTAATTTTTGATTAATAAAAAAATAAAATATTTAATAATATTAATGTAATTTTATATTATTATAACTTTTTTATTTAAATAAAAGAAATTTTTTTTATTTTTTTCTATCAATTTTCTCTTCATCTAAACAATAC
Source organism: Arachis duranensis (assembly GCF_000817695.3). NCBI lineage: Eukaryota > Viridiplantae > Streptophyta > Magnoliopsida > Fabales > Fabaceae > Arachis > Arachis duranensis. Next base: position 6,061,683 of record NC_029773.3, on the reverse strand, counting down.
ATAAGTAACTTTTTTTTATTTTCTTTCTTATATTTGAACAAAGTCTAAATCAGTACATAGTTTGAAATTTAAGATTTATTATTAAAATTTAAAATTTTGAATTTATAATTTTTAAATTAAGAATAAGGGTTAATATTTAGAAATTAGAATTTAGAGTTGAGGGATTTTGAATTAGAATTTTGTATTTAAGCTTTAGGATATAGCTAGGTATTAGAATTTTAGATTTACTATTAATGTATAAGTTTAAGGTTTAGGGTTATTTAAATTTGGGTATAGGATTTAAAGACAGTTTGTCAGATTAGGTTTTTCGGATTTATAATTTAAATTTTAGAATTATAGTATTCTTAGGTTTATGAGTACTTTATTATTTGTTTACTTTAATTTACGTCATCTATATAATTCATGTAATTGACTTATTTAATAATTATAAATCTATATTATGTATTCAGTCATTAATTAATATTTTTAAATAATATTAAATGTTTGAAAACAATCTTAAAAAGTAAGTTATCTAAATGTCAAAATATCAGATGATAAATCACTGTAATGTTATGTATAGTTATTACAAACTATGTTGTTGGGATATTTAATTATATTTATGTATAAATTATCAACTAAATTAGGATTGCATAAAGCTATTACCTAATATTGATGTAGAAAAACCAGGAAAATCGTGTAAGCAGATTAGGAAACAAAAAAATTATTTATAAGTATTTATTATAGTAATATTAAATTTTAAATTTGTCTTTAAATTTT
>NC_029773.3:6039608-6060917 GCF_000817695.3 Arachis duranensis | reverse complement strand
TTGTAACTGTAAACACTTTTTAAAGAGGTAATAAGAATGAGAATTAATCTATAGAGATCGTTATTCGTAATAAAAAAATTAGTCTTTAAAAATAATTATAATGATATAAATTACATACGTATATATTTTTTTAAAAAAAATTCACATACTTATAAATGCAGTTATTGAAAAAAAGATTAGGTCAAAAGCGAAGTTAAAAAAACTATTTAATAGTTTGCCTATTTAATATTATATGGATTATTTTATACGATATAAATATTGACACTTAATAATACTAATCACATTTGAACTTAATAAAGGTCTTAATCAATTTGATTTTACCAAAATTAAGTTTATTTAAAAAAAAATTGCATTATAATATATTAATAAAAAAGGTATATTAAATTTTTATTTCTCAATTGAAAAAGAATTTAATAAGAAGGAATTAAGCGATTTTTTTTAGTATTTCTAATTGATGTGTTGTCTGCAATTATTTATTATGATTATTATCGTGCAACACGCGAAAATTGAGAGTTTAAGTTTTTGGATTATGATTTAGTATTATAGTTTAGGTTTTAGGATATAAGATTTAGGGGCAAGGATTTAGAATTTTTTGGATTGCGATTTTAAGTTTAGTGATTTTCTGTTCGTAATTTAGTGTTTGTATATTAAGATTTAGGATTTGCATATAGGGTTTAAAAATTATGTCTTAGGAGTTTTTTAGTTTATGATATGTAGTTTATGGATTAGGATTTATAATTTAAAATTTAGTAATTATAGGTTCAAGATTTAAGATTTTTAAATTATGATTTATGGTTGAAAAATATGATTGGTGCATAGAGATTGAAATTTAGTGTGTTTTTGGACTATATTTAGGAGCTAATGCTTTGGGTTTACTATTAATTTTAGTTTAAGAAATTTTGAATTAGGATATATAATTTATGGATTAGAAATTTAGGAATTAGTGTTTAAACTCTAGCGTTTTTAGATTAGGGTCTAAGATTTAAGGATTAGAATTAATGTTAAGGATTAGGAATTAAAATTTAATGTTTTTAGATTAGGATTTAGAATTAAGAATTTAAAGTTTTGGCATTAGAGTTTAAAATTTATGGTTAATGTTTAGAATTTAGGATGTAGAGTTTTTTAAATTAGGGTATGGGACTTATAAATTAAGGTTTATGATTAAAAGTTTGAGAATTAGGAGTTTAGAATTTATCGTTCTTAGATTAGGAATTAGAGTTTGTGTTTAGAAACTAGGATTTAGTATTGTTTTATTAAGATTTTGTGTTTAAGTTTTAGAGTTTAGACATTCGGATTTTAAATTTACTATTTATGTATAGATTAGAATTTTGAGTTTAGTATTTTAGATTTAGAATTATTTAAATTATGGTACGTGGTTTTATGAAATGTTGTTTTAAGTTTTAGGGTATGAGATTTAGGAGTAAGGGTTTAGGATTAATAATAAACCTATACAAAAAATTCAAAAGAAACCACGATTTACTTAATATACGTTATCATATATTCATAACAATACCTTTTGTTTTGGGGCTTATCTAGAATCGGATGGTGATTGGGCTTGTTTGTGAGGTTCAAGTGTTAGAGGAAGGTGGTCTCCGACTTGATTTACGTCTGGGAGCCGCCTCCGAGTTGTGTATGTGAAAGAATGGGGGGTGATACCTGCAAAGACACTCCGATGCCTAAGTCAGCAAGGGTGTAAGCAGGTTTAGAGAGTATTGGGCTTAGAGATACCTGAGGGATGTCAGTGTATTTATAGTGGTGAACCCATAACCACCGTTGGAGTAGTTCCGCCTTTTAAGGGGAATAACCGTCCCTTTATCTTAGGGAAGTTGAGATATTGCTCCTGGAAGTGGTTAGAGAGATTTTAGGGGCAGTTATCCTCTTGAGTGAGGGTTTATCTGCCAGCTAATCCCTCGCTCCCGACTTCTTTAGAGCAAGTCATGGTAGGCACCGACTTCGTAGATTGAAGGTCGGTGTAGGGTGAGGCTCAATCCTTTGGATTGGGCCTTTCGTTGGGTCTGGACCTTATCATTGGGTCAGGGTATGAACAGTGTCCCTACTCGAGCCCAATTTCTTTTAAGATTTGGGTTCGAGTATTCTACTCAGGGTCGTAGCCGACCTAGGAGGGAACCGACGTGATCATTGGGGGCCGACGTGACTTTTCGTGACTTTTGATTTTCACAGTTACGTCTAATCAAACGTCGCGTCCGTTAGAGGTTCGCGTAGGGATTGATTACCTTAGTAACGGTGCACTCATTAATGACCGCTTCTGTTTTTACTATTATGCCCCTAACGTGTTTATAAATATTTTTCCTCTCTTTCGTTGTTTCGTTTCTGCGATTTTTCAAATTTTCTTCTTCTCATCCGTTTGTGGGGCATTCCTTGTTTGAAGGCTTTCATCTTCTTCTACCTTATTTCCAGATAAAGGTTAGTCTTTTCTTCTCTTCTCTTTTTACAACGTGTTTTCTGTTTGCATGCTTTTATTTTTTAGAGAGAGAGAAGTTGATTTGTAGGCTTCTGTTTGATTCCATACCCCCCTTTAGAGACCATTTTTTTTATTTTCTTTTCTTTTTCCTTTGTAGGTTTCACTAACCCTTTTTAGGAAAAGAAATGTCTTCCGTAGAAATTCTTGCTCAGTGGGTCGATGTCACAGTCTTAGGGGAGGAACCTTGGATTGACACTGATTTTATTACTGATCTTCGCACTCGTCACCGGCTCTGTACCTCTGATGAAGATGAGCCAAAGTATGAACTGCTTGTCCCGGGTCCAGAAGACCGGGTTTGCTTCGGTAGGGCTTCGGAGGCAGTCCCTCATTTCTTTTATACGTATGAGAGCATGATCACCCGCCTGGGCGTTTTTCTTCCTTTCTCTGATTTTGAGATTGCTGTTTTACGTCACTGTCATGTTGCACCTACCCAGCTTCATCCCAATTCCTGGGGTTTTCTGAAAATTTATCAGTTTGTCAGCCATGCCTTAGACTTTCCGACTTCTTTGAGGATTTTCTTTTTTCTTTTCCACATGATCAAGCCCTTCAGTGGGCAAAATAACAAGCAGCAGTGGGTGTCCTTCCGAGCTATACAAGGTCGGAGGGTCTTCACCCTTTTTGATGAATCCTTCCATGACTTTAAAAATTACTTTTTCAAAGTTCAAGCCGTAGAGGGTCACCATCCCTTTTTCTTGGATGAGAATTCTTCTCCTTGCTTTCCTCTGTACTGGTTAGAGGCCTCCCCCTATGAGAAATATGGTTTGGACGACCTGGATGAGGTGGACAGTCCTTCATTTCTTTTATATGTATGAGAGCATGATCACCCGCCTGGGCGTTTTTCTTTCTTTCTCTGATTTTGAGATTGCTGTTTTACGTCACTGTTGTGTTGCACCTACCCAGCTTCATCCAAATTCCTGGGGTTTTCTGAAAATTTATCAGTTTGTCAGCCATGCCTTAGACTTTCTGACTTCTTTGAGGATTTTCTTTTTTCTTTTCCACATGACCAAGCCCTTCAGTGGGCAAAATAACAAGCAGCAGTGGGTGTCCTTCCGAGCTATATAAGGTCGGAGGGTCTTCACCCTTTTTGATGAATCCTTCCATGACTTTAAAAATTACTTTTTCAAAGTTCAAGCCGTAGAGGGTCACCACCCCTTTTTCTTGGATGAGAATTCTTCTCCTCGCTTTCCTCTATACTGGTTAGAGGCCTCCCCCTGTGAGAAATATGGTTTGGACGACCTGGATGAAGTGGAGGCGGCCGTTGTGGGGTTCCTTCGAGAAGTGTGGGGGAGGGCCCCATATTTGGATACCAAAAAATTTCTCCAGGGGTCGCCGACCTTTGTCCAGACACAACTAGGTAGCTATTTTTATTGATCTACTTTATTTCCGACTTATTTTTACCGACTTGTTTCGCTGACTTTTTGGCTACTAATTGTTTTCTTACAGAGATGGCGAAGAAGAATTCCAGTGAGTCTTACCAGAGAGTCCAGGAGGTCAAGGCGAGATCTCGCGCCAGGACCGGCGGTGCCAGGGTAACTAGTTCCTCTCTTCCTCCTCCTCCTTCTTCTCAAAATTTGGGGACCCCTTCTCGACCTATCGTTATTTCCTCCTCGACTTCTTCTCAGCCGCCCCCTCCCCCCGACCTTCTCCTGAGCTAGAGAAGAAGAAGCGTAAGACTTTAGAGTCTAGCTCTTCTTTTGAAGGTGAGGCTAAGGTGGATGCTCCTGTGTTTATCCGAAAATACATCTATCCTCATACCCGTAGAGGTATGGATGATATTTCTATCTGGAACCACCTCACTATTCTAGCTCAGGAGAGTGTCAGGGTGGCGGCGGTGTGTACCAAGTTTCTTGATATTTTTTAGAAGACTCCTCTTAACTCTCTGGGTTCGACCTCGAGGGTTGAAGAGTTGGAGGAAAGGCTTCTCATATATCAGAAAAATGACAAGGAGTTGAAGGAGGAGGTCGCTAAGTTGAAGGAGGAGAGGGATGGTCTTCGGGAGAAGGAGAGCAAGTTATAAGCCCAATGCAATATGGAGGAGGGCTTGAGGAAGAAGGCGCAGGAGAGTTATTCGAACTTATTCAAGGACCTCGTGGAGGTGAGAAAGGACTTGTTGAATTCTCGGAATGCTTACGCTGAGTTGGAGGACTCTATTGCTGAAGGAGCCGAGGAGGCTTGGAGGATTTTTAAGGAGTAGGTCGGGGTCTTTGCTCCAAACCTTGATCTCTCTCCTTTGGATCCTGACAAGGTCGTCATTGATGGTGCCATAGTTTCTCCTCCTACTCCGAGGTTGTCTCTGAGTCAGATTTGGAGACTCGGGGGCAGAGAATCATTGAGTCCCCTCCTCGTCCAAAGGATGCTCCGAGTTCCTCAAGGTTTCACAGAACCTCCTCTCCGTCTCCTATGGATACTTCTCTCCCTGGACCTGATGGCACTTCGTCTGCTCTTCCCGACTCTGGTGGTGATCTGACTACTCCCTTCGGCTCTGGTGGTGATGTTCTCTAAAAAAATTTATTGGCTATATGAGGGCCCGGCCTGTAGGTCTCCTCTTTTTTAAACTTTTTTTTTTATATTGTGGTGGTTGTTCCCTGACATTTCTCTTGGCCTTTTAAGACCGTAAACAAAATATTTATAAATACCCTTTTTGAATAAGGGTTTTAAGTTAACGAAAGAATACCCTTTTTTGGATAAGGGCTAAGTTACCTTTTGCGTGCATGCTTTTTAGCTTTTTGAGAAACCCTTTTGATCTTTTTGTAAACCTTTTTTTTGGGGCCGTCTGTCCTTTTTTCTTTTTCTCTAAGGACTTAGGACAGTCTTTAGCTTTGACATTTTTGATAGGTTTTTCGATCTCTTTTTGGTATTCCTTATACTCAATTTCAGAATTTATTGAGTTCCTATGACTTAGGTTACTTTTGTGATGCATTTTCTTTGCTGCTCGGTTCTTCATTCCGACTTATGAGTCGGAATGTTTCCGAGTTCTTCGCGATCAACCTTTATAACCTCTTTACACCGACTTGTACCTCGTCGTTTTATCTTGACGACCATTTAGGTCGGTTCATGGGATTTTCACGCTTTGTCGAGCTTAAGTCGGCGCGTTTCATAGAAAGAAAGAAAAAAAACGAGAAGGAATTTATAAGAGATATTGTAAAATATCTTTATTTATTTGGGAAGGTACTTTACTGCTACTAAGGGCTTTTGATAGTCTATTTTCCTTTAGCCTCTACTGTGATGCCTCGTTAAAAACCCTTCTTCAGAAAAAACCCTTTGATTTTTGGGAAAAAACCGTGAAGTTGGGAAAAGAGTACATCAGGGAGTAGAGTTCACTTTTAACTATAGTACATTTTCAAGTTATAAGCATGCCACGACCTTGGTAACTCGGTGCCGTTTAGGTCGGTCACCTTATAATAATCTTTTCCTAAGACCTCACTAATTTTGTATGGTCCCTTCCAATTAGCAGCGAGTTTTCCTTCCCCCGATTTGTTGACTCCAATGTCGTTTCTGATCAAGACCAAGTCGTTTGGGGTGAAACTTCTTCAAATGACTTTTTTGTTGTACCTGGTAGTCATCCTTTGTTTCAACGCTGCTTCTCTTATCTGAGCTTGTTCTCGGACTTCGGGGAGCATTTCAAGCTCCTCTTTGTGCCCATGTATGTTTCCGATCTCATCGTGGAGAATCACCCTTGGACTTTGTTCGCTGATTTCTACTGGTATCATGGCTTCTACGCCGTAGACGAGTCGGAAGGGCGTTTCTCCAGTGGCAGATTATGGCGTCGTCCGGTAAGCCCATAACACTTGTGGGAGCTCCTCAGCCCAGGCTCCTTTTGCGTCTTGTAGTCTTTTCTTTAGTCCTGCCAGTATGACTTTGTTGGCTGCCTCGACTTGTCCATTTGCTTGTGGATGTTCCACCGAGATGAATTGGTGTTTGATCTTCATACTGGCCACCAGGCTTCTGAAGGTAGAGTCGGTGAACTGGGTTCCATTATATGTGGTAATGGAATATGGTATCCCATACCTTGTGATGATATTTTTGTAGAGGAACCTCTGACTTCTCTGGGTTGTGATGGTGGCCAATGGTTCTGCTTCTATCCACTTTGTAAAGTAGTCTATTCTCACAATCAAGTATTTGACTTGTCCTGGGGCCTGGGGAAAAGGACCTGACAGATCCATCCCCCATTTTGCAAAGGGCCATGGAGAAGTTATACTGATTAGCTCCTCAAGGGGAGCCACGTGGAAATTTGCGTGCATTTGGCATGGTTGGCACTTTTTCACAAATTCTGTGGCATCTTTCTACAAAGTCGGCCAGTAGAATCCAGCTCGGATTACTTTCCTAGCTAGCGACATGGCTCCGAGATGGTTTCCGCAGATCCCATTATGAACCTCCTCTAATACTTCAGTGGTCTTTGAGGTCGGTACGCACTTCAAAAATGGTGTTGATATTCCTCTTTTATAAAGGATATTTTATAAAGGATATTTTTCACCAGAGTGTAATGTTGTGCATCCCTTCGGATTTTCTTAATCTCTTTTTCCTCTTTGGGGAGGATGTCGAATTTTAGGTATTCAACCAAGGGATTCATCCATCCGAGGTTTAGCCCAGTTACTTCTAGGACATCTCGTTTGTCCTCTACTTTTACCATAGAGGGTTCTTGGAGAGTTTCCTGGATCAAGCTTCTATTATTCCATCCTGGCTTGGTACTTGCTAACTTGGATAGGGCGTTTGCTCTGCTATTGAGATCCCGGGTTATGTGCTTAACCTCGATTTCCGCAAAGTACCCGAGGTGCTCCAGAGTTCTTTCCAAGTATCTTTTCATGTTCGGGTCTTTAGCCTGATACTCTCCATTTATCTGAGAGGTCACCACTTGAGAGTCACTGTATATCATCACTTTTGTTGCACCGACTTCTTCTGCCAGCTTCAATCCTGCAATCAGAGCTTCATATTCTGCCTGATTATTTGAAGCTGGGAATTCAAATTTGAGGGATACCTCTATTTGGGTTCCCCTTTCGTCGGCCAGTATTATGTCTGCACCGCTTCCTGTCTTGTTTGAGGATCCATCTACGTAAAGTTCCCATGCAGTTGGCTTCTCTTGATCTCCCGCGTATTCTGCTATGAAGTCGGTGAGGCATTGGGCTTTGATCGCTGTCCGAGTTTCATACTTTAAGTCAAACTCGGAGAGCTCTATTGCCCATTGAACCATTCTCCCTGCAATATCCGTCTTTTGGAGGATTTGCTTCATGGGTTGGTTCGTTCAGACTCTTATCGTATGAGCTTGAAAGTAAGGCCGTAGCCTCCGTGAGGCTATTACTAAGGAGTAAGCAAATTTCTCTAATTTGTGGTACCTTAGTTCGGGGCCTTGTAGAACTTTGCTGATGAAGTACACTGGATGTTGTTCGACCTCGTCCTCGCTTATCAGGGCTGATGCGACAGCTTTGTCTACTACGAACAGATATAGGACGAGATCTTCCCCAACTAGAGGTCGGGTCAGGATTGGAGGTTGGCTCAAGAACTTTTTGAACTCCTGGAACGCTCTCTCGCATTCTGGAGTCCATTCAAACTGGCTTCCCTTTCTTAATAAAGAGAATAGTGAAAGGGATTTTAATGCTGATCCTGCCAAAAACCTGGAGAGGACTGCAAGTCGGCCATTTAGTTGTTGAACCCCCCTTAAGCAAGTCGGGCTCTTCATTTCCAGTATAGCTTGACACTTATCGAGATTGGCTTCAATCCCTCTTTGCGTCAGCATAAACCCTAGAAATTTTTCGGCGTCCACTGCGAAGGTACACTTTGCGGGATTTAGCCTCATCCCTGCAACCTTATGGTGTCAAAGACTTGCGAGAGGTCTGTCAAGAGATCAGCTTCTTCCTTAGTTTTCACTAGCATGTCGTCTACGTAGACTTCTATTAAGCTCCCGAGGTGGGGGGCGAACACCTTGTTCATCAGCCTTTGGTATGTGGCCCCTGCATTTTTTAGTCCAAATGGCATGACCACGTAGCAGAAATTTGCTTGGGGCGTGATAAACAATATTTTCTCTTGGTTTGGCTCATACATAGGGATTTGATTATATCCTGAGTAGGCATCCATGAACAACAAGTATTGATACCCCGAGCTAGAGTCTACTAGAGTATCAATACTTGGGAGTGGATAAGGGTCCTTGGGACACGCCTTATTTAAGTCGGTGTAGTCGACACACATCCTCCATTGGCCGTTTTGCTTTTTGACTAGCACTACATTTGCTAGCCATGTTGGATATTTAACTTCTCTGATGAAGCCGGCTTCTAGGAGTGCCTGTATTTACTCCTCCACCACTAGGGCTCGTTTCGGGCCGAGCTTGCGCCTTCGCTGTTGTGCAGGTCGGGATCCTGGATACACCGAGAGCTTATGGGACATAAGCTCGGGATCTATCCCAGGCATGTCGGAGGCTTTCCAGGCAAAGATGTCAGAATTGTCTCTTAGGAGCTTAGTCAACCCTTGCTTCAGGGTTTCCCCTAGGTTGGCTCCTATGTTGGTATTTTTCCCTTCCTCTTTGCCGACCTGTATTTCCTCAGTTTTTCCTCCTGGCTGTGGTCGCAACTCTTCTTTGGCCCTTGCACCGCCGAGCTCTATGGTGTGAACCTCTTTGCTTTTTCCCCTCAGGTTTAAGCTTTCATTGTAGCACTTTCTTGCCAATTTCTGGTCTCCCCGCACTGTTGCTACCCCCGCTGTTGTCAGAAATTTCATGCAGAGATGGGGTGGATACCACCGCTCTGAGTCGATTAAGGGTAGCTCTGAAGAATCCCAGTGGCTTTATTGGCGTGTCGCCTAGCCCGTATAAGGTGTCGGAGTAGGCTCTTAGCTCCCTCTCATCCAACCCTAGCTTGTCAAACGCGGGTTTGAAAAGGATGTCCGCAAAGCTTCCTTGATCTACTAGAATTCTATGGAGATGGGCATTGGCCAGGATCATGATTATCACCACTGGATCGTCGTGTTCAGGGATTACTCTTTGCCCATCCTCCTTTGTAAATGAGATGGTAGGAAGGTCGGGCGATTCGCTCCCGACCTGGTAGACTCGCTTGAGGTGTCTCTTGCGAGAGGACTTGGTGAGTCCCCCTCCCGCGAATCCACCTGAGATCATATGTATATGTCTCTCCGGAGTCTGCGGTGGTGGCTCTCTTTTATCTGCGTCATCTCGCTTTCTCTTCCCATGATTGTCCGACCTTTCCATGAGATATCTATCAAGTCGGCCTTTTCTGGCCAGCTTTTCTATTACATTTTTGAGGTCGTAACAGTCGTTTGTTGAATGACCATATATTTTATGGTACTCGCAGTAATCGCTGCGACTCCCCCTTTTTTATTTTTAATGGGCCTAGGAGGCGGCAGCTTTTCAGTATTGCAAATGTCTCTGTATACGTCCACTATAGAAACCTTTAGAGGAGTATAAGAGTGATATTTCCTGGGTCTGTCGAGACCGAGGTCTTCTTTCTTCTTGGGCTCCCTCTCCCTTTCTTTTATCGAGGGAGGGTGCCCAGATCGCCAACTCGACTCTCTCAGTCTGGCATTTTCCTCCATGTTGATGTACTTTTCCGCTCTCTCCTGTACATCACTTAAAGAGGTCGGGTGCCTTTTTGATATGGACTGTGAGAAGGGTCCTTCCCTAAGTCCATTTACTAATCCATGATAACTGCCTCTATGGGCAGATCTTGAATTTCCAAACACGCTTTGTTGAACCTTTCCATGTAATCACGCAGAGGTTCCCCGACCTCCTGTTTAACTCCCAGGAGGCTCGGTGCGTGTTTTACTTTATCCTTCTGGATGGAGAATCGCATCAGGAATTTACTTGAGAGGTCCTCAAAGCTGGTAACCGACCTTGGAGGGAGGCTATCGAACCACTTCATCACCGCTTTTGACAGGGTGGTCGGAAAAGCCTTGCAACGTGTTGCATCAGAAGTATCAGCCATATACATCCGACTTTTGAAGTTGCTTAAATGATGCTTTGGGTCTGTGGTTCCGTCATAGAGGTTCATCTCAGGGCTTTTGAAGTTTCTTGGAACCTTCGCCCTCATTATGTCCTCGCTGAACGGGTCCTCTCCTCCCAAGGGCGACTCTTCTCGGTTGCCGCGGGAGTCTCGGGCTTTAAGAGAGGATTCAAGCTTTGTGAGTTTTTCTTCCAACTCTTTTCGTCATTCTATTTCCTCCCTGAGGTTTCGCTCTGCCTCTCGTTGTCATTCTAGTTCCTGTTCTAGTTGCTCCAGACGACCTTGGTGGCTGTGGACCAGCCCCATTAGCTCGGTTGCATGGGGTGGCCCTTCCTTTCCGGACTCTCGTCCTTCCGAGGAATTTGCCTTTGGGTTTTTGAGCCCAGAGGTGCCTTCTTTATGCTGGTCGCTGGTTCCTTGATGAAGGGTCAGGTCTGCGTCATTGTTTCCAGTATCTGGATTTTCTTGCTCGGAATCAGACGCTGTATGTCCATCTTCTGGTGAGTTATCCGCCATTACTGGTTGATCTCTCGGGTCCCCGGCAACGGCGCCAATGTTCCGGGGCTTACCTAGAATCGGACGGTGGTTGGGCTTGTTTGTGAGGCCCAAGTGCTAGAGGAAGGTGGTCTCCGACTTGGTTTACGTCTGGGAGCCGCCTCCGAGTTGTGTATATGAAAGAATGGGAGGTGGTACCTGCAAAGATACTCCGATGCCTAAGTCAGCAAGGGTGTAAGCAGGTCTAGAGAGTATTGGGTTTAGAGATACCTGAGGGATGTCAGTATATTTATAGTGGTGAACCCATAACCACCGTTGGAGTAATTCCGCCTTTTAAGGGGAATAACCGTCCCTTTATCTTAGGAAAGTTGAGATATTGCTCCTGGAAGTGGTTAGAGAGATTTTAGGGGCAGTTATCCTCTTGAGTGAGGGTTTATCTGCCAGCTAATCCCTCGCTCCCGACTTCTTTAGAGCAAGTTGTGGTAAGCACCGACTTCGTAGATTGAAGGTCGGTGTAGGGTGAGGCTCAATCTTTTGGATTGGACCTTTCGTTGGGTCTTTGACCTTATTATTGGGCCAGTGTATGAACACCTCTATTTGTTTATTTTTATTATGTATATTTAACATTGATTATTATTTAAGGTGATTGATTTAAAAAAATATATAAAGATCAATTTAAAAATTTAATTATCTTTTAAAGACGAATTTAAATATTAACTTAATATAAAACCTTCATCTAAATTTTGGATAATATATATTCTATCAGGTTAAAAATTAATTATGTACAGAAATATGATAACAAATTATTTATTAATTCTCAACCTATTATTTTAAAAAAAAATATTTACGATGATTATCTATAGTTTTTATAACAAAGTGTTTTAGATTTTAAATTTTGAATTTAATATTTAGGAATTAGAGTTTAGAATTTAAAATTTAAAAGCTAAGGTTTGAATCTAAAAATAGATATTGAGACTTTCATAATCCTATATATGAATAAGTTGAACTACAACATGTAAAACTATCATGTAACTATGTAAGAATATCATTGTCAATGTGATATTATCAAAATATTAATAATAATATTTAGAGATGAGAGATTTTTTTTTTTGTGGTCATCACTTAAGAGTTAATCAAGTATAGAAAAGTAAAATTAACTTTTTAAAACTAATCACCTTAAGTAATCGTTTAATATTAAACATACAAAAAATAGAATAAACTTATTATATATAATTTACAAAATATAGTGTACAAAATAAAGTGTACAAATTAATTTACTAAAAATAAATATACAAAATTATAAATAAAAAATTACAAATTATTTAAAATACATTATTATTTATTCATAACAATATTTACCCTTTAATAATTTTATAATCGAGTATATATAACCAACTAATACATAGGGTAATATCTATGCATGGTGCAGACCGATTTCTAGTAACACAATAAGTAAATTAAGTCTAAAAAGTGATTTCGAAGTCGGCATCTATAATTTTATGGGACAAACTTGGAGTTTGACCAATATTGTCTATGTAAGAATCAAATCAATCAATACTAAAAATCAAATATATTCTTACAGTAATAAATTTAATTTATTGATAATTTTTAATAATAAATTTAATTACGATCATTTTCAGCAACAAAAAGTTTAGTTCAAAAAATAATTTATAGCAACAAAATATTTATCTAAGTGATTATTTCAGCTAGGGCTGGAAGTGAATCGAGCTAAATCGAGTTAGACCAAATTTAAATTCGACTCACGAAAATTAATCTTGGCTCACACCTTGACTCATTAACAATTGAGCTTATTTCGTAAGTTCAAACTCGACTCAACGAAAGCTCACGAGCTGGCTCGAGCTCACGAGTTGGCTTAAATAATAGAAACATAATCTATAATTCTATATCAATAAACTATAACTTATATATATTAAAAAATATTAAAAAATAAATTTAATATATTAAAATTATGTATAAAAAATGACTATAAAATTTTAAACAATTAAGAACATTAATATATATATAAAAATAAAAATATTACTATTATATATATATATATATTAAATTATTAATACGCACATCTTATATGCATTTAATCTATACTTTTAATATTATACATATAATCGAGCCAGTTCACAAGCTAATGAACTGAGCTTATTCAAACTCAAACTCGACTCATTTAATTTATGAACTCAAACTCAGCTCACCAACTCACGAGTTCAGCTTATCGAACTATTAATGAGTCGAGCTCGAGCTGGCTCATGAGCTGATTACAGCAGAAAATTTAAGGTTCACCGATAATAATCAGCAACAAATCCAACTTAATCATAATTTTCATCAACAAAAAAATTAGCTCAATGGTATTTTAAGCAACAAATTCAACTTACTACAACGAAAGCAGCAATAAATTCAACAAATTCTAGTAAACCGCATTTAGATCATCAACAAGACAAATTAATTGATTAGAAATTCAACATCTCAAAATACAGTGAGAAGAAAAATGTGGAAGAGACAGAATAGGAGAAGCGATGATGCAAGGACTCACTAATGGTCCACAGTAGTTGACAACGGCGAGGACCTCAAACTAGAAGACGACGACCCCACGGAAGGCAACATAGCAAGCAAATTAGAGGGAAGACAATAACCACCACCAGCCGAGGGACCAGATGCTGGTTTCGTCTGCTTCTGCCGCAGGCGAAGGTGAGCACAGGTAAGGCGGCGACTGAAAGCGAGACGGCGGTGACCACACAGCGCGCGACGACAACTTTGAATGCGAGACGGGGAGTAAGCGAGCGAGACCGGAGACGTAAGTGAGTGCGATGACAACACCAACCACGAGAGAGGTGAAAGCTCTTGAGCTTGGGTGAGACAGTGAGGAGAAAGAGCCTTGAGAGAAGCGTGACGTTGAGGGTTTGAGATCAGATTATGACGCCGTTTTCGAGTTACAAAAGAAGAAAGTATAGCTATATAAACCGACCAGGTTAATTCTTTTTCCCCCAAAATTCAGGGCGGTCAACTCGAATTTTAGCAGGTCTAATGTTTGAACATATAGAGAATGATTTGGTTTGATCAGATGACTAGAATTTTAATCGAACCGATTAAATCGAGTGGGACTTGATAACTATGAAGCTAAGTGCTGGAACACTCGACATTGCGGCGGAATTTATCCCCCTTTCTCTTTTTTTAATGTAAAATTTCTTTTTATTTGTTAATGTATATATACGTAAGAACAATCATTAACAATATTTAATTTAATGAAAAATAGATAGTCGTATTTTAATACAAAAATGATATTTATATGCTAAAATCAATTATTATATATTTGCGTATAAATGTGTTATTTAATTTAGTTTTAATATATTTTATATTTTAATATATATTTTATACTAGTAGCTGATTTTGATAATTAATTTTGATATACATCTAACATAATTGATTTTAACAATGTCACTTATTTTCTCTACAAATTTATGCAAATATATAATACAACGTGTTTGTGTGAAGTATTATGAAAAATAAAGTTGACATGATCATTTTCCCATTTAATGTAATAATATGTAGTTAGTAACATCATTTTTGTAAAGCAGTTTGCATTTTTTATTTTGCTTCTCATATAGTTATACCAATTGTTCCTACCACTTTTTATTATTACAACTGATTCAGTTAATGACAGATTAGAAAATTTGTGCTCACAACGCTGCAAAAAACATTGGGTTTGGTCGGCTAGGCCTGAACTAACGTATTTCATTTGATGTTAAATAAGTTTGCATTGTCCGCATCATAAATGTCTTTTCTACCAATATTTCATTGATCTCTTCCCCATGATACAATAATTAAATTTCTCTGTTACATGTGAAGCATCTTTAAGTTATATATTGTCAATAATGTATTTATGTACAGACTGCAGAACATTGGTGCTACCACCAAACCCCCACAAAAAAACCTACAAACTACCGAATAATGGGTTCTCTTACTTTCCTACTATCTTTGCATTGCAACATAAAATAGTCATCCCTATTCCCTAATTATGTCCATTTCTATGGATTTCTTTTGATTGCCAATTGGAAGGGAATATATAAGGCCCTCTGCTTATTGTTTTAGTGGCAGCAACTCAAGAATTTCTTATTCTCTTATCATGCTTTGCTTGCTACCTCTGTGGAAACAAACACCTCTTCTGGTTTAACTTTTATCTTGACTGGATTCCCTAGCTTTGATTTATCTTTCATTCTTGCAATTTCTAAAGCTTTTGCACATACAGGAAAACTTTGATCATCCCATGACTCCAAAATCACACCGGAACCTATGCATTTTCTTCCCTCATAGAAGGCCGCAAATTGCCCAGCTGCTAGGCCTTGATCATCTTCAGATAACCGGACAACAGCAATGCTTTCTTGGCCATCCTCTCCTATTTCCATTTCGAAACTACAATCGTAGAATCCCGGACCGTGTCTCACCTGAAATGGTTCAAGATAACATAAGTTACAGTACTATACACAGAACGAAAATGTTTCTAGTTTCTCCCAACAGGGAAGAAAAACTGAAATTCGAGAACTTCTCACCTTGCATTGAAGCTGACTTGTCTGGGTTGCAGGCAGCCCACTCAACCATTTTAAAGAGCTTACACGAAATACACGCCTTCTTTTGTCAAAGGAAAAGTAATTTCTTGACACAAAGACTACATTGTTTTTAATATCCTTTTCAACAACATACCTGCGCGAGAAGAAAAATGGGATAAGAAACATTACAAGGAGGCCAAAATTGATACTTTAGACGAGGATAAATATACAATGAAAGCAAATTTTAAAATGAATCTAGGTGAAGAAACTTATTGAAGAGCAAAAGCTTGATCCCTTTCACAAAAATTATCAAAAGTTCAAAAACCTCCCAATGTGAACTATATAGTTTAGACTTTCATACTTCTTCACCTACAATATGTGGGATCTATCTTCAGAATAAAATAAAATCTATAATTATATGATTGAAACTTTCATTAGATAGATAATACAGTTGATGCCAAAAAGAAATATAGAGGGAACAAACCATGGGCCCCCAGGTAGACGTAAACCCTGGCGCTGGCCAATAGTATAAAACCAGAATCCCCGATGTTTGCCAAGGAAATCTCCTGTCTCAGCTTCTAGTATGATACCTTCCCTCTCCCCAATATGTCTTGCAACAAATTCACTGAACCTTATCTGTTACCCAGAAGGTAAGGACATGGTTTTGAATAAGGAAACTATTTTTGAGATTTGTTTCAAAATATTAAAATGTGAACAAATTGACAACGTAAAAGTAAATTATTCAAAATGTAAATTAACATGAATAAAATTTCAGAATCAACATCGTCCACATTCAAATCAATTCAAAAGAATCATTAGTGATATGTAAAAGAATGTATTTCTCAAAAATTTGACATAGATATAGTGTAATGGAGCTGTTTACTTTGCATACCTTGCCCAAAAAGCATATACCTTGTGAATCCTTTCTATCCTTATTTGGAAGATCAAATTCTGTTGCCAGCCTGCGGACTTCATCCTGCAAAATTTGTGGCAGGAGACAAAAGTTAGACTTCAAATTTTATTTTTCACAATGCAGTGCTATAATTGTCTTTAATCTTTTCATTTACAAAAAAATGTTAGCATGCCCGAAATGATAAAAAATGTTAACTAAACAGAACAAAATAACTTCTTGGGCCTTTCATAAGTGGTTAGTGCAAAACAGCATACAATTTTCAAACTCAAATTACAATTCAGGGCACTACAAAAGTAACAAGTATTTTCTGAATGCATACAGCCGATTAGTCATGCTAGACCATCACAAAAGTGACAACATAACGCACAAAAATAAAGCATTGTAACTGGTACAAGTCAGTCACAACAAACCTTGGAAATACGCCCAAGAGGAAAAAGAAGTTGCTTCAGCTGGGACTGTGAGAGGTGTGAAAGGAAATATGTTTGATCTTTCACCTAAAATTTTAAAACCACGTAAGAAACCAACTGCTAACAAAAATATTTACCTGAGTAATAAACGAGAAAGCAAACACTTAATAGGACTTCTAAAAAAATTTAAGTTAATCTGTCTAAATTCTTCACAGAAAGCTGACTATGTATATCACCTATAAACCTGAAATGCAAACAAGATCAGGTAATGATAATGGTATATACATCTCATATGGGTACCATGTCTTGTGACAGCTCCAGAACAGAAGGTTCCTCCATTTGATCTGCACATGGGTGGATAACATTTGCATAATGTCCGGAGGCAACATAGTCAAATCCCATACCACTTATTGCATCCAAAAATGCACCTGAAAAACTAATGTTTGATTAACGAAATAGTACACAGAATAAACCATGGCAGTGGATTCGTTCATCACATGTAATTCAGTGCGCACCAAATTTTATTCTTGTGTTACAGAGAACATCCGGATTAGGAGTTCGGCCACAACGATACTCTTCAATGATGTAAGAAACCTGATATGCAGCATGTGTGCATCTTAATTAGAATCACTCAATTATTTTAATAGTCTAATTACATGAATGTGCTATAATTTGATGTTTGACAGCTTGAGTGAAACTGAGTAAAGAATAGACAAAAACAAGTTCAAGAGAGGGGTTCATTTCATCATACCACATTGTTCCAGTATTCATCGGTCAAATGCACAACTTCTAATGGCACCTCAACCTGTAATAAAACTCGTTTGCATTATACATAAGCAACAATGAGCTCTTTCTTTTGAGTCGTGAACAAGGAAAGAAATTAACCTGATTACAAACAGCTTTGGCATACTTCAAATCCTCTTCCCAGGGGCACTCTGACCAAAAGTTCTCAAAATCTTCCTACAGATAAAAGCCACGCGTCAGAACCAATCTAAGCAAGTGTGTTGGGAATGGTTGGATTAAGATGCAGTTATGTTAACTAACTACATGCAAGCATACACTAGGTCAAATCATGTCATGAACACTCAGTTGTGAGAATTTAATGAGGGATTAGAGTTCGGAGGGAGCAGTACTTGGAACCAAATCTTGAGGTAGAAGGCGGTGCAGGAATGGCCGGCGGCGTGGAGGAGCCGGAGGGCGACGCTGCTGTCAACACCGCCGCTGAGAAGTACTGCGACTCGGAGGTGCTTGTGAGGCATGGAGCAGCGGAGATAAGGTTGGAGATCAACATGGAAGGAGGATGAAGAGGAGGAGATGAAAGAGTCACTGGGAGCAAGTGTAGCGGAGGCGGACAGAGGAGAGAGGAGGTTTGAGGTGGGGAAGCGGAGGAGACGTGGGCGGCGAGGGAATCGAAGTGTTGGGAGAGGAAGAGAAGCCATTGGCTTCCAGCAGCTCCATCGCACCGCCACTCTCAGCATCATACCCTCCTTCACCTTCTTCACTCTTGCAGCTCGAAAACGGAAAATAAAAAGAGAAGAAAATTTCAATTTCATGTTGCTTTGTTGTTGCCCTACCCTACCACCAATATCAGTTGTTTCTACCTGCATTTATTTGCTTTTTGCTACCAAAACAAATCAAACAATCAATCAATTTCGCTCTCTTTGACATAACATAAAGGTGTTTGAGTAAGCACTCAAATTTGGTCTTAAAAATAAGAACATAAAACGCCCACGTGAATTGCAATAAACTCAACCAAGAGCATAGTTGTCAGAACCAAACCGATTATCGAACCAATTAGGCTATTGATTTACTGGTTGAACCGATGACTCGGTCCCACGTAAATAAAAATATAAAATAGTCAATAATTTAATATTAAAATTTGAATTAGTCAGCTACAATAATATCTTAATTTAACAACAATGAAGTCTCAATTAGTTAGTACTACAATAGTATCTTAGTTTAACACACAACAATAACAATTCATGAATTATATCTAAGAAATAATTCAGCAATTCAGAAAATAATTCAGAACTAATTCAAAACCAATCCAAAACCAATTCAACTAATTCAGCAATTTAAAACCAATTCAACGTTTCAATTCTGCCAAGAAGCCAAAACTGAATGAAGAACTATGCAATAGCTTGAAGAACAAATAATAGCAAATGAACCCTTTGAGAAAACAGAATGAAAACCAATAACCTATTGTAATCTGAATATACCTCTTCATTAGTATAACAAAAAAAAGTGTACACAAAAGCAATGATCTATATCTCTCTCTTTAGAACCTGATGACTCAGCTATTTATACATGTACTGCAAAATTATTATGCAAACCAATAACCAACTTGAGAACACCAATCCTAACTAACCACTTCTTTCTTTAATATCTTTGCTATCTTTATTTATACCTTCAATAAATTCAACCACTGCCTTAGTTATTTCTAATCAGCTCATAAACCAATCAACAATAAAATTCACAGCAATAACACAAGAAATTTCAGCAATTCAGCAATTCAGCAAATTCAGAAATTCAGTAATTCATAAACAAGTTCAAAAACCAATTCAACTAATTCAGCCATTCAAAACCACTTCAACATTTCAACTCAACCCTGCCATATTTATTTCTAATCAGCTCATCAACCAATCAACAATAAAATTCACAGCAATAACACAAGAAATTTCACGGGAAAAAAAAAACTGAAAAAACAAGTAAATGCTCACGGCAGGAAAGAGAGTGGAGCAGTAGAGCACACCACGAAGAGAGCTCACGGCAGGGAAGCAATGGAGCACACCAGGGACGCAGGCGGCCGGAGGCGGAGACGCGAGATGCGAGCGGAGGAGAGCTGGTGGATCCGGCGAAGGCGCGGCGACGGAGGTGAGTGTGCGGTGGCGCCGTGGCGGTGAACCGAGGTGACAGAGATAGAGTTGGGGTGGCTGTCGATTTGGAAGGTGGGTTCAGCCGTTCGGTTCTTGAGGAGGACAGGAAGGACGAAGTCACGAAGGAGAATGGGTGAGAGTAGCAAGGTTGAAGCTGAAGCTTGAAGGAGACAAGGATGGGGGAGAGTCTCAATCTCTCTGAACTCTGAAGGGAAGGAGAATGGGGGAGTAGTGAGCTAGGCTTTCGTTTGGGGATGGGGTTTCTTTTTTTTTTTAATTTTTTAGTTTGAACCGGTCCAGATTTTAAAATCCGACCGGTTCGCCAATTTTCTACCAAACCGACCAATTCAAACCGATTCCTACCGGTTTTCTTTTTTATCCGGCCGTATGCATCATCCGGACCAATCATATGGTCGGTTAAGCAATTTTCCAGTCCGACCAACTAATTCGATCCGATTTTGACAACTATTACCATGAGCGTAAAATGAAATTGCTGTACATTTTTATTTTATTTTAGTTACTAATTTTCAATCTGGTCAATAAATCTATGATAACATTAACAAGTTGAATGCATCAACACAGCTCATATTTTACGAGTAAATAGACATCTATTAGCAGAGACCATTAATACGTTGCACTCCAAAATCAGCATTGTTAAAACTAATTTACACACTGAGATGATGTATTGACAATATTTTCGGTCTAAGCAATTACACCAATCTAACAACTCGGTAAAATTTTGATTTACATGGAAAATTAAAATATTAACATTTTACACACAGAATTCAAAACTAGAAATGGACACTCCAATAAAAAAGACATAAGAAAAATTAAAACTACACAAACTGTCTTCCTTCCTAGTCATGCCTCCAAATACCAGAGGGAATAACTAAGCTCTACTAAAACCGCCGATTAAAATGGCCTCCTAGGTTTTCGTATGGTAACAAACTGTTTAATTGGGTCAGCTCATGGCAGAACCACGGCATATCAACTCCACCATGTTCGAGAGGGGTTTAAAGTTCACAAGACCATGTTCATTAATTCCACAAGGAACTGAGTTTGGCTGCAAGTTTAGCACTCTTGTAATCGTCCCTAAGCTGAACAAATCTGGTAGACAAAAGAAAAATGAATTGTATCAGAAAATATGAGCAACCAGCAAGTTATTATGGATATAAGATAATAAACAGAAGTATTAGCCGTTCAAACATAAGATATACCTTTGTGCATCCTTGCGAATGCTAGGTGTACCCTCAAACAAACTTGCAAGACTCTCCGGAGCAACAATAAAGACATTGGCCATGCTACACAAATGTTCAGAAAAAGTTACAGAATGACAAGATAATGGCAGAAATCTAAAAGTTATTGCATATCTTGTGAACTTACATCCCCAACAACTCAAATTTCTCATCAACAGAAGGAGCATTGAAACTACGCACAAAATCTCCATAATCAGTGATGTCGCGCTTCAGTCGCAATCCCCCACTAGAAAGTTGGACAAACAACAATGAGAATGATCCCAAAAAAAATTTTAGGGACAAAAATGAAGATCCTAAAGTACAGTTGGAGTGCCAAATGAGAAATTGCAGATAACATCAGTTGCTTACACAACATACTAAATTGATGTGGATAGACAAGAGATA
>NC_029773.3:6031879-6039467 GCF_000817695.3 Arachis duranensis | reverse complement strand
AATGATGAAAATGGTATGAAACTAAGAAACCAAACCCAAATCAGTACATCTCGCAATTTAACTACCTAAGAGAGCATGGTTAGCATTAAATTCAAGGTAGTTAGACATTCTTCAGATACAGCAAATGACTCAGTTAGGACCCTACTTCATTGGCAAAACACTGACTAATGACAGAAATATTAAACAAAAATAAAAAATATATAAAAAAGTACATAATCTAAAGGATTCTCTAATACATATAATCTCCCTATTTGTGTTTCTATATGCATCATACTGTTTCATTTAGGGAACAGACATAAAACACATACCAACTCAGTCAGGAAAGCTTGCTTGTTAAGACCTTCTAGAGCTGTGAATGCAGACTCCAGCACACGAGAAAGATAAGCCACAACCCTAACAAAGAACCAAATATCCTTGTTAGTAATAGAAACTTCGGGAAACAGATTTTGACAGAGATAATTTTATCACTCTAATGCATTATTTGATATAAAATAGAATAAACAGCAAGTCATTTTCTATCAAAATAATAATAGGAACAATAATCAGAGTCATCTACATTATACAAAGAATTTAAAACTGGTCTCCTAGATAACATTGAAACCTATGCTCTGGTAACCTATGTAAAACTGCTATGAAACCAAAGAGGACAGGAAAGATCAGGAACCACTCTGATCGTACCTTTAAAAATGGAAGCTTAGAAACTGATGGATTGACATTAAAGATATAGTTTGACGTTTTCCTTCGACATTGTAATCCCATACTTAATATATGTAGTATTTTTCTACAAATCCAAATTGGAGCTTAACGCCTTAAGACTCTCTCTTCAATAAATATATATATTCAAATTTAAATGTTCAGTAAAAGAAAATAATTGAGAAACTCTCAGTCCAAAAATACAAATAACATTATCAATACCGCTAAAAAATATAACAGAAAATATACTTGGGTCTTCAAGTTATATCCACCTTGTGCAGGCATTGGTTGCCCGGTGATCAGGAACCAGATTATCATCAGATGTTCGATAGTCTGTTGCCTTTTGCTCAGCTGAGAGTAATCGCTCCACCTATCCATGGTTTAAAGTGGAACATTTATGATTTTAGATATTATAATTCCAGCTTTATATTATAGCAAAAAGAAAGCACGAAAAATTTAACCACCAAAATCTCAGCATTAAATTGTAGGATAGGTGGCAAAAGACTGTTCATGACAAAATACAGTAAGGCACAACTAACCTCAGCCATGACAGTTTCAATGCACTGTTGTAGTCCTTTGTAAGCAGCAGCCTCTGCACTGGACATTGCTGTTGCCATTTCTTCACAAGAAGCAGCATGTGCACCATCCACGGGAAGCAGAAGCCGGGATATAGAATTTGCAAAATACTGCAGTAGATAAGCAATCAATTCAGCGGCAGCCTCAGCCTGCATATCGACAAGTAAATTCAATATGTTTTCTTAAAACACCTTCATATCTTATACAGCATTGGAAGCAAAAAATTCAATCATAAGCATGCAAAGGCTCATGAAGTTACAGCAGATGCAGCTGCAGCAGCCACTCTACGGCTCACACTTGTACCCAGCACAAATCTTTCCCTTAAATTAGCTGCCTCAGTCAGGCTGTCTCTAGCTCGTTCAAGCCCATCCGCAATATATTGACTGACCTGTAAAATGAATAAAGACGGACCAGAAAATACTGAGCTCCAGTAAATAAAATGTACCAAATGTTTGCATTCTGACAAATTGTGAAGCTACTAACTTACTTGATCTAGTAAACATGTAAACACGGCTTTAACATGGGTTGCAAGTGTGGCAGGCTGCAAAAGAACAGAAGATTCAGCATTCCATTACACTGCTTTTACTCGGTAAAAGGTTCTTACAACAGTTATCCCAAGTGAGTACTATGTTGAGTTTCATAAAGGACGCTTTTGGAAGAAAAATACCCCAAAATGGAATCACAGAAAAGTTACCTGGGAACAGAAGAGATTGCATCTTGATATGGCTTCTTCATTCCAACGGACAAACTCTGTCACAACAGTGACAGATATTTGTTGCTGAGATGAAGCAGCAGCCACTGATGCTCCTTTTGAGCGTCCAAGTGACCCAGATGAATCAGAAATCTGGCCTTCCGCTCGCAATTCCTCCATCTGCATTGCATTAACCCATCTAAAGCGTTGCCAACCAGATCCAATTTTGAAAGGAAAAGAACTTAAAACAATTACCAACCTTCACTTTATATAATTGTCTAAGAGCTGCCTGCTCATATTCAAGATATTCATCTTTGTGACTAGAAAACAGGGACTCTGTCAGACCTGATCCACATCAAGTTTCTTTGTAAGTAACCTAAATATTTTAATATTCCAAGTCCAGTGCTAATCATGCTCAACCAAAGAACTTATTTGACACACTTTTAAAACTGTTACGGTCAAATATTAATAGGAAAAATAATACAAGAATGACGCATGTAATGAATACTAATACAAATAAGATCGTTGTGATAAAAGTAAAACTAAGTCAGTCAAAAAAGCTATACTTGAGAATTGCCATAAGCCAAAATTGAGCACTTGGAAATCCTAGAATGAATTGAATACAAAAATGAGTACTGAGGTTGCTAATAAAAATGAGACCATGAGGCAAAAGTTCCTGCTAAACCAATCAGTTGAGTAGAAAATTCCAATATGAAAGCATTCTCAAATTTTGGCCAAATAACAAATTATATTACAAGAAGAGGACCAACCTTGATGATTCATGAAAATCAATTGGTGACATGTCTCGCTATAATTGCATTAATTAGTTCTTAAATATTACTAGGAAATACATCTAGTAGTATAAGGGGTGGCAAACACCCAAAAAATATTTGAGTACCATCGGAATCTATGCTCCAAATTTGTTTCTTAGAGATGGGTTATTGTCAATGCAGAGAAATAAGGTACTCATGGAAGTATTGGTGTTGTAAAGTTAACTTTATTACCCTCGACATCCAAGTCACCACATCCCACAGTCCGTAGATCTGTAGCAAGTTCTCGAGTCTTTTCATATGCCACTGCCAGCATTCTAAGATACTGAAACACAAAGCACATAAAGATCAGCCTGCTCTAAAGCTGACTCTATGATAATAATGAAAGCATGAGGTTAGTTGTACTCACTAATAGCAGCCCACCTTCCCCCATGGAAGGTAAATTCACAAGAGACGGTTTCATTAAGAGTTTGTCCAGAAGAGCTGTGATTCGCTGCTCTAAAACTCGCTGCATATAGGATCAGAAGGAAATAAATTAACAAACAATACCAGTTTGCCTTGAGAACAACCAAACTAGGCAATGTCTATAAAGCCACAGCATTCATTGAAGACCATATTCTTATCTTAGATACCTGAACTAAAATCGACATAACTTCACTTGGAGAAGGGAATACAGCAGTTATTGTTGCTGCCTCTTTTCTAACGGTATCTGCAACAAATTACTATGCATCACCAATCTTATCAATAAATTACTACTTTACTAACAAAACATTACACTTCAAACCTGTGATTTCTTTATACAAAGACGAAAGCCCAGAAGCAACATCACTAGGACTAGCCTGTACAGCCTGGTCACCAAGAACCAGCCTAGTGTCTGCATTCATTACTTCCACATCAATAAACATCGGACGTGTTGCCACATAATGTTGCATCGCACTTGTGCCCCTATTGAACTGCATTGAAAAGTTTATTTAGTGATAAAGACAGAGTCAATTATAAAAGAAACATTATTGAAATAAAATTGATAAATCACTCAATGAACTTGAGCTAGTGAGTTCTATTACCTACACTATAAGCAACCGAGACAGTGTATATAGGAAACAGAAACATCTGAAAGCAACCTTTCAAACAACTAATTTTTACAAATCATAAGTTGAAGCTTTGTTCTTTGTGTATATAATCTAATCATATATTTGGATTTGGATTAGAACAGAAATTTACCCAAGACAAAAGATTTGATTTATTGTATGGTGTAATTATATATATCAGTGTTGAACATGTCCATTCACTAACTCTCTCAAGGATCTTTATTAAGAACTAGGCCAATTGCCAAATATGATCTAACAAAATAATTCCACCTGGTTTCGGTCAGCAACCTCATAAAATTTACGAACAAAAAAGTACAAAGGTAAAAGGTCAAAGAACAACACTGTCTAAGCAATGTACAGATAAATACAACGTTATTCTCAAATTGATCACTTGATAATGCAATTTACATTAAGCACTTTAGCTTATGCAGTCAATGAATGATGTGGGGAACTTTGGCACCAGATAGATGAAGGTGGAGATTGGAGAACAGGAATAGCAACCTATTCTCATAACAAAATGAGATAAACTGAGATAAATGTTATGCTTCTTCTAGGAGGAAGTCAAGTACCATTTCTGTCTGGTTTTATCAGCCGGATATGAAGGGTTAAGCAAGGAGACACATAGAAGGGTGAAATCATCTACAACAAAACATTATTACCTGAGACAAAATTTTGGCACATTCCGCCATTGTAGTCAATTCTCTTTTCTGTGATGCAGAATCAAACCGAGAAATCAATCTATTCTCCAATTCTGCAGAAATAGAAAAGGAATCATGGAATGCATTAGGGCATCCAAGAGTCAAGAATTAAAACATTCATGGGTACTGCTGCTAAATATCTTGGTCTATCCATATGAAAGGTAAGCTACTCAAAATCATGTCAACCAAAGGGATAAGATTGTACTTTTATTCTTAAGACAACAAGAACTTTCTGCCCAATGGCCATGGTAAAGGGCAAAAGGTAGAATTGGGTTGATATTGAATTGTGTGTCTCAAGGGTTGGTTAATTCATTTATTATAAATATTCTAATTCCATTAAAAGGGATCAAATATTCCATGAGATCAAATCCCTTAAAATTGTTTACATTAAGATCATACTTTATTGAGAATAGATAAGATATAATAAAATCTAAGGTCACAACATTAAACAGGTAGGAATGGAGAGCAATAACACATAATGTGGATAGATATAATCATGTTTTAAAAATCACTGACCATTGCAATAGTCCTGCAAATTAGCAACTGCAACTTCTAATCCTCTGCTAGCAGCTGCATTTCCAACGGCTGATGAAAGTCTACCAATATCTTCCTCAGCAAATGTCCCTGGAAATGAACAGAATTAGCATCCCATTGACTTGAAACGGTTTTGGCACTAAAAACACAATCTAGGACACAAGGTTTGCCTATAACAAAAAGAAGGAACTAATTTTAGGGGTTGAGAATAGTGCTCTCAATGTCACAAAGTAACAACTTTACCAGTGCACTAAAGCTTTGGTCAAAGCATTATTTAAATAATAATAATAATAATGAATAAAATAATAATTCTTACGTAATTTCTGGGCAATTGAAGCAGCCTCAGCAACACGACTGTCATCAGAAAATAGAGGTGATAGCTCCATCAGATCACCTGGGCTGCTATTGAACTCCATCAAGTACTGCAGAAATTAAATCAATCACATGTAAATTTTCCCAACATGAAATGTTGTATCACGGAATGAACAAACTAGTATTACTTTGATCAGCTCAATTGTTTGACTGGCAGTTTCACGCTGAGAATCCGCACTCTGACAAGAAATAAGAGTATAAATGAGATAATATTTAAAACCATAAAGGCATAACTGACCTACATATAAAAACAATTTTATGTGCAAATCTGAGATCATAAACCATTTGTCAAACACAAATAATGCATTGAACATCTTTCTACCTGGAGATGATCTCCAATCTTCGCAGCTGTCTGGCCTACACTTGAAATACGTGAATCCAACCTCGCAAAGCTCTCGAACAGTCCATCTACACCTTTCTCTAGCTGAAAAGAGAATCAAATACACAAACACATTTACAAAACCACAAAAGTTTAACAAATCATTCAAATTTAACCTTTCCAACAAAGTAGATGAAAAGTAAAAGATTACCATTTTTTTTTTTTTTTCAAAATAGAAATATTCCAAGGGTTGCTAATTCACATTGTTCATAAAAGAAAATATTCGGGATATACATAACATCAACAGAACAGAATGTAGAGTAACCTCGGTAAGTGTCTTTCGATGCTTATTGTCCTGAACTGCAACATCTTTCTTAAGATTGAGAAGTCTCCCATCAATCTTCATCCAAAATAACACCAATCAAATCAAATGTAACTAAGAACCTCTAGCATAATTTCTCATTTCTCAGAAAAAAAAAAAAATAAAAACTAAACAAACAAGCAAATTCAAAAGAAGTAAACCTGTTTGCGGAGCTCAACGAGCTCCTTACAAGAGTCTTTGAACAACGACAAGAGCTTCTCAACCTCAGGAAACAGAGGGCTGGAAGCCCCTTGCTGAGAACCAACAAACTTGTTGGTAACATGGCCATTCGGAAGAGAATCTTCCGCTTCCAAATCTTCCAATCTGAACGCCGGAAGCTGCTCATTCACTAGGTTCCCAAACAACGCATCGAACGAAAAATCGCCCTAACAATAACAACAAATCACGATCCGCCAAACGCATGTCACGCGTAGAAAATCTCAGAAAATCAGCTCTACTAATAATAACACAATAACACGCTTCCGAAGCCACTATTAACCAAATTCTGAATTCACAGATATGAAATGTAAATCGAAAACAAGCTAACAACGCAAATTACACGTTTCAGAGAATCGCGATTCAC
The DNA here is from genome assembly GCF_000817695.3 of Arachis duranensis. Lineage (NCBI taxonomy): Eukaryota > Viridiplantae > Streptophyta > Magnoliopsida > Fabales > Fabaceae > Arachis > Arachis duranensis. Next base: position 6,032,782 of record NC_029773.3, on the reverse strand, counting down.
CAAACACTGATTTCATATAAGCTAAAAAGGAACAAAAATTCAGCTGAAGATTCAAAACCTTGAAGTCATCGATGTCGAGAATGAGAGGGGAGGATTGAGCTGCGGGTTTCACAGGTTTAGGATCGTTCTTAGGATCTCTCATCTGAACGAATCAAAGGGAATATCTGAAAATGGAAATCGAAGAAGCTGAAGGAATGTTTGAGTCTCTGTTGTATTTTTGTTGGTTGAAGTAATCGAAGGGAGCAAAATGCAATGCGTGTGACAGTGAAAAAAAAATTAAAGAAAAAAGAAAGTGTGTGAGAAAAGAAGCTGGTGTGATTCGCGAATGAGTGATGAATTATGAATTCAACACCACGATGTGGTAACATTTTTTATTTTTCAGCTGAAATGGATAAATAATTCGGAGTGAATTATTATTTTGGATATCAATCAAATTTTGCTTTTAAAAATAAATTATTTTCATTTTCAAAATATTGAAATTATAGTTAGCCTTATATTTCGTGGGATTGAGTAGGGTGTGGCAACTTTTTTTTATGAAAGATAGGGAAATTTGAATTTGCGATTTTTTAAATGAGTATAAAAAGATTATGCCATTTGAGTTATAATTTATTAGTAACTTTTTTTTAATAAAAGTATTGATCTTTTTATTTAATACATAAATAAATAATTTAATAATACCACTACCACGTGTGAATAAATTATTTGTATGATAGATTAAATTATTTTAGTAAATGATTATTTAGTTAAAGTTATATTAATTATTATGGTTAAGTATGATTTTGGTCCTCAACATAGAGATCGAAAATTAGAATTATCCCTAACTTTTTTTTTGCTACAAAATGGTCTCTAAAGTTTCAGTTTGTATAAAAAAAATAAAAAAAAAAGAAAAAAGGGATACAGAAA
>NC_029773.3:6029726-6031769 GCF_000817695.3 Arachis duranensis | reverse complement strand
CCGCACCGCACCCACCACCATCTTCTTCTTCTTCGCCGCCCTGCCGCACTGCATCACCGCATCACCACAGCTTCTTCTTATTCGAATTGGATTTTTTATGAAATTTTAGATTTTTTGTGAAATTTGAATTTGGAATATTGTTGTTGTTAAATTTGTTGATTATTGTTCAAAGTGCATGTTGTTTGAATTTTCTGATGATGATGATGAGGTGGTGGTGGGTTCTTGTTCAGCTTGGATTTTTGGTTGATTTTAGTTGATTTTAGAGAAAATTATGATGAAGATGATGATACTGGTGGTGGTGGTAGTTGATTTTAGGGTGAAGGGAGAAGGGTATTTTCGTCCGAGAGGCGATTTTAAAACAAATTGAAAACTTTGAGGATCATTTCGTAGCAAAAAAAAAAAGAAGTTAGGGACAATTCTGATTTTCGACCTCTACATTGGAACCAAAATCGAACTTAACCCTAATTATTATATATAAATATTTAAATTAATTTTTAAAATTTTAGATTGAATATTTTAGTTCCAATAAAAATCTTTAAAAATTACTTTCAACAAATTAATTTATTTATTATTTGCTTTTAGAAAAATTAATTTGTATTATAATAATATTTTTTGAAATTTAATTATTTTTAATATAATTATGTGGAGTTATTTATTTAACATATATTTAAAATAATGAATTGATCTTTTTAACGAAAAAAATCTTCAAAAATTTTTAAAGAATACAAATTTATTTGCCATAAAAAAGTGCCGGTTATAAAATTTCTTGGGAACATTTGAGTGTTTAATTCATAATCGAAATTCTTATAATCGGGTTTGTTAGAAGCCTATATTTTTTAAATCAACAATTAACTAATAAAGTAATAGATGGATATATAAATAAATAATTAAATTCCATAGACCGATATTAGACGATACTCGTATTAAAATAAAATGGCTAAATTGAGCAAACACCAAACTCGACTATGGTCTATTTTTTTGAAGGATAAAATCATTCTTGTATATAAAAAAAAGTGATAATTTAACTTTAATTTTTATTTTATTTTAAAATAATATAATTCTTCTATTAAAAATCGTTAAATAATAACAAAAATTAGTTTTGTTAGAATTTTATTTATAATTTGTAGGGTTTTAATTGGCTTTTTTTTTTGGTATAGAAGTAAAAATAGTAATATACCTTAGCATTGTAATTTTTGGTATTTTTTAAAATTATGGATTCAATTTATGTACCTCAACTATTTTAATTTTTTAACACAAATTGGACGGTTCAATTTCTGTACCTCTACAAATTAGACTGGCTAATTTCTCCACTTCTAACAAATCGAATGGTCAAATTTCTACTTCTTAATTAAACGGTTTCACATTTGACAATAACACCTTAACCGTTCACATTTCAAAAAAATACTATTGCCACTCCAATATAAAAAATAAAAAGTGGTTTCAAACTCTCAAAAACTATTAAATAAGTTTAGTGGAAAAAGACTTTGCTGAAAATTATATTGCAAGAAAAAATACAATTGCATTACAAAAACCTTTTAAAAGAAAAAATAGCATTGAATAAGAAATTAAAGAAGAGAACATTAATATTGATGATATTGGTATCAGTAATGATGTTGGTAAAGAAAACAACAATAAGTCAACAATAATAAAATATGGTTACATAATAATAATAATAATAATAATAATAATAATAATAATAATAATAATAATAAAGGTAGAAATGATAATGATGGGGATGAAGTCGTGAAGAAGCTAGTGGTAGTAGCATAATTGCCAAAATTAAACTGGTGATCGAACTGATTAAATTACTGGTTCATTAATTCAATCGGTGGGTCATGAGTTGAGCTGATTGATTCAATTCTATGTAAGTAAAAATATAAAATAGTCAAAATTTAAAATTAAAATTTAAAATACATATATTTATTAACTTTCTAAAAACAATCAAGTCTTAAATTTTAAAAATAACTAATATAAAGATAGACATAAAATTATTCAGTACTATTATAATAATATTTTAATTTGGCACAATAAAAATAACAATTC
>NC_029773.3:6027576-6029669 GCF_000817695.3 Arachis duranensis | reverse complement strand
CTTTTTAATTTATAAATGGTTAATAAAATTTAATGTTTATATTAATAATTGTATATAATTAAAAACTAATTAATTTATAAAATGTTGAGTATAAAAAACATTCAATTAAATGTATATAAATAGATAGATAGATAGATACTAAATAAAATATATACTTTAAAAAGCATGAAAGATAATTAAAAACAGATTGGCATAGTGGTTGTTAGCGTGCTCTTCATATTTGAAGAGCCAAGTTTAACTTCCACCATTTGCAATGTTTTTGAAAATTTTTTCAAGTGTATGTTGACTATTTGATCGATTCGGTTTGTACAAGTTCATATTGATTTTGGTCGGTTTATTTTTTTAAGTGGTTGGAATGTTAAACTGAACTAAATTAGTGTTCAGCTTATTGGTTTTTAGATTGAACCAACCAGTTTAGTACGATTTTTACCAGTGTTTGGTTCAAACGAAAATAAGGGGAAGGAAAATACAGGAAAAGAAAACGGGTGGAAAGTCAAGTTTTCCATTATTTGGTTTATCAAAGAAAATGAAAAGGAAAAGAAAAAAATGGAGTGGAGTCCACGAAAAAATAGTGATATAATTACAAATTTATCCTCCATTTAATAAAAAAATCAAAATATTTTATTTTATCTTTTTTACATTTGAAAATCATCTCTTGTACTCTTCTTAATTTTACAGCACTATCAAACTTCATTTTTTTCTTAAATATAATTTAAGAGATTAACAATATAATTTATGAATAATTATTTACTTGTAAAATTATTTAGTTGTAAAATTAATATATTATAATTTATATATAATATAAGTAAGGATATTAATGTAATTTTATTCTAACATAATTTTCTTTCTTCTCACTTTTCTTTCAATCTAAACAAAAGAAAATTTTCTCTCTATTTTCTTTCCATCCATTTTCTCTTAATCCAAACAACATACAAATAACTCTACTTTTTTTTCAATTTTCTTTCTTTTCATTTTCTTTCCTCTTATTTTCTTTCCTTCCATTTTCCTTCTTATATCCAAACAAAGCCTACAATTATGAATAGTAATGATCGTAGTTAGTCATGTTATTGAAAAGAACTGTGGAGAGAGAAATACAGGAGTTTAAAATTCTCTGTAAAAGTAATTGTCATTACTATTTAACAAATATTTTAACAAAGTTATATTATCCCAAAATAAAAAAGTTGAATGTTAAAGTGTCTATTTTATTCAATAAAGATCGCTTTGTCCTTCCTAAAAATAAATAGGGACTAAATTAAATCTTTATTCAGCTAAATACTCAATTTTGTTACTAAACAGGCGAACTTTAATTTAATTTCTGAAGTTTTAATTGTCTGTATTATTTAGTTCTCGAATATTATGAATGTAACTGATATTAGTTTCTAGAACAATTTTTGAAATACAAACATTAACAAAATGCTGGTGTGGACAGCCTAATGCCAAGCCACACTAAACTATGCAAAATACCATCGTTTTAGTTTTAGCACTCAAATGGTCTAAAAAATATTGTAAGTAGTGTTTATTGAAAATTTTTTTCCAAAACAAATGATACAATGTCATTTTTTTTGGATATTTAAGCGCTAAAATCAGAAAGACGTTGTTTTACAAACGTGGTATCTGACTGTCCAGGTCAGCGCTCTATTAATGTCTCTTATGTTGGATATTGAATGTGAGTCTATTGTAAAATTTAAAGTCTAAATAACAATGTTTTGAAAACTGAACCAAATCGGGTAATTCATTTGAATTTACCGGAACCGATCTCCAGATTGGTTCAATTGAAACGAAAAATCAGCTGGCAAAAAATTGGTGGAATCGGTGGTTAACCGAGAAACCAATTGAACCGGTTTTTTTAATTACTTAAAAAAGCAAAACAGCAAACACCCCCCCTTTCCTCTCTCTCTCTCTCTCTCTCTCTCACACGCGCACACACACACAATTCACGAACGAAACCCTTCTAAACCCTATCAGAGGCAAGAAGAGCTGCAGCCACCTTCAAACTTCAGAACGCCACCACTATTGCCACCGGCGGTGACAGCCAGCGATTGCCGTCGTCGCCTCTCGAAGGTCTGCTCGGCCCTTGTCTGCTGGATCCTCTT
>NC_029773.3:5954809-6027563 GCF_000817695.3 Arachis duranensis | reverse complement strand
CGTCGTCGGCCCTGTCGTCTTCGTCTCTGTCCTCGGCGTCAAGCCTCTATCTTCGAGCCCCCTCTCTCTCTCTGTCCGAGCTCACTTCTCTTCCTCCCTCGCCGCCGGTAAGCACTGCTGCTTTGTTGCTGGTTTTCTGAAATAATGGTTGATGGTTGATTTGAATGATTCTGTTAAATTTTTTTGCCAATTTAATTTGTCAGCGTTAATTTTGTTGATGGGGTCCTGAGATGGGGTTGATGGTTGATTTGAATGGTTGTTGTTAATTTTGTGTTCTGAGTTGGGGTTGTTGCTGATGTGATTCTGAATTTAGTTTGATGCTGAGTTTGGATTCTTTGCTTAATTTTTTTGTTTTTGGATTCTCTGGTTTTGGATGCTGAGTATCTGTTTTTGGATTCTGAGTTTTTGTTGTTGAATACTTTATTAGAAGCCTTTGTTGAAAATTTTTGTGATTCTGAATTCTTTTGCCAATGGTTTGAGTTTTTGTGTAAGATTGTGTTTTCCATTGTGGCTGATTATTTGATTATTAGAAGTTATTGTTGAAAATTTTCTTATTCTAAATTTTCGTTGTTGATGTGATGAGTGTTGCTGCTGATTACTTGATTAGAACTTAGAAGTTATTTAGAATTTTTTTTATTTTGTGAATTTTTAATGATAAAATATGAACAAGTTATTATGTGAAATTATAAAATTTTGAATTTTATTAGTTTAGAAATCATTGAATTTGAATTTTTGAAATTTAATATTGAATTTGAATAATTTTATTGTATATTTAATTAAATCGGTTTAATGACCGGTTTGGTTCTCGCAACCTTGCTAAATAGAGACAATTAAAACTTCAAAAGACTAAATTAAGATTAGAGTGCAAGTTCACGGATCAAATTGAGTATTGACCTTGTGTCGAAATTTTAACCCCTATAGTAATTCTTTTATTTTGACTGAAATTTTTATTATGAATTGAAAAAGGCCGAGACTAATTCGAGAGCTGCGAGTAACAAACGATGGCAGAGAACAGCAGAGAAACCCGAAGACGAAGAAGGATCCTCGATCAAGGATCCGACCGCCTTGCCTTCATTACGGGTCGGATCCAAACCCTCCCAACTCAGCCACAACCCGATTCTTCATCTCGTTCCGGTCATCCAACCACTACCTTTACTACCACAAGTACGTTTTCCATCTTTTCTCACCTTTCCCTTTCTTCATAACTGAATCTCAAATTCAGAACAAAAACTCACAAATTGCAGTAGCATTTTTACTTGTTTTTAATTTCTTATGCAATCCGATTCCAGACCCTAGAATTCTTATATTCACACCTAATTCCTGTAGCTATTATTAGTTTCCCCATCAATTGATTAGTCAGTTTTGACTGTTAATTGACTTAGGGATTAGTTAGTCTTGATTATAAGCTTCTTTTGAATATGAGATAACATAATTCAATTAGGTAAATGATGTTGAGTTCCGAACAATTCATAACTAGATTCATACTTTGAAGTGAGAATGGGCTTGAATTTGTTGGCTATGAGAATTAGGTTCTCTAGATTGGCTATTGGATTTGGAATTGTTAATCATTTTCATATTGGATAGGCAACTAGTGAGTTTGTAGCTGCTACTCACTACTTGTATGAATAAGATTTAGATGTTTAAGTATTTCATTAGAAATTGTTTTGTGAAATAAGATTGAGGATGTCATTAGCCAGAGAACTTGGTTTTCTAGATTAGCTATTGCATTTGTATCAATTTATCACGAAGTTGAATTCAGAAGATTTAACATCTATCATATTAGCTAGACAACTATCCCCTGCATCCATGAATGTAAGTTTGACAAAAACAGTACGTCAAAAAATTAATGTATCTAGATGTGATGTACGCATTTTCTCAAAATAACAGTATGTAGTAGACAGAGGTAGTAAACAACCAGTCGGTAGGGTAGAGTCTATTATTTTCTTGAATCAGACCAGAAGTTTTAGACAATTTTATTGGTTGATTCATTTCATAAAATAAAATTAGGGTAAACTAACAGAATGGTACCCGAAAGTCCATATTACTGAAAAAATATCCGAAAGATACGAACGATAAACAAGCTTTCTAAAGATTTAAAAACCTGAAAAAAATAACCAAAAATATATTTTGTTTTATTAGTAACAAACTAATTTTGTTTTTGGCAAACGAGGTGTGCATTTGATTCAAATTTTTGTATGAACATTTGGATAAGTATTTAGAAGATGCATGCAAAAACTAGAGCAAAATTTGATCACTGGACCTCTTTTTTCTTCTTTTCAAAATAAAAGTGGTCATTCACCAAACAATTCACTGTGGTAGAATCACCAAATTTTATGGATGAAAATGTTTCATGTTTTCTAATCATACTCGCAAAAAAGGGCATCAAAATCCGTTCTCTAAAGCTTTTTGAGAATATGTATCTAATATGTGGTTATTTTTGTCACTTTTTAAATCTTTCAAGGGTTTAATGGTTGTTCGTATCTTTTGAAATTATTTTTGTCAGTTATATAAATTTTTGGGTCTCGTTTCGGTAGTTTACCTATAAGATTAAGAATCTTGTTGGTTAGGGAATATGGATATCTAGAATGGCTAGGATAAATTTCCTACAAAATTGTATGTTGGAATGAATAGTAATTACCATTTTGTTGACAAGCCCTGTTTCTTTTCAGCTTTGCCTAATGACGAGGCAGAGAAGAAATCAGATTCTATTATGTTAAATCACAATTCGGTTGTTGTTCCATCCCGCGAAGCCGATGCAAGTGTCAGTGGAAGCCAAACACCATTGCATGAACACGAGCCCAAAAGTGCAATTTCAGGTGTCCTTAAATCTCAAGATGAGCATGTTCAGCCATCTCAAGATTTGCCTCCTGATATCATAGAGACCGAGCAACAGTCACGACAAATGCCACAGATGGGAGAATCTAAACTTCGGATCACCCCAAGTGAAATAAGTTCTGCCATTGATGCCTCAAGGTTTACCCGCCTTCTTTGTTCTGTCGTTGTGGCTGTACTTGTAGTTGCTTCTTATCTAGGATTTTCTCTGATGAGTAGCAAGTTGATTAAGAGTATAACAAGCTTTAGGCCACTGTACTTAGTTTTGGTAACTGATTTGTCGATTGTGGCTGCACGTGTTCTTTCTGGCAAGCAAAGAGGTTTTCGAAGGTCTAACGGGAGAGAGTATAGAACTCCTTCTGATGGAGATCAATACGCACAGCTAGCTAGGACATTGGAATTAGGCTTGGTTATGAAGAACGCCATGGATGCTGTGTTCATTGATTGTGCTGTTTATGCAATCATCGTCGTATGCGGCATTTCTCTTTTCCAAACATAACAATGAATTCTTTTATTAGCTTGAAACTTGTTTTTGTGCTTTATTAAGTGACTTTTGTATTGTGTGAATTATGATTAAGCTTTTAGTTCATCAATTTCCCTCAGATTTAAGTTAATTTAAATTGTCGTTTTATTCACTATTGTGATATGCTTTTCCACGCTAGACAAGTTTTTAGAGAACAGTGAAGTTGTAAACTATCATTTTAGTGCTGGGTTTGGATCCTGTTGATTTTATTTGAATATGACTTTGCCATGTTTGCAAACTAAAATAATGAACAATCAAATAGGAGATATAAACATGGCAAGATCATGTTAAAAATGAATGGGAGCGAATCCAAACCCAGTTGGGAGAATATATATGTTTTTTGTGAGAAATGAAGGAATGGTTGTTCATTTCTGGATTTCTATATTCTTGTGGAAAGCAACATAGATATCTATGTTGTGGTTGCTTTTCATTTTGATTTCAATTGATTACAATGAAAAGCAACATAGGAACTAAAGAATTATGGATTTTAGTATGTCATATAACTCAAACAGGTTGGCTAGAAAAAACTGTAAACTACATTGCATATATTAAACTCAAAATGAACTAATTAGAGTAACAAAAAAAGCTAAGAAAAGGAGGGGGATACAAGGCTAGTTATGACATTGATATTGATACAATTATATTGAGTTTTACTTGTTTTGTGTGGGATTAGACTTGCTTGGAGGAATTGCTCTGAAACAAGACTCCACCCTCTGCTTAGGGGAGTTCTTGTTCTTCCTCAATTCCCATGAAGAATACAACACGTGTGTGGATTGTGGAACTTCAACTTTGACCCTTGTAGATGTAGTGGAAGAGCATGTTGATGGTGATATCAATAATGGAAGTACAAGAACAAGAGAAGTTATTAGTGCTATGATAAACAAAGGCTTCATGGTATAATAGTAGTAGTAGAAGAGAGTATTGGATTCTTGATTCTTATTTTATTGTAGTTAAAGATGAATTGAATGTGGCATTGAGTCAAGTATCTTCAAATGTTTTCTAAGAAGAATTGTGAAAATGGTGAAAAATCTAGTTTGGGATTTGGTGCATATAGTTGGGATCATGTGGCCATTGTGTAACCTTTATTTGGGTGCACCTACTATGGCATTTTCTGACCTGAGGATTTGGTGAAAATGGAATGGTGACAGAAAGGTCATGTGGTTAGGCACGTGATGATGTTGCCATATAAAATATATGTATTTGCGCTGTAAGTAAATTTCTTGGGAAGTAAAATTCATTATATTTTCCAATTATAAAGTAAATAGTGAGACATTTATCAACATTGGATTGGTGAAGTGGGGGGACAAACTTTTTTTTTTCTTTTAAATAAGAATTCTGAATTTAAGTTTTGGATATATATATATAAAGAAAAAAAAAGAGAAGATATAATAAATATTTTTTTGGTAAAGATACAGTAAATATTATTAGATAGACTTTGTTGTTGCCATTTTTTCTCTTGCAAAAAGCCATACTTTTTTTTAACAGAAAGAAGAAATTTCATTCAGTAGCAGATAACATGTCCAGTCAGAGTATTTTAGAATATTTTTAGAGTATCATTTTTGAATGGATATATGAAATAAAAATGGTATCATTTTAAAGATACAATATCATTTTAATAGAGAACTAATAAAATTTTGTCATTTATATAATTATGTTAATAAATAAAAAATACTATAAAACTTCAAATAAACTAAGACTAAGTATTAGAAGAGCTAATTTCACTTTGAATTTCAAATCAGTATTTATGATATATGGTCCCACAAATATTTTTATAAGACCCAAAATGAAATTGAAATTAGAACTAGCATTAAAGATACTCTAAGCGAGACCTCTTTAGTCCATACTAAATTTGAATTAATAAGAGTAATTTGAGTAAATTCATATCTATTCCATTTTTTCTAACATATCTAGACTAAAAGAATCTAATCCAAAATCTCTTAAAAGAGAGAATGCATTAATAATGAGTGATACAAAACAAGTTTCTCTCCGTATTCGTTATTTGAGAGCCTTCACCACTTTTAAACAATCACACTTCGGCATAAATACATTTGAAGTTTGGATACTATATGGCTATTTATCTATACTATGGTTAAATTCATTTTGATTAAAGTAAACTATTTACTTCAACATCATCTATTTTAGAATTTTTATTACCAGACTATCTCTCATAAAAGTTTTACAATAATGAGGCTAGGATAAAAAAAGAAAGCTTCTTCTCTCCTTTGAGTTTTTTCTTTTTTGACAGTTAACAGAATTACATTAATTAAAAAGTGAAAAATCTAGTAGTGTACATACGTAGAATTATCATACATAAATTGAAGGTCCTTTGAGGTTTAATTAATTTTTTGGTTTTTCATGGTATTCCCTAACTCGAAAGGTCAAAGACTAATCGGTCGCGGTATTGAAGTCCATTTAAGGGTTTGCCGCATGCATAAGGTAGGATTCGAACCCCCAACACTTACTTAAGCGGACTAGTGAGCTAACCACTATACCAACCCAACTTGGTTGAGGTTTAATTATTTTACAAAACAAAAGTAAACTCACATAGCTGTTTTTGCATCCACTTTGTTATTTTTTAGCAGACAAAAAAAAGGCGCAAGAGTAGGTGCCTTTTGGATTTCCCCCCATGATCTTCATCTAAATCATAAAAGAGCCAATAAAGGAAAGGCAAGAGAAATTTAAGGTGTGATTTTCATTTATATTTTTAGTATTTTTTAAAATTTTATGAAAAAAAAGAATTATATTATTTTTACCATTTTTTTAATAAAATTTTAAAAATAAAAATACTAAAAATAAAAACACACATCAAATATTCTTAAATTTTTAAAAAAGTATAGGATACTAGTATACATGTCTAAAGAAATATATCTAGGAGACACATCCACAACGATACTTTGATTAGATACAACCATAAAAAAAATATTTTCATTAGACACATCTACAAAAATACTTTCATTAAACACAGTTATAAATAAAAGTGGGTAAGAGTTGATAGATTCCTTGTTAGTTAAGTAGCGCATTGTAAATTTTTAGTGGAAATTTATTACAAAAGGTTTTATACAACACCACACAGAATCATAAAGAATGAGATTTCAATAGCAACTGGTACTATATGTTAGTAAGTAATATTCTAAAATTACTATATGTTAAATCCTAAAATAAGTTTCACTTCCTTAATGAAACGTTTCTAAATAAACTATTGGAGGGTTACTTATCTGAATTTATTAGGATTTACTGATTTAGAGTCACCTAATTATTAGTATAATAATCCTAACTATACAGATGCTTAGTTGAATCAAATGGTTCAAGACTACAGAATATTATATATATTAAAAAAAAAAAGCATCTGAAAACATCAGAGAGAAGACAAGTAGTTGAAGAACTCCAATCATTTATTCTTTGATAAATAAAGAAGTCCAATAATTATTATATATATGGGGTCCCAATAAAGAGAACAGATATTTTGTTGGTAGTTCATAGTTGGAGTCGAATCTTCTGGACTGGAACATTATCATCACGTAATAAGTGTTTTTAACTTCTTTCTAGATATTATTGGTGGACAATTTAAAGAGTTTGTAGAAGCTCATATACATGTATATAATAAGTGTGAACTATCCAACTCAGTTGGAAAAAAAAATGTGGCTAATTGATAAGTCATGCATAACAATGAAAGCTATGCCAATAAATAGAATAAACAACAGAAATCACCCTTAAAGTTCTTTTTTTAAAAAAATACTCTATCCTTACCAATTTTATTTTAATAATGATTTTTTTTTTGTATATTCAAACTTAATGTTAGTTAATAGTTTATAATAAATAATAAATTATAGAGTGTTAATCCAGTTTAGGAGCTATTGTAATATATTATTTTTAGTTAATTTATATATATACATATATATTATATTTAATCTATTCAAGTATTTTAGTATTGAATCTTTACTTCTTCTTCTTCTTCTTCTTCTTATTATTATTATTATTATTATTATTATTATTATTATTATTATTATCACTTAAAATAATATTATATCAATTTGTTTAGTTTTAAATGTTCAGATAATTAATATGTATGATTTTAAAAGTTTAGAAAGTCTAATATGTATATTAATCAAATTGTCTAATATTCATAACTGCTAAATTAAAAATAATCCAGGTACTAATTTAACTGTATTTGACTGGCTTGTAACTGTTTATAAGAAAGGTAAATTTAGATCTAGAATTAGGATTGTAAATTCTACCAAAAGTGCTTTTATTTCATTTATTTCTATTATTTTTATTTTAAATTAGATAAATTAATCTTGCTTACCAATGACATTAAATATTTTTGATAGAAAAACTTAAAATATCCAATGAAAACCAATTTTAAGGATCTATTTTATATTTTTTATTCTTTAAAAATATATTTATCTAATATAAAAATTTAATAAAGAAAAGTTTAGAGGACCAATAACTTTATTAAATTCTGATTAGTACATAACTAGCAAAAGAAAAATGAATAATCCCACATCGTTGGATGAAATCTCACATCATTAAAAACATTATTAATGACTATTTAATGACTACAAATCACAAAAATTACTCACGTCTAGCACTCTTCTAAAAATAATTCACATTGACTTTGCCTAAATTAATAATAAGGCCACCGCACAGACAACAATGCAACAAAGCCCACTTTCTCACACACTCACACTCTCTCTCTCTCTGTGCCAAGTTTAAACGACGCCGTTTTGAGGATCCCTATTTTTCCCTTCTTCTCTGTCTGTTTTTTCCCTGAAAGGGGAAAAAATAATTAAAACGGAGTATCAGAAATCATAAATAAATTCCAAATCAGTTTTATTTTTTCTTTTCTTTTCTTTTCTGCATCGTCGAACCTAATTGGAACAGAAAACAAAAGCGGATCTCAGCCTCTCAGGTGAATTTTTCTTCTTCTTTCTTCGCTGTGTGCTCACAAAAGAAAAAATTTCAATCTTTTATTATTAATCTGCGCTTTGAAGATTTGAACTTGTTGTTATTCTGAGCCTGGGGGGTTTTATTCTTTTCTGGCGGGTGTATGATCAAGATTTGATTTTTATGATCTGATTGTGAAATTTCGTGGATTTTGATGTCTGGGGTCGTGAATTGATTTTCATAATTCGTAGCGATGTAGTGAGAACAATGAGAAATTGAAGTACACAGAGAATCAAGGCGGATTTTCGCGTGGATCATGGTGTTTAGGTTTAATTATTTCAGTGACAGAACATTTAAGCTGTGGAATCAAACCAGAGGGTGATATGAGAATGGAAAATTCAAGGGGAGAAAGAGGATTTTTACCTATACAGTGTGACTTAGGGTTGGAATTAGGGATTTAGGGTTGACACTAAATGATGGCATGAAATGTTTGTATAGCTTAGGCAGGGAATACGGATTTTAAGATTGTATAATGTATTAATAACTAGATTTAATCTGAGGAATGAATGAATTTTTTATTTCTACTGTTTGTTGTGTGGTTACTGATGCATACAATTCTAGTGGCTTCATGGAACAATGGGATATACAGGAGTAGTCTCAGTGATTGTTCTCTTGGGATGATTTTTATGTTTTAGGATTCTTGCATAAGTAGGTTTAGTTCTTTGTAACTTTGCATGGAGGATTGTTTTCATGATTTTATGCATTGGGGCAGACATGTAAGAAGCTGGGGATTAGTATAATTCTAGTTGCTTTCTATCTAGCAAAATAAAACTCTAATGGCATTTTGCTTTTATCCCTTATAATCACTATTGGGCAACTCTCCTCTATTGAGCTTAATTTTGCCGTTGAGTTTGGTCAATAATCTTCAGATAGTATGTTATCAAATCCATCCTGTTGGACCATCTACATTGACCAATTCTGGAAACTTCACTCATGGTATGTTAAGTCCTGGGGATGTGGATGGGTTAAGTCACAAATTGCTTAAGGATTTGATAAGATAGCCTTTATAATCATTAGGACAACCCTCTCCTTTTGAGCTAGCTTTTGTCATAATAAGGTCAGCAATCCTTAGAAATACATATCATTATATGATCTGTAGGCTTGTGAATTGTGATAGTTCAAACCTTTGATGGTTACCAGCTAGTGGTGCTGATAAAGAAGATAAACTGATGCACTTTGAGTAGTGATGTTTGTGTTACCATCTTCGTGCTTTACATGGCACTCCTATCCCTCTCTCTCCTACACACACATTCATTTTGGAATTGATTTTTGTTAAGTTTTGTAAACTATTTTGCAGAGATTGCATATGTGACTTTCTATATTTCATATTCAATATATTGATTTATATATCTTCTTGATCAATGCTTAGCAGGAACATTCTTAATTGGATAATAAAGAGACAAAGTACTGTGTAAAGGCGTGCTCTTTATACTGCTTGAAGTTGTTGGATGGCAGAAAAGTCATGTATCAAGCGCCTTCAGAAGGAATACAGAGCTCTTTGTAAAGTATAGAATCTTTTGTTTTTTCAAAATTATGCTTTACTTTTTATTTTTATTCAAAGTTTATATGCTTACTGATTTTTTTGAATTAAAACTCTATACTTGTTTGTATCATTTTATTTGTTCCGTTTCACTTTTTTTTCCCCTTGTATTTTTTGCTTCTTGAATGGTTAATTTGATGTTCCAGCTTATAAAAGATAAAAGTTGAGCCATGAAAGAAGACATTTCCTTTGTATTTTTTATTTTATTTTATTTCTCCCCTTTGTAGAATGTTTGTGTAGCATACTGTGTTGCACGGTATCAAAAATTGACAATTTGACATGGCATTTCTTTATTCATTTTTGAAGAAAAAATGATGAACATTGATGGTATTATCAATTTGATTATGCTCAATTTCAACGTTAAATTTGCAGGAGCCAGTGTCCCATGTTGTAGCTCGCCCATCACCAAATGATATTCTTGAATGGCGTAAGTTTGCATCACTGTTAATTGCTCATATCATTGATGTGGTACTACTATGGTCAAAAAGAAGAAAATTTTTTGTGTTGAACCTTTGTTTTGTTCATTTATCAATGTTGTAGAACCTTTGTTTTGTTCATTTATCAATGTTGTAGATTCTCTGACCAAACAGGTCATAGACTCATAGTGAAGGTGCACAACAATATTACATTTGTTGCTAGGCTCACCCTCCTCATTACCATTAATATTGTCAAATAAAATGGAAAAGATTTGTCAGATGGTTAATTTTAATTTATTTCTTAGACTGGCCAATACTGATCTTATTCTAATGATGTTTCAGATTATGTGTTGGAGGGAAGCGAAGGAACACCTTTTGCAGGTTTGTCAATTTAGCAAATTGTGATTATTGCATTTCAACACGCCACTTTTTAGTTCTATTGGGATTGTTATTTCTAACATGTCCAAGGTTATGTATTGCTATCAATTCCTATTTATGTTTTCCTCCTCTTGTTAGGTGGATATTACTACGGAAAAATCAAGTTTCCTCCAGAATATCCATATAAGCCTCCTGGAATCAGGTGATCCTTCTTGCTACTGTATGCTTGTCAAGTCTCATTTCCAAATGTGTTTTATCATGATATTGACTCAAATGTGTACTTTCTATATTGCAGCATGACTACACCTAATGGACGGTTCATGACGCAGAAAAAGATTTGTTTGTCTATGAGTGATTGTAAGTTCTTTTATCTGGTATAGCACAAGTCAGTTAATATTATGAGATACTGATTTTGATTTAATATTTCTGTGTTTTGCTGCTCCTGCTCCTGCTCTGCAGTTCATCCTGAAAGTTGGAATCCTATGTGGTCTGTTTCAAGGTCAGATTGATTTTAGTTATGATGTTTCGTTATGTGATTTGTTTTTTAATCTATTCATTTAGCTTTTGGATTGTGGTTATATGCTTTTACACAAGTAACCTGTATTTGAGACTGAGAGTAGTTGTAGATGTTGGTTACTTTTCTATACAGCTTTCTAATGGTCTATACTGAACTTTCTAATTTACAAATGCAGCATACTCACAGGGCTTCTTTCATTCATGGTGCGTGCCTTCTTTGTATTCTAACTAAATTCGTATTCCTTCCATTTCCTATCTTATTTCTTTGTTTGGAAGATAGTTGTCTTGGCTCACCAAATCAGAGTTATGGGGTTAAAAATGCAAGTTATTGTTCCTTTATAGCTTTAGTAGCTTGCAGTTGGTACCTTGCCATGTATAGAGATTTTCTTGCGAGTTTTTGATATCTGATGGATTTCATTCTTTCAGATGGACAACAGCCCAACCACCGGCAGTGTAAACACCACCACCGCCGAGAAGCAGCGTTTAGCAAAATCTTCCCTTTCTTTCAATTGCAAGAAGTAGGTCTATTGCATCATCTTTTCACAAGTCACCATAAAATTTAGCAAGGTCTCTATAATTTGTCTCCCATTTTCACCATTAACTCCTCTTGCTTCGATAACTTTCCATGCAGCGCAACATTCAGGAAAATGTTCCCTGAGTATGTGGAGAAGTACAACCAGGAGCAGCAGCTTTCTGAACAAGTTCCTCCCGAGCAGGCATCATCAGAGGCAGCGCCTAATGACACAAGTCCAAAGGCTCTTTTGGAGAAGAATTTGGATTCTACGGAAGAAGGAACGAAAAGAGTAGAACAGTTGAAGGTTGTAAAGAAAAACGGAAAGCAACCATTCCCAGCATGGATGATGTTATTACTATTCTCCATCTTTGGGGTTGTAATGGCATTACCATTGCTTCAGCTCTGATATCTTTATAGGTATACAAGGGTCTCTCTATAAAGGGTTCTCCTAAACTGGCTCCATAATATGTTCTTGCTTAGGGTTTTGTATAGGGAAATGATGATGGACATGGAGGCTGTGTCATATGTTTTTTTTGGATGATTTTCTCCTTTGTGTCTATGTTGCCAGTTCCATGGTACTTTTGGTAGTAAATGCTATAAGAAAGTTTCAAGCTTTGATACTCTTGTACCTCTTAAATCTGTTGAGGTTCAATCTTCTTGTAGTGTTGGTTGGTGAAACACTCTTACATGTGGTGTTATAAGTCTGATCTGCACTTTACATTTTGAAATGGTAAATTAAATATTTTTGGTCTAATAATTGCTCATGTAATTTTAAGTTTAGGCAATAATTAGGTCCTAAGAATTTAAACTTGTCAGTATAGTTATCAAACAAGTTATAAGGGTTTATAAATGGTTTTTGCTCTCCTTAATTAATTTATTTATTTTTAATATACTTCATACAATGTTAAAAACACCAAAGATTTATATTCAAGTGGCAAACCCTTCTAAAGAAGACTTTTTAATACTCCAACCTGGATTATGGGTAAATTATATTCATTTTCTTTTAAAATTTAGTAAAATTCAATTCAATTTCCCTTATCTTTAGAAACGTAATTGTCCTTTCTTCAAATTGAACTAATACTAAACTACTAAAATGATGTTTAGAAAAAAGAGGTCATGATGAATTCCATCAAATGTGAAAATATCCATGTAATTTTTCCGTTTTCACTATAATACAAATGTTATTAACTTGTACAACAATAGAATATTAAAATTATTTGTATAATTTTAATTTTTATGAATTAAGAAAACCAATCTAAGAATAGTGAATACAATCAGGGATGGAAGTAAGCCGAGCTGAACCGAGTTAGACCAAATTCAAGCTCCGCTTATAAAAATTGAGTTTGGCTCACGGCTCGACTCATTAACAATCGAGCCTATTTTTTAAGCTCAATCTTGGCTCACCGAAAGCTCACGAGCTGTCTCAAATAATAAGAACATAATCTATAATTCAATAAATTATAACATATTTTAAAAATATTTAAAAAGATCAATTGTTTATCTATCAATAAATTGTAAAATTGAGCTCAATTCTAGGCTCAAGTTTGGCTCACCAACTTACAAGTTTAGCTTATCGAACTATTAACGAGTCGAGTTCGAGCTCGCTTGACTCACTTCCAGCCTTAAATACAATTATTAAAAAAAGAAAAGCTCCTTAAGTACATTGAAGTTTCAAGGCTATATAAGTCAAGGTCAATTTTTCGTTTAATTTCATTTTCCTATTCTTTCCCCCTCTTTAACATTGTGAATGTTTTAACAGTGTGAACTATTGATTGTTTTTTTTTTTAAAAAAAAACTCCTTTTGAAAAATAGTTTTTTCCCATTAAAAAAAGCTAACCGAAAGTGAAGTGGAGGCCATTATATATATGGCCCCATGAGAGAAAATAAATTGATTTACTATAATGATGTTACCTAACCTCCTCTCAAGGAAATAAGGATGCCAAGTTCCTTTCAAAAATTTAAATCTTCTCTCCAATTTGTTTGTTGATCTTCAATTCTACCTTGAATGTTAAGTTTAGTTATTTATAGTATATGATTAGTCCTAATAATAATTGAGATTAACTAAGAAGTCAATTTTTCTCAGTCAATATAACCAATTTTTTTAAAAAAATTATATTAAATCCTAAATTATAAATTTTAAATCCTTAATTTTAACTATAAATCCTAATTCTAAACCCTAAATTCTATTAAAAAAAGGTTAAAAATAATTTTACAATAAAATAACTAGTTAATACCAACCAATTAAAAATTAGTTCTCTATATTTATTCATAATGATAAATAATATGAGTAGTGTCTCCTTAAATCTTTACCATTTTCTTATTGGCATTATTAGCCTAACAGTTTGGTATGTTGGTGAATCTTGATTTTGTTGTACTAGGAAACATGTTATATATAAGACAATATATAATATCCATTCACTCACATATATTTATGTAATATAATTGCACCTTCTAAATCACATAAATTTCTTAATATAATTGCACCACTATGAGTGTTTCTGTCATTTCTCCATAAACTGGCCTTGTGATTGTGATGTCTTGTTGAGGAGCTGTTGAACTTTGCTTTTTGTGATCAAAGATAGTAAATTTTCCAATCCCATGTGAATTAAATTTGCTGTATAAGTTAGAAGCTAATTTTATTTTACTTTATTTTTGAAGGACTACTACTTTCCACTATATGACATAATTCTTGTTAGGTAGGATGAGGAAGCATCACACTCAAGGAAGAGCTTTCTAGCCAAGTTGGCAACCATCAACCTTAGAAAATTTTTTGAATTCATCTTTCTCTTGAAGTTCTTCTGATTCTGCTCAAGCTTTTTATTAGTTTTTTGTTTACAATGATGAACTCTGATGAATCACATCCAAGATATGAAGAAAATCATCACTATGATGACTATGGATTTTATCTACAAGAAGATTTTTCTCAGGTAACATGTATGTATATATATATATATATACATGCTTCATTCTTGGTTTAATTTTGCATATATATTAATGTATATAATTATGTGATTTTGCATATCTTGAAGATTCCGACAAATATGTTTTAATTGATAAAGTAACTCATAAAATTATCAAATTTTTAAGATAATCTGAAAATTGTTACGAGTGTAAACATCTAGATCTCTAGATCGAGTTTACCGTTTTATTATTTAGGTGAACTTTTGAGTTAGATTATCACAATAAGCATCTTATTTTGGCATTTATTAGTATTTTTCTTAGGAGGTTTAATTTTGAGTTATATGATGAATAACATGTTTTCTAACTTCATATTATTTTGCTTTTGATTATATATAGTTCTTGGAGGAAGCAAGACAATATGGGAAGGAAGCAAAACTGAAGAGTTGTTCATCATCATTAGTGCACCCTGAAGAATCAAGAGGAAAATTCAAAGAGAATAAGAAGAGCAAGAAGGAAAAGAAATCATGGAAGAATTCATTGGTTTCATGGTTGAAATCTGAGAATAAAAATAAAAGTACTAAGTCAAATGCTTATTATAGTAGTGAAAAGCATCATGGGCATGTTTCTGGTCCAATAACACAAAACAAAAACATTGATGAAGGGAAGCAATGGAGTTCAACATCTTATTATTCTGGCCCATTAACAAGTTTCTTTAAAGGCACAAAGAGAAAGGAGAGTGAGATACCTTATATGTCACTTCACCAAGGAAACCATGCTAATTCACATAACTATGGTCCCCTTTATTTGGTTACTTGAATGTTGTTCATGTATTAATAATATTATCACTATCATAGATTGCAAATTCCTACTTTTATTTTTATTTACATGATACTAAATTTAGTGGCAAATGCATTAGCATTGGGTGAATTTAGATAAGTTTGATAGCATATGTAATTGAATGAATAGTTTAATTAATTATGTTGTATTTGGCTTTGAATATGAGTTGCATATGGATTTGTTTATAAGAATACCAGAAATTCAAGAATAGGAAGATCATAAAAGTCATGTTATATATAAGTTCCTTGTTTCAAAGTCCAGACTATTTCTGCTGCCAATTTTTTCCCCTTAATTTTGTAAGTCTTATGAGTGCTCAAGCCCAAACAAATTAAGTAAGTATAATTTATAAATATATTTATGTTTAGTGCTTGTTTAGACGCCGTTAAGTTAATAAAAAAAGATATTTTTTTAATAGAAAATATCTGTTTTATTTTGTTGCGTGGTTGGTAAATTTTTAGTAATAAAAATAAAAATATTAAAAATATCAAAAAATATCTTTTTTGAGAATCTACAATTACCTCTTTTTGAAAAAAATTGTTTTTTACGTAATAAATAAATAAATAAAGTATTTTTATATGGTTATACCCAAACATATTTGATAAATAAAAAATCCTTTTATATGAGATATTCAAACATAACATTACTTTTACTTTTCTACATAAGATCTTTTAAAAAAATATAACTTAAATTTTTTTTTTAGAAATTCACTCAAACACGTTGATACAATTAGTATTGGGTTATCCCAATTAGAGAATTATACTATAAATAAGAGTATGATGTAATAATGTAGGATAGGCATAGTGTAATTGAAAATTCTATTTTCTCTCTTTGTCCCTAATTCTAGGGATTTCTCTTCTATTTTCTCTAATTCTCTCTAGTTCTTGATACAAATTCGTATCAAATGGTGCTTTCATTGAACACCATGCCACATTTTCATGGTGATCCCCTGAATTTAATTTGGAATCCAATTCAACATAGCTTACAACGCTTGAATTTCACTTATCAAAATCAACCCAGGATGCTTGAAGAAATTAAAAAAACTTGCGCCAGAATTTGTGCAACAATTCAGGCCAAATCAAACTCAAAATTTTCAATACTCAGCAACAATTTAACAAAGCTAGCAGCAAAAAATTCAATAATCCCAGATCTTCAATTTTAAAATTCAAATTCAGAATATAAAATTACAGAATTAGAATCGATAACAATAAAAACTTTAGAATCAGCAAAGAATCCAAAATTTACAGAAGAAGTTCACATCAAAAGAGAAGTTTATTCATACAGTGACCTGAGAAGCTTTTTTTCATTAATGAAATGTAAAATTCATGTTTCATCCAATAATAAAAAGAATGTGTCAGAATGTGTCAGCTTGATGCGCATAAAAAAAAGAAAAAAAAGGACAAGAAACTTTTTTAATAAAAGTACAAGTAACTTTTTCATTTGTTAAAAATGTTTATGGCTACATTTTCATGCTTACTGCAATAACCAATTCTTGATTAGTGTTTCATTGTCTCCTCCCAACTATCATTATAATATTTTTACATTTTTTAATGTAAAAAGAGAAAACTACTTAATTATATATAGGTAAAAATACTGATTAACTAAAAAAATAATATTATTAGAAGTGTTTATAGATCAAAATATTTATAAATTTATAGTATTTATCTATTCTGATATGTAATTTGCTAATATAATTCGATCTATATAATGATCGGATTCAATTTATATTCTAATTAGATTGGATTACGGATATTACATCTATATCTACATATCTGATTCGCATATCCACATCAAATAATAAATAAATAATATATATGATTTATGTTTTATTTTAATGAATAATTATTATTTATATATGTTGTATTATTTTATTTTTGTTATTTAAAAAAAGTTAGTTTGATAATATTTTAAGAATAAACATATTTAAAAAAATGAAAAAGGAGTTTTATTGTGTTTTTTAAGAAATAAGTTTTTTTAATATATTTTCTATTTTACAAATATATCTGATATCTTTTATCCAATATGTAAATGTGTGTATTATATCCAAATCTAAAAAATACAAATATTAGATCTAATCAGATGAATTTAATGCGAATCAGATCGAGATTTTGATAATATCCGATTTGATTCAATCTGCAAACACTATTAAATATTATGATAAAGAAAGAAATTGACTAAAAATAAAAATTGTTTCTTTTACAATAAAAAAATTTAAAAAAAATAAAAATTATCATATACAATGCACACTTCTCTTAAAAATTTTGTTACAATCTTTATTTTTTCCCCAACTTGACTCTTCACTAATTCCCTTTCAATAAAGGAAAATACATTAACAGAAAAACAAGAATTACATATTTGTTGAGAGGTGAAATTTCAAAAAATAAGAATTATTGGTAATTTTCATGGATATGAAGACAAATAGAATTTAATAGAACAAATTGTTTAAATTTCAAAAAATGAATTTATCAAGGACAAACTTTTTTTTTTATTTTTAAAAAGTAAATTTATAGAGCGCAAATTGTCTTTTTCTTATTTATTTAATTTTTGAAAAACGAATTTGTCAGAAGCGAATTATCTTTTTTATTTTTCTTAAATTTATTAAGAATACAATGCTCTGAAAGCGAATTCTGAATATTATATCTAAGTAAATAAACAAATCAAAAGTGTTAAACAACCAACAATTATAACATTCGAATACTTAAATATAAAGAGAAAGTGTAGTGTATAAAATATAATATAATATTATGTATACTAATTGGTATACTACTAACATTAGCCAAATGATTGATAATGATCGATTGCAGTTGCACTTGTTCCTGCCACCATATTGGAAACATATATTAAACAAATTATTTGTCAACAAGACTTATTTGATGGGTTTGAAGGAGTTAAAGTAGACAATAGAGAGTGAAGGACCACCTTATGAAATTATTATGTTTAAAATGATGAATAATCAAATTCGTCTTTTGAAATATTATTTGTTCTCTAAATTAGTTTTTAAAAGATTTTTTAAATTAAATTCATCTACAAAAAGTTTTAAAATACTTGTGTTAGTTCTTCTATCATTTTCTTTGTTAACAATATCAAAATTTGTTAATGTAATACATGAAGTGATATTATAATACGCACATAAGAGTCTTAATTGACTATTAACATGATAAGTTTACGAAATTAAATTAAATCAAAATTTAATTGAGGGGAGAACTTAAGATATTGGAATCGCTCAATTTGGGGTTAATTTGATCTAGTTTCATAAACTTATCATGTTAACCGCCAATTAGGACTACTAGGTGTGCGTTGTGATGTCACTCAATGTGTCACATTAATAAGAGTAAAGTATCGTTTTTGTCCCCAACGTTTGGAGTAAGTTCTATTTATGTCCTTAACGTTTAAATCGTCCTATTTGTATCCCTAACGTTTGAAAAAGTGATTCAATGTTATCCTACTATCAATTATACTAACAAATCAGATTATATTTTTCATTCATTCTCAATTAGGTCTCAGTTGGATGTGTTCGATTTTAATATTATACCCACTATTTGTGTTTAGATTCAATTATGTCCCTACAAAAGTAAATTATGTAAATGTTGTAGGAATTAGTTTCAACTTTTAATGAGCTATTTTTCGGAGTGAATTATCGATTCTATCCCAGACATTTGTATTTTAACTTCAAGAAGAGATTTTTAAAACTCAAACTAAAGTGTTCATGATGTATAATTGACGGTAGGATAATATTGAATCACTTTTTTAAACGTTATGGATACAAATAGGACGATGTAAATGTTAGTGACACAAATAGAATTTACTCCAAACGTTGGGGACAAAAACGATACTTTACTCCATTAATAAATTTTGACGCCTGTTAGCAATGGAAGTGACGAAATAACTAAATGGTTAACTTAAAATCTTTAAAGGATGAATTTGATTAAAATTTTTTTTGGAGACTAACTTAAAAAAATGAATAATCTTTCGAAAACTGATTTGACTATTTACTCCTGATAATCAAAATTATGAAATCATTACATTATACATTTTTTATTTAATCACCATCTCCTGTTAATAATAAATTTATTTGCACACAAATTTTAGACACCATGCATACCTAGCACACTCATTTGTATTTTTTTTTCTTTTATCGAAAATTTAAAATTGTAAATTTCAACTATAAAATAAATATTTTTTAGTCAACATTAATTAATTATTCTAAAATTATCTTTATCCTAAATTCTAAATCTTAAATCCCAACTTTAAATCTTCTAAAAAATAAGGATTAAAAAATTTTACAATAAAAATTTGACTAATTAAAAATTAGTTCTATATATTTATTCACTCTTTTAAATTAATAAGATAAAAGAGAAAGATGTTTCACTACTTTACTATATGAAGTAGTGGAGTAATGGTATTGAGTGAAGCTAACTACAACAAAAAGATCACAATTAAACATATGAAAATTATTACAGAACTAGATATTACACCAGCTTTTCATTTTGCCTTCTTTTTACAACAGTTTCAATTGAGAAGTATCAGAATATGTACTGAAATAAATAATAATTGATATGAATAACATCAACAAACTCCTAATTCTATGCTTGTTCCACATCAAAAGAATTGGGAATACAAGGACTAGTTGACTTTTTGTCCCTACTTAGAAGCCTCTTGATTGACCTCAATCTTGCTACCATTGGTGATGATGATTTCATCTCATCATCATCTTCAGGAGTGACCTCATCATTTGGTATATCAATTACCAACACTCCATTATTGTTTCTTCCATTGCTGCTGCTACTAGTGCTACTATCACTTCCACTCTCACTGCTTGAAGAACATGAACCAGATGATGATGAGCAATGTGGATCCTCAGTAGTGTGTGAAAATTGTGTTTGATCACCCCAAACCAACACATGTGTGGGAAAATTTGAAGACTCATCATTGGTATTCACATCAGCAGAGTTTTCAGCTTCTGATGATGACTCACTGTTCTCTGTGACATTCTCTCGAACACTTGGAGTGCTATTATTTAGCTTAGAGAGTTTTTCAGTAACTAGTGTCCTACAAAGGGGACAAGTAGAATGTGATTGGAACCACATGTCAATGCAATCAACATGGAACCCATGATTGCAATGTGGCAAAGCTCTAAACTTTTCACCTTCAACAAGCTCAGATATGCAAACAGCACATTCTAAATCCTCTTTGAATTCATGGGGTTGGAACACCAACACAGGTATGGACTTAAGAACTGAAGGGTCAAGCCCAACATTTTGAATTCCATGGAGGATAGCGTCTTCGGCCGAGGCGAATACAAGGTGGCGACGGCGCCGGTGGCGGCGACCACGGCGGATTTGTGGTGAAGGAATGGAGGTTTCTTGCTGAACACGCCACATTGAAAACTTGGAATAGAGATGGAGCATTAAGACAAAAACAAACACAAATGACAGCAATACCACTACTGCAACCATGATCTTCCCAGAGATCACAATTGCATCAGAATTATTCAACATATTGCCTGAATCAGATTTTGTACTCATGATGAAAAAAAAAATTTAAAATTTAAAATTGAAAAGTAGCTTCTTCACTTTTGTGCTATATATGTATGGTAAGTTCTGTTGAGAAGTGAAAAAGGTTTAAACTTCAGTTACAAGTTAGAAATTTGGCACAACCCCAGATGCAAAATCAGTTTAAAGTTTCTGATTTTGCAGAAAAAAAATGGTGAAAGGATGATGATAAGGGAAATGGTGATGGTGGTGGTGATTGGTGGTGCAGCAGAATGAAGAGGTTGAAGGCTTTTATATAAACACAATTAAGAATTAAATGAGGATTTGAAGGAAGGTTCAAAAGGTAATTAGAAGTAGAATGGGATAAGTAACAGCATATCAATCCAAATACTGGACTTGAGACTTGGACCGAAGAACAAACAAAGAGAAGAATGTGACAGTTTTGAAGTCCATGAAGCAAAAATGTTAACATATGATTGTTATTGAACACTTGTTTTTGAGATTCTATGTTGAACACTTGTATGAATATTCTACACCTTGGCTAATCTAGCTCATCTCCAAAAAAACAAATTAAATTAAAAAAATTCTTTAATTTTTTTTAAGTTATAGTCTCAATCAATTAATTACATTCTACTCATATATTCTTTCTATTCAGATAACTTGACTTTAATAAATTTTTTTATTCCATATGCATTATTGAACCACCTATAAGAGAACAAAGTTTTGAAGTTAAAATGATTTTGGACTAAAATATAGTTTATTGTAGTGGTAGATATTTAACTATTTTTTTAATAACTAGTTATGATATATAATTTGGATTGATTGAATGGTTAATAATTTACTCGCTCGTTTAACTAAGTGTCAAGAATTCAAATTTCGTCTTATACATGTAATAATTTATTAGTTCATAGCAAATCATTAAATTGAGTTTAAATCCATAACAAACTAATCCTTAATCTATTAGGTTACTGAGAGATACCATGAAAAATAATATATATAATCTTCAATATTAAAATGAATTTTTTCTAAAAAAATAATGAATTAATTAACTTATACTTCTAATTATAAGCTTAAAAAATATTGCTTATCATATGAATGGAGGTTTGATAGTATTGAGAGAAAGAAAAGAAATTAAAACAAGCCAAAAAATTGTATGGGGTTGTCTTATAAGAAAACAAAGAGAAAAAGAGGGTGTGGCAAGAATTATAAAACTCAAGAACAAACACTTAGGAAAATCTCATAATAATATCACAACCAATTAACAAATACAATATACACAAAGTAGTCAATTTTTTTTATAAAATATTTGGAGGGACATGGCCCTAGCTCATTGACTCTTCAAAATTTCACCATGGATACTATTTACTTCAAAAGTTTTTTTGTTTGTTTTGTGTTCATTTTTCTAATTAAAAAGAAAGGTGGCATAAGATTTTCAAACACCTTTATTCCTATTTTGGACCATATATACCTAGACAAGTTAGGACATCTTTCTTTGTTTGAAACAATTATCCAAAGGTTTGCTCTTAGTGTTAAACCTTTGGTGATTAAAGACATGTTTCCTTCTTTTTTCTTCACCTTCTTTGACCCGTCTAATTATTTTTTTTCTCCCCCTTTTTTGGGTACAAGATGAATGATTTATCAAAAATGTTATTCATATATCAAAATTAATCACTAAATCAGTTACTAATATATTTATGTATAAATACATATGTAATTTAATTTATTTTCAATGTATATTTATATTTTAATATATATTTTATACTGATAACTAATTTTAGTGACTGATTTTAATATACACGTAGTATTTAACCATATAGAAAAAGATGTGCAAGCTAATTTTGTAATAAGCTCAATTTATTGTTTTCTTTTAAATAATTATAGCTACATTATGCCTAATTTAATCGACTTTTAAACTTAAACTCTCTTAAAATTGACCCCTTAATTACTTTTAGGTAGTGTTTACTATTATCCATCATTGCATGTAGAAAAGAAAACATGAAACCAAAATAAAGATTTATTTATTATAAATGAATGTACGTGACTGCTGGCTTAATTACACTGACAAGGAAGAGTTTCTAAAATAATGATGAACAGTTATTCAAGCCTCATCTTATTATGATAAGGGATTGAATATAATTATTAAGGAAAATTATCCGGTGTTTCGGACAAAAGTATCGGAACACGGTATTCAGTGTACGAAAAGGTAGGCTGTTAAGTTTTGTCCTGTAGTAAAGGATGAAATGGCAAAAATAACCCTATGTCTCTTAATCAATTGACGAGAATAACCAGCTCTAGACTGTTGGTGAATTCCTATTTTGTTGAAGTCGTTTCTGCAAGGAATGATGGAGAGCGTGGGCCTGAGCCATTTGGTTGTGGCCCAGAGTTATTGTTAGAGGTCCAAGGGTTGTATTAGGCAGAAGAGGAGGCAGGAAAACTGTTGTCAGTGGTGTGACAAAGACTCTGAGAAGGACCTGGGCGGTGGTGGCGTGGGCCGTTGCCTCAACACGACGGAGGTGTGCGTCAGCCCGGAGTTATTGTTGGTGGTAAAAGGATTGTAATCAAGCAGGGCAGTAGGCAGGAAAAGTGGTGTCAGTGTTGTGAAAAAAGCATTTGAGAAAGAGTTGGGGGTGGAGTTGACGACGGAGGTGTGTGTCATCGGTGGGAAAAGAAGTGCCAGGTGAGTGTTGAAATAAGTCAGCATGTTGTTGTTGCTTCCACAAGAGGTGAGAAAATTTAGTATTAATAATTATCGTTGTTTGTTATTGGAGTGTAGGTTGTATCCCATGAATTGGAGTGACTTTGACTCCATAGCCTAGCCTGTAGCAAGCTTGTTTTTGCTACTAATACTGTTGGTATAAATATATATATGTTTATGAGTACTGAGTACTTAGTAGTAAGCATCACAATATAAGTGGTCCAGCATGAATGTCATATTCGGCCATTTCTTATTATACATTTGCTTGTATAGAGAAGCAAATAAAAAGACTAATATTGTTATACTTAAGTTGTATATAAAAGATACAAACAAATAAAAATGGGATGAACACAAGTTGATTATTGTAGAATGCAGTGACATTCCAATTACAATTCTATATATGTCCCTGCTTCCCTTTCTCTCATTTCCTCTGTTATTGTCTCTTTGGAAAATTGTCTCTTTAGAAAGTTATAACAAGTTTGTTTATACTCATGAAAATAAATATTCCAAAACTCTATATTGCTATTGTTCAATTAAGTGGATAAGTTTGCGTACATAGATGTTGAGTACTTTAGTTTGAAGCTGTAATGATTTTTTTCATTTTTCTTTTTATGAATTTTGTACGAGAAATTAGAAATAGTCATATGCCACTAAATTACAGTTGATATATGTTTTAGGAATATCATAATCACTCATGTCCAGTTTTGTTTACATGAATTCATGTAAATTATCTCTTGTAACTATAGTTTAAGATTCTTCTTTGGATATATGATTTAGAATTCTAAAAAATTGGTGATTTTAGTTCGTTAACCAAGTCAATATCAGTTCACAGCTGAATGAAAACTTATATCTTATTCCTCTTGTCTACTACTTTTTAGCATATAATATCATTATTTAAAATAAATTATGAATAACTATGAAAATTCCTGTTGCAAGCTAAATTCATATGTACTGTTTGGTGGTGTCTGGTGTGTAAAATAAAAAACTATTGTAATTTTAGAATTATGAGCTGGAATATATTACAAGAGTGTTAGTTATTTGTGTGATCAACATTGACGATAAAAACAAATTAATGTACAAATGAAATAAATCTGCATGATTCAAATGCATTATTCTATGCAAGTGAGTCTCCAAGATATTAGTTAAAAGTGTGAACCTACTTAAGTAAAAAAAACATTTTTACTCTTTGAATTTAGTAATTTGGACCACAATTTTCTTGTGATTTTCACTCTTTTGACTTGATTTGTTTAGTATTGTTGAATGCCGTTCCTAGTGAGACAACTTGGTGGATGGTCGTGGGATAGTGATATTCAAGATGGGGTCATGTAGCGGAACAGTGCCGGAATTCGAGACTGGAGGTGTTGAGCCAGTAGGTGGCCTTAGTGGAAGTGGTGAATGGCATTGCGACACATTGGTATGAATAATTTTTTGTGTTAATTTGCATGTACTCATTAGTAGCCCATCTCTGTGTTATAAATTGCCTATGAAACACCATATAATGGAACCACCATTTGTGTGTAGAATTTTTCTTTTATTACCATTAAAATACAATAGATGAATAATTATTCGATGACATTCAAAGAACAATCATTAAACATAAATATATAATATTGAAAATATTGTACCACATTTTTTTATTAATATATGTAAATGCAATCATTAGGATTGGTAACTAGTAATAAATTAATAAGGAGCGTGTGGGAAAAAAATTATTTTTTTTGTGCGACTGGAAATAATCCTTTTCTCTTCCTTGTATATGATAGAAATAATCGAATTGGAGTGATAGAATTATTGCAAAAATTTTAAATTAGTATTTAGTTCAGTTTATTGTGTGGTTGAAATAGAGTAAGGGATTTCATAGTGTGCTTGCATTTTGCAGGAAAGCTCGCCGGATATTGGAATGGAAGCGGAAGAGGAGGGAGAACCGTTGGAGGATCGCGATGAAGAAGATAATGGCATCTCTGAACCAGTCATGTACAGTGCCGCAGAGATACTGAAAATGGAATTCAACAACCCTGATGAGGCGTCCCGTTTCTATGAACAATATAGCCGGGCGAAGGGTTTTGCCACGAGGCAGGGAAAGAAACTGAAAAATAAAAAGGGGGAAATAGTTCGGTACACGTATTTATGCAACAGAGAAGGTTTCAGAGACAAAAAATGGCTAGAGATGCAGGATCGAAAGCGAGAGCACAAGGTTGTCACGGGATGTGGGTGTTTGGCGGAGATGAGGATAAAGCCGAAAGGTGATAGCGGAATTTGGTATGTTTCACGCTTCGTAGATGACCATAACCATGATCTTCTACCTGCAAAGTTTGTGCCATACCTGCCTTCGTACCGGAAGATTTCTGATGTTGATTTAGCCCATATGGACAGCTTGAGGCAAGTTGGAATTTTTATTCCAAAAATATGAGTCAATTGCTGCGCAGGCAGGCGGATTTAACTTTGTTCCTTTCACAAAGAGAGGTATGTACAATGAGATTAGGAGACAACGTGCCTTAAGGAATGGTGATGTGAATGCGGCTCTAAGGTTTTTTGAGAGATGTGAAGGGGGGATGAGAAGATGTTCTGGAGGTTTGAATCTTGATGGTTGTGTTCTTATTGAGGAAGAAGAGGAATAGTGCGGCAGAACGTGTTGTGGAAGGGTCATTACAGCGCGTGCGTTGGACGCTCGATTTTAAAGAAGCGGTACGTGTGTTTTTTTCTTAAATTTCGGCCAACTTGTATAGCTTGTAATCCAAAAAGGCTTGTATGTGTAGCAGGCCTCCTGAAGATTTGCTAAAAGAATCCTTTTTTGCTTGATTTAGAAATTTATATATATAATTATGATATAAATACTTGTTATTTTTCACACTTGCTTGTTAAGTCATTTTATTGATTTAAAAAAAAAATAAGATATAAATTATTCAAATTTTTTGTTAATCAAATTATCAAAATTTGTCGATGATCATAAAAAAAAATAATATCAAATATATTATATGTTTTTAAAAGAATAACATTATATGTCACAAAAAAAATATTATATATTTTTTTGGTTTATCCAAACGGTATTCCCAACCCGACAGGTTAAGTACTAATCATTTGCGGATCTGAGCTCCATTTAAGGGTCCAAACTCCCGACACTTGCTTAAGCAAATGAGTGAGTTGACCACTCGACCAACTCAAATTGATTAAAAAAATAAAAATATTATATGAACACTACTCTTTTAGCAACTTTTAACAACTACAATTGACCCATAAAAAAATTTATATTGTTGAGCACCTCCTCTACTCTCAACACTATTTATACTAATTCTAAACTTTTATTGATATCTAATATTTCAATTTTTATGTCCCCAAATAATAAAATATTTAAAGTTTTTTTAAAGGTCCATTTAATTTCAAAATAGAATAGCAATTATTTGTTGTTAATTTTTTTTAATATTTTACGAAAGTAATTTTTATGCTCTTTTAACTTTTGAATTTGACATAAAATATAAAAGATAATAAAAAATAAATTATTATTAAATAAAAAATTAAAAAACAATAAAAAATAAGTTATTTAATTTTTTTAATGTACACAATAAATTTTTTTTTATTAATATAAGTACAATACTAAAATCATTACGTTTTTATTATATGTAACAGTTAAGATAAAAATTTATAACTACTTATTAATTTATTTATTTTCTCAAATGAAGTCAATATAAAAATCTTAATACAAACAACTCTTTTTATTACGTAACATTAATTGCTAAATTTTTTTATGTCTTTTAATTATTATACTAAAAAACGATGAATACTATCTTATAAATAAATAGAAAAAATTGTCACCATTCTTAATTGAAATTATTTACACTCTTGTAAACGCAATCAAAAACTAAATTTATATCTTTTTATTGTGAGTACTTTTTTATTATTTAATATGTACAAACTTTAATTTCTTGATTCATGATAAAAGTTAAAAAATAATTTTAACATTATTTTTTTTATTTAATGAGATTAAATTTTAGTGTTATCAGGTCAAATTTTTTAAACAAAAAGATATATTCATCGTCATTTTTTTTAGTAAGATACAGAGTACGTCCATTACATCATAACTTTAACAAATAATATAAATTTTAAAATATTAAATAAATTATTACTTATTTATACTCTAATAATGTTTATTTTTAATACGGAAATTTATATGTATCACATGCGCATGTTTTTAGTTCCCATCACTGCTAATATTATATTTAAAGGTAACTGTTAACTTGATATAAAATACATAAAAAAAATTTTATTCGTTCATTAAATTGAAATAACTAATCTATAATACCACCAGAAATTTCGACAACTCACTCATATTTTTTACAAATTTATGAAAACTTCCGGCCATGGCAAAAGATAAATAGATAAATAAATTCACGTCTCTTGTGACATAGTCTAAACAATCTACATAGCTAGATAGATTTATACATACATTAATGCATATGTATGTATGTTTTTTTTAACTTCTATTTTTATTTTTTTTTGCAACAAACAGTACATAAATGATAAAACAAATTTCTTATCATGTAATTTCAAATCCACGTTAATATCAAATTTGTGTTTCCCCCTCCTAACTTTTTTTCACAGTAAAAAACAATTTACTATTTTTTTTATAAAATTTTATTATTCCATTCACTGAAAAAAATGTATTATTTTAACTTCTTCAATATTTTTTTTTCAATTTATTTATCATGAAATTTTAAATGCAACACTATTATCTGCAATGAACTCATTACCATAATTTTTTTTGATAATATATTACCATAAATTTTAATTTTTATCATCATTGCCAGATTTTTCGGCAGCCCAAATTTCTCAAACATATTTTGGCCCATCTATGAGAGCTGACCTGCATCACACACACTTGGCCCAACTATAACTCAGCTCGGCTAACCAACAAAATGGCTACGCTAACAGCTACGCCTTTACATCCCAATCTTTTAGTTGCAACGGGACACAAGTGACATTATCGATGTCTGTGCACTTCTCAACTGTTCCATCCGTTGCATACCCACTGAGCAGTCCAATTTTTAGTGTATACTCAAAACAATTTTTCACAATCTTAACCCTTCACATTTATTTATAATATATCTGAGTGGTTCAAATTAAAAGAACATCACGTTCCGCTCCCTAAACTGCCATACCTGAACATCTTCCATTAATTAAAGATGTAGGTAGATATATAGTATTGACTTGTATGCTTATTATTTAATTTTTTTAAAGAATATAGTTTTAATGGATTAATAATATAAAAATGTTTTATATAAATATCTAATAGTATATTATCACATCACTAATTTTTAAATTTATTATTTAAAATATATAAATACATAAATTTAATTGAATAAATCTGTAAAAAAATAAAATCTTATTTAAAAATTTAAAATATTTTTTCATTGATATAAAATTATTAATAAATGTATGCATTTACGTTTGTGTGTCATCTTCAATTATATAAAACTCGCCACTCTGATTCGTTCAATCACCAGAACAATAATCAACCAGCAAGAAAGAACCCATCTTTTCATTATTATTATCATTTGTTCATCTATTTGGGTATCAACGTTTTCGTAGCTGTGAAAGGCGCAAACATTGTTTGCTGTTTCAGGGTATGTTTTTTAAATTTAAGAGTATATATCTATTTTGATCCTCAAAAAATTTTAGACTAGATACTTTAGTCTCTAATTAAAATTAATTATTCGATTGGTCATTAATAATTAATTTTATTAGTCACTTAGGTCCTTTACTCCGTTAACTCTAATGGAGGACAAAATAGTCCCTGACAACTCTAATAGGGGACAAAATGGTCCTTGACAACTCTAACAAGGAACAAAATGATCCCTGACCCCTTTATTCGAAAACGACATTGTTCTTCCCCAATTTTTATCATATCTTACATAACTTTAATATTCATACTTTTCTTCTTCACCTTCACATTCTTCTTTTCCATCTTTTTTTCCTCCTCTTTAGCTCCAAGATTAAGCTATGGTGTAATTGTCACACGTATCGCACCTACCTCAACATGTCATGGACCACACACTTTCTAAATCTTTGTGACTGGTACATCCACCTCCTCTGCATTTCACCCACCAAAAGCATCCACTTCCACGATAACATCACCTCCAACCCCAACACGTCCACGACATTCTCAAGACCAAGTTCCACAACTACTCCAAGGGCACGCCTTTCTCCACTCTCTGACAAGCAATATAGATTGTTGGACATTAGAACATCATGAGAAGATTCTCCTTCGACATCATATGCAAATTCTCATTTGAAATAGACACCGCTTCCTTCCTTCTTTTCCAGAGTCCAAGTTGGCAGACAGTTTCGACCTCGCATCCAAGCTATCAGTACAATGAGTAATGTCACTGTTGCCACTCATATGAAAACTGAAGTGATTCTTAAACATTGGTTCGGAGAAGAAGTTGAAGGAAGCGATCGGAGTGGTGGACAATGTGGTCATGGAGATGATAGGACAGAGGAGGAGGGAGATGGCAACGACGATGACGGGTCTTAACAAACCAGACTTGCTGTCTAGATTCAGAGGATCTATCGAAAACGATAACTAGTTGAGAGATATAGACATTAGTTTCCTGAGTATGAATTTTTTGAGAACACGTTGAGGATTTTTTTTCTTGTGAACATTAAATTTATAGAGTGTGCGTTGTGTAGTTTGAAGTTATAGTGTTAGACTGCTAGTGTTATGCGAGATATAATAGAAGTTGGGAGAGAATAATGTCGTTTACGAACAAAGGAGATCAGGGACTATTTTATCCTCCGTTAGAGTTAACGGAGTAAAGGATTTAAGTGACTGACGGAATTAATTGTTAGGGACCAATCGAGTAATTAATTTTAGTTGGGGACTAAAGTGTCCAGTCTAAAATTCTTTGAGAACCAAAATGGATATATACTCTAAATTTAATTTTAATGTCCTGTCAATGTCAAATAATTTTATATATATATTTAATTATATAATGCTACATTAATATAAATAAATATTTTTACATTGAATGATCATCTAAAATAACGGATGTGATTACAAAAAAAAGTAGTACATTAAAATTTTCTTCTTTTTTTTTTTGAGAGAGGTTCTTTATCTTCCAAATCTTTACTAAAGTTTTTGGCTTTTTCTTAATCTTCTTCTCAATTCGGAGGGCTTTAACCAGTGGTAAAACTTAGTTCAGACAAGAGGTAGTTATGGCTCCCCCAAATTTTTATTAAAAAAATTAGTAATACTTTTTCAAAAAAAAAAATAGTTCAGTTGGCTCAAATATTTTATTATGACTTAAAATATCAAAGTTTAATCTTCATCTCTTGCTTTTATTGCATAATAATTTTTAGTTTTAAACATTCAAAACATATTGGATTTGAACTGAATTGACTGTATTCGCATTTCGCAACTCTCTATTCAATAAGCAACACTCCCTCTACTTTTAAGTTCAAATATAAAAAATTAGATATTTTTTATTTATGTAATTTAATATTATTTTATATTTTACTGTTTAGTTAATTTAATTTTTTATATGAAAAAATATTAGAATATTCAATAAGTATTGATATTATTGTATTTGTATAAATTGATAAAAAATTTCAATAAATATTATAAATTTTAATATTTATCCTTCTATTTTTTTTTTACATATTTTATCGGATATATATTTAAATTTTTATATAAAATAGTCATAAAAAATCAAAGAGTTGATGATGCATTTTTTAATAAGAAGGCTAATATTCAAAAAGGAAAACATATAACTTTTACAATATCAACACCTGTAGATAGTTCTTCTACTTTAATGAATCACGAAGAAAGTAAAATACAACCTTCAAAAGTTTAAAGAATTACATCTGTTGAGTTTGACCTTAATTCTTTAGAACGATATCCTGAAAAATAGCTTCAAATTTGGCAATATTACCCAAATCAGAGAGATGAGGTTAAACGAGTTTATCTTAAATGGGATCCATATCAAAAGTATCTTGACAAATATCTTCTATCTGACTCCCCAAAATTTCGTTTCAAGCTCCGCCACGGGCTTTAACTCGATTTCATTTTGATTTTTTATTTAATTTTTTTTATATGAAAAATTAATTCAGTGTCTTTCCCTTTTGATCAGGTGATGGAGTTATTGAGTGCAAATAGTTTTTTCCCTTGAATAAAACGAGGTCGTTTAGTGAGCAGAAAACAACCGGCCACATCTTAAAACCCGGATCGGTTCATGGGTTACCGGTTCGGCCAACTATCGGTTTTTTGTCAGCCAAATTTTTATGACAACCAAATCTTCTTGGTTTTTGGTTAATCTAATCGAACCGGACGGTTCGGTTTGATTTTCGAAACCATGGTTAAAAGTCCATGATGGAATTGGAAACATTATCCAAATCCTGGTTGTTTTTCCATTTGTGGCTCATGTGTTCCAACAGCAACATCAACTAGTTGCTTCCTTCTTCGAGTTCTTTCCTTCCTCATTCATTTTGATTCTGAATCCTCACTCCTCAACACAACACTCTCTCACAACAACAGAGAAGAACAGAATAGAACATACATATATCAATATCATATAACTGAGTTTGAGATATGATGTTGTTTCCATACCAACAAGTTTTGCACTCTCACTGAGATATGCCTTTGCTTGGTACACACTAACTCACTTCTCCCTTTATTTACTCTCATCTTATGTTATATATGCTTCAATTATAACTATGTATCTTTATTTCTGTGTCAGGAACATAATATGCATAGATATAGTTTGTATTGTATTAGACATAATCTATTTATGTGTGCCTTACTGTGTTTCAAGATAAGATAATATACAATATATAATATGAAACTCCTTGTTATCTTTATAAGGTAAACTCATACCTAGGGATATACTTGTGTTTAAGAATTTTAGTTGTTTTAATAGTTTTAGTCATTAATTTCAATCATAAAATATAATACATGGTTGAGATTAAAACAACTGCAACACCCGGAACACTTAACATGTTTCCTGTAAGGTTAATTGCTATGCCCTGCATACGCATTATAAAACATTTTACACAATCGCCTAACTATATCCCTTCTTTTGGAACAAAATAGTTATTATTTTTACTGACGTGGCATTATGATTGGATACACTTGTAAAACTTTTATACGTCGATGATACGAGTTAAATCAATAGTATATTTTATTCATTTATTTAGTTTTATTTTGATTTTGTGAGCAGAAGTTGGAAATGCACACCCTTCCTTTCACCATCCAAATCCTTTGAGTTCACAGAAGGTTCAAATACCATGTCATGGCAAACAGTCATCAGTTTCATTTGCCTTTGGTCTTGGGCAGTGTGTTCCTTGTTCTTGGAAATACTTGGACAACAAACTTAATCATAACAGTGTGAAATTCAATGTGATTAAAGCAGTTGCTGCTACCCTTGAAGAACCAAAGAGTTCTTTGGCTCCAAAGGGAAATGAATGGTATGGTCTAAATCCTAGTAATCCACCGAAGGTTCCACTTGAACCTATGAACCAATCTTCTAATGAAGATGATGATTCAGAAGAAATTGATGAAAGGGAGAAGTTGAGGAGAATGAGGATTTCAAAAGCAAATAAAGGAATAGCACCATGGAACAAAGGGAAGAAGCACAGTGCTGGTAACTAGCTAGATTCCTTCGAGCTCCATTCTTGGGCCGCGTTTGGTAAGTATTTTAGAATAGAAAACCAGACACACGGAGATGGAGATTGAGACAAGAAATAAAAGTTGTGTCTCCTATGTTTGTGTATTTCTATCCTAAGACGATTACCAAATCAGGCCCTTATGTCATTGTTTTGTTGTGCTTTAAAATTGGCTCAAATGTTAAATATGTGACCAGAAACTTTGCGGAAAATCAAAGAGAGAACAAGGCTTGCAATGCAGAATCCTAAGGTGATGTCATGTAAGAATATTTTTTATGCCTTTACAATACAAAGTTCACAATATGAATTCTAATTTGGCATGGAACCATGAAACATGCAATGTAAAGTCACTTTCTAATAGTTCAATTTCATGTGGATAACATATTCATGGAACTGTGGTAAGAAAGTTTTAACAAAACTTTAGCAATGCAGATCAAATTGAAGTTGATTAATAGTTCGCATCCGCAGACGTAAGTTGGTTAAATAGTTTTTAGTTGATTACATTTTTTACCTATAGAATTTTTCTGGACTCAGTCTTTTTTATCAAATTCCCAGTATCGAAACAAGAGAGAAGATTGGTGCTGCAGTGAAAATGACATGGGCAAGGAAGCGTGAAAGGAGGGTGGTGCAGGAAACTTGCTGTCTCGAGTGGCAGAATTCGATTGCAGAAGCTTCTAAACAAGGCTATGGTGGTCAGGAAGAGCTGCAGTGGGACTCCTATGAAGTATTGGATGAACAGCTGAAGCTGGAGTGGACTGCAGAAGCTATCTATGCAAAATGGTCTGATCCTGTAAGTGTATATGTTAATGCCTTCAAGTTTCATTGTTTGTGGATTTTACTTGTGTCGCAAGCAAAGCCTTATTAGTTATTCGACTATATATTAGCTGCTCTTTCCTTTTCGATTTCGTTACTTTTTTTCGTTACAAAATCTTGAAAATAGAAAATACTGAAAATGAAAACAAAACTCGAATTGGCCTTTACATTTTAGGCTTTTAACTTTTGAGCATGTGATTAGAATAGAAGTTACTATCAACTGTGATCATGAGTCCTTACCATCTGATTTTTCGTTGAATCAGGGATATCGCAAAAGAGTTTGCAATGCTATGACCAAGGATCATGGCACCAAAGGATCCGAAACGAAACCAAGAAGGCAGCCAAGTGGTGGTTCACAAAGGAGGAAACCTACAATGAAAAAAGATACTAAAATTGTTAAGCAGGTTCTGTCAAAGAAAAGCAATGCACCTCCCTATAAAGATCCTTTGGTGAGTTCAAAGCTGGCAATGATAAAGAGCATTAGAGCTCAGAGAGGTGTTACTGAAACTAAACAAGCCAATGCCATTGAACAAGCAAGGTAACAAATTGCTCTTTCCTAACCTTTAACCTTAATCAATCTATGGCAGAACATTATCTAAAAATTAATTACTTCATCCAATTCAGATATCTGTTGAGAGTAATGTTAG
This sequence comes from Arachis duranensis, assembly GCF_000817695.3. Classification (NCBI taxonomy): domain Eukaryota; kingdom Viridiplantae; phylum Streptophyta; class Magnoliopsida; order Fabales; family Fabaceae; genus Arachis; species Arachis duranensis. The sequence goes on along the minus strand of NC_029773.3, from coordinate 5,992,864 downwards.
GAAACCAACTTTTTTCAACCAACATCAGCCAATTTTTTTAAAATTATTTTGTTTATCTTAAATTCTATATCCTAAATCTTAGACCCTCGACCCTGAATTATTAACCTAAACATGAAAATTGGCAAACTAAAAGTTGGTTCCTTCTACTTTCTCTATCGATTATTTTAAAAAAAATGATACATTTATAACGAAACACTCTACTTCTATGTTATGTAACTGTGACAGATTGTTGATTGCTGAAGCTGAGAAGGCGGCGAAGGCACTCGAGGTTGCAGCAACGAAGAGTCCCATTGCTCAAGCTTCTCTCAGGGAAAGTAGAAGGCTTATAGCCGAAGCAATCGAATCGCTGGAATCAATACATAAGCGAGGGACAATAAGCAATGCTGTTTCTGTTGCTATGACACAAACAAACAAGGAACAAGATGAAGAGTTTGAAGTTCTGAACCAACCATTCATGTTCCCATTAAATGGACACAAAACACTATCATTAAGTGATAACAAGAAGTTGGTTAATGGTAGTTCAGAACTTCCTCTAACAAGTTCCAATGGGTATGCTTCATATGATGCTAGTTTTAGCAGGAAGATAGAGGAAGCAACAAGTTCATCGTATGAAGAGAAGGAAGCAGAACCAAGAAGAGCTATTGTAACAAGAAAATGGATTTGTGGAAGGCTTGTTGAAGTAGCTGAATAGATAAAACAGTAGAGAGTTGTTAGAGAGGAACCTTAGCTTAGGTAGCTCAAAGTACAAACATCTTTATGTTTGGTAAGTTAAAAGGATAGTATATGTGTACTTTATATTTTTCAAAGTTAGTTTGTGTCTATTAAAATAAAAAAAATATATAATTTTGTATATTAATAAATATTTATATATTTTTATATTAATTTTTTAAATATAATTANAAAATTACCATCTAATTTGAGGAATAAAATGTCCACAAAAAGTATTATGATGAAGGTATCAACAAATAGTTGTCCTAGTACTAATATATGGAAAAAAATTGTTAAAAAAATTGTACATTGACAAAATAGACAATTAATCACTAATTCATGTAGAATTTGTAAATTTGATTACGTGTGATCGGTATAAATTCTATTATCTTAATTTAATAGTAATTAAATTTTTAATTTTTTACTTTAAAAAGATTTAAATATCTAATATATATAATGACAAAAAAAATAATTGCATTAAAATCTGTAACAAAAATTATACTCATCTTTTGATGGAAAAAAAAATTTCAAAAGATTTCATTTTTATAAATAAGATCCGGATAAGTAGAGTAAAAGAAAGAGGAATGTTTAAGATATAATTATTACCTAATCAATTTACTAGTAATTTAATGATAATGAGATAAAATATCAAGAATAGAACACAAAAGACAGAAATATAATTATAGTTGTTAAAATTTATTTAGATTAGTCAGTTTAATCGAAAAATCAGTAAATTAGACTCTAAATCACTCTGATCAAGTATTCTAATTATTTAAGAAAGAAAATCGATCAAAATCCAAGAGAACATATCAAAACGAATGCAAATAGATAAAAAACGTAAGTCTACCATTAATAAAAGAGAACTCTTTCTTAGGTTCAAACTTGAGTTGTCTTACATGTACAATAACTTAACATTTCATTACATTTGTTTTTTTTTTAAATAAAAATAAAATCTACGTCAAAAGCAAAATACTTAACTAAGTCTAATCAAGTTGTTATAACAACTTTTTAAATCACGCGTTCCTTTTTTTTCTCTATTTCCTTCTCCTTCTCCTTCTTCTCCTCCTTGTCTTTCTTCTTCTTCTTTTAAATTTGTCCAAATTTTTCTTCTTTCCTTCTTCTTCTTCTTCTCCTCCTCTTTTTCTTCTCATTCTTCCTCCAAATTCGTACACGCAGATTCTTCTTCTTTGTTATCGTCATCATTAATAATACCAACATTTTACGAACATCTTTATTAGTTTTGATTTTCTCTGCTGTCATCATTAAATAATTTTGGTTTATTTCTTAATTTATTTCCGTTCATTTGTGTGTTAATTGAAGTTCACTTGATGCTGCTTGTAAGTATTGACCAAATTTTTTATTCTTTAAGTAATTTCAGTTTATTTTTTAGTTTAATTGAGATTCATTTGGATCCAAAAATGAATTCGATGCGTTTTTGTTAATGATTAAGTCTTTTTTTTAGCAAAAAAAATAAAATTATTTATTATCACTTTATTCAACTAGATTAGATTTCATTCCATTCTATTCAATTTGTTTTGAAAGTCATTCAAATTATTGGGACAAATTATTTATCGACAATACACCTGGGACTTTAAATGAACCAAAAATATTATTAAAGTGAAACCATTGTATAATACTAAATGAACCGAACATGGTCCATTATATAAAATTCAAATTCAATTTAAAATGTTGGTTTTTGTTAGTAAAATGTTGGTGGTGTTAGTAATTACGATAATGAAAGAGAGAGGAAGAGGAGGAGAAAGAAAAAAAAAATAGAAGGAGAAGACGAAGACGAAGAAATTGCGTTTATGAAACGTGCGTGTGATGCGTGTGATGAAAGTGATTTTTGTTGAATTTAGGCCAACTTAATTACCAAAAACACTTGAATGAGTAGCTGAACTATTTTTTTTAATATATAATCTATGCAATTAAATTATACTTTTAAAATTTATATTTATTAATTATAATTTAAACAGTTTAATAAAAAATTTATTGATTAAACCAAAAAATTAATGAACTAATAATCATATCGGTTCGATTACCAATTTAGTTCTACCAAATACGGATATTGGATAGCCTTGGTCATGATATATGATTCTGAAAATCGGTCTGGATTGGTCCAACCGCGAAGCAAACAGGAATGCGGTTCGGTTTAATCTAAAACTGGTCATTTTAAATCGTTTATAAACTGTTAAACCGGCTGAGAACTGGCCGGTTGGACCGAATCGGTACCCCACCAGTCTCTCCCCTTTCAAGCTTTCCCTCAGGCAGAGCTCTTCCCATTCTTCCTTGAAAACCCTAGCCTCCATTGCGCCGCCATTGGTCTCACCGCCGCCGCCTGGTTTGTCGTGGTCGTTCGCCAAATCTCCTAGTTCGTCGTGCTCGAAGGCCCTCCCGTTCGCCTAACGCCAACGTCTCCAGGTCTTGCTCCAACGTCGTCCGTCCGTCGTGTTCGTCGCCAGATCGCCAGCGTTCGTCGCCAGCTCCCCGTCGTCCGTCTCCATCTCACCAGTGTTCGTTGCCAGCTTCCCGTCGTCCGTCGCGAGCTTACCGTCGTCCGTCGCCCGTCGCTCTCCCTCAAATCTATGGTCACTGCCCTCGCCGAAGGTAATGCCTCGGATGCTCAGTCAGTTCTCGGTGCTTTTTCTTGGTTGATTGGCTCTGCTCATTGCTTGATGATAAATTTTAACTCTGTTACTGGCTTGTTCTTGCTTGTTTTGGGTTGATTAACTCTGGCTTACTGATTGATGATAAATTGTTACTGGCTTGTTCTTGCTTTTTTTTTGTTCCTGTTGTTAAATTTTGTTAAAGTTTCTTGATGATAAATTTTGTGCTCATTGCCTAAAGGAATACTTGTAATTTAATAAAAAAATGTAACAAATTGTATATTGAAATGAACTCGCATAATCATAGTCTTACTGACATTTTAGTAACTATATTTTACTGTTTTAGCTCTTAGAAACCAGGTGATTATCATTTCCGCCTGTGTTAATACCATTGAATACAGGGAAACACTGAAATGATATGTGATTAATCAGTACTATGTCAACTTGAAAGTAATTGTGTGCAAAGTTTGAATGTTGTTAATTTTACTTTATGCTTAATACCAACAAGCCTCACTTTTTGACTTAAAATTTAACTGTCACTATGCAATTTGATTTATTGGTTAGAAATCACCTTCTAGAACCTTTGGGATTTCATACTTTAAAATTGAACCTTTGTTTATTCATTGAACTTTCATAGAACCAGTTGTTTATGATCCCCTTTTGAAGTAAAAAAAATTGCAGTGCTCACTGCTAGTGTTTTTCTTTTGTTTTTTTTTTTAATGCTGGGTTCAGAGATCATATTGTGTTTTGTGTTTTTATTGAATGATTATTGAATGTTTTGTGTTTTTATTGAATGATTAATTGATTATTGATTAGCTCTGGCTGCTCTATATGCTGCTGTTTTGTGTTTTGTGCTTCTTTTGCATAGTGATGTGTTGTTGGAATATTATGCTGTGCTGTGTTTATGCTTTGGGCTTAATTGTGTTTAGTTTGTGATTGTATTGAAGATTTCAATAGTAATATAATGGGTATTAAATTGTTAATATCATGACAAACTTTCATGATGTTATTTTATATTTTAGATATTTTTTTTGTTATTTAACTTTTAAAATTGTATTTTGATAAGATCATAAGACTTTGGTTGATAACATTTGATGTATTGCTTTAAATTTGGAAGACATTTTAAGGTCTATATTAGACTATAATTATGTTTTAGGGTTTTTATTTATATTTTATTATAAAACAATTTTTTTGATTAAACCACTGTTGAACCGATTGGATCAATAAATCAGTAAACTAATAACTAGAGCGGTTTGATGATCGGTCTGGTTTTCAGAACCTTACTCATGATACACTTCAAAAGTTAAAATCTCATGTAAGTATTCATAACATACTTACATGACATGAACAGTGTTGCAACATCTAATATTTTGATACTTGGATAGCCTAAATGATCAAACTACTCAGGATTTCTATTTTAATGGATAGATAGATTTCTTTTTCTCTGTCACGGCTCTGAGACTCTTACACACCCATACAGTGGCCACCTCTCTCCCCGCGCCGCTGCCCTCTCTCCATCGTCGCTGCTCCTCTGTGCTCCTTGTCGGCACAGCCTCTGCTCGTGGCTGTCGCCGTTGTCTTGCAGGTAGGTTGAGTCGATCCTCAATTTGTTATTTTATGTCCCGAATTCGTCGCCAGATTTTAGTGCATTTTTTATTACTGAATTTGTTATTTTTTGTCAATTTAGATTATTGAGTTTGTGTCCTGCTTTCTCTGCTGCTCAGCTTCGTATAAAACGTTATATTGAATATCATTATGTTACTTTATGGCTTTGGTCCGATTATGTGAATGTGAAATGTGAAATGTGAAATGTGAAGTTGTGAGTAAATTTATCTCGTACTCAAATTTTGGTTGAATTGCAATGTTCCCTTTTCAGTCTTCATAGTTATATTGCTTTGTTCTTTACAGTTTCTCACTCAATGAATTGAATAGGTCAATAGGAAGCATTACGTGCTTCACTACTATGTATGAGTTTCTGTTAAGCATTTAGGGGAAATTCATTTTCACTTGCAGGCTTAACAATAGGAATTGGTTGACATGAACTTGATAAAGTTTTCACGGCTATATGTGGTTGATGAAATTTTCATTAGGAGCCAAAACTTTGAAATCTTCATTTTGTTTCAAGTTAGAATAAATAGCAATGATTAAGATATTGAGTTGCTATTGGAGCTAACTTGAATTGTACATTTGAAAGCAACTTTATCCTTCTGCTAGAAAGGATCACGGAATGCTTTGTTCTATGATTGTTGCTATTTTAATTTTGGGACTATGCATGGGTTTCCACAATTTTCATTGTTAAAAGACCTATGTAGCTAAACCAACTCCAAAATAATTTGCATTACAGCTGAAAGAGTTGCATTGCAGTTAGACTGCCTGAATTCTTGGTTGTTTCTTAATGATTCCTTATGAATTTGTTATCTCGATTTTATTAAATACTTTGTTAGTATGTCCTATGCCATTTTAAAGAGTAGTTGGGGCCCGTGATAGATTTGATTTGTTGGTCATGGTTTTCAATTTTGTGGTTGAGTTTGCAATTTAGAGATAAGGAGGATGCAATTGAATTTATTCAAAAGCATTGTGAGCATGACAACGAAAAGAGGGGAATAGTTGATATTTACTATGATTGTCGTTATAAAAAGAGCTGGTGAGAATGAGGAGACTAGTGTTAAAGAATCAATGGCGGAAGAAACAATGGAGGAGTTTTATTTTAACTAGTGGACAAAGTATATGTAGATATGAACAGTTCAATATATAGGGACAATTTATTAATTAATGACTGACTGAGGGCACCTGAATATGTAGAGTTGGTTTAGGTTTTGGTCGTGCTGAATTGTGCTCTCTGTGGATCTGAGATTCCTGAAAACAAAAGTTGCATTCGCATAGTATTTTGATGCAAAATAATATCATTACTAAACCTTTACATGCAATGATTCGGACTTGAATATTGTAGTTGTCATGCACCTTGGTGAGAGCTTTACCTTCAGCTAAATGTAGCCTGTCTTCAAAGTCTGAGTGGTTTACTAAATTGTGTTAACTTATTTTGCATTCAGAGTAAGTGGTCTTGTTAATCTTGGGTTGGATTTTATGTTTTAAAAGTTCTCTTCAGGTTATTGTTGGTATTTTACTATTTGCCGATTTGGGTTTTTCTTATAGTTTAGCTGAGCCATACATCTCATGTTACATTTTCCAGGTTTACTCACATTCAAGATTTAAATTCATTCTTGGTTGGTATTAGTTTCTTTAAAAGGAAATATTTGTACTGTGTAATATTTAGCCTTTGGATGCACTTGCTTTTTAATGTGTAACTTCAGTGAAGAAAGTTCAAAATCACACAATTCCAGTCCTTTCAAGTTTCAAAAGCAAAGTCACACAACCTTTCACTATAAAATCAAATTATTTTTCCCTCTTTCTGTTAGGTTCAAGTTTGACTTCATTGCACAGGCCTGGGTTTACAGAATTTTATGATCTGGAAACTTGGAATTTTTTATTGTAACCTGAACAGTGTAATGCACAATGATGTCCTATTAGTTTCTTTGGAATGCTGATATTTCATTAATTTTTTTCGCCCTTTGGGAATGTACATATTCCTAGAGTGAATGTTGTTGTCAGAGTCTTTGTTTTGAAAAGTGTTTTTAATTCCTTGTTAAAATATGGTGGTGCGTCTAGAATGCTGCTTTTGAAATTCAATTGTGGCTCCTCTAGGATGATTTTGAGTTTTTGACAAGGTCGCCTGAGTTTTGTTTGGTTTGGTTTTATATCTATAGAGTTCAAAGTATTACATGAAAAGAAGTGAATTTGCAATTGATAAATATATATTATTGATTTGTAATTTGATGCACTAATTATTTTACTTTATAATTTAGGTGCATTGATTCTGGTCAAGGTTGGCATGTACTTGGTTATATGAGTTTCAGTTCTTGGAGGTAGTGTCACATGGCTGCATATGATGAGAGAAAAATTTGGGGATGGTTGTTCGTGTCAATTGGCTTTCTTTACTTTACTGTGTACTTCTTTATCGCAATTATTTCCAAGGTTTTGCCTCCGTCAAATATTGCAGTGATATCTGCCATGCAAAATGATTGGTAATCTTCACAACTCTTAAGTTCTACTTTTCAAACTATTTTTAGCATATTTATTGATCTATGGAAAGGATTGGCATTGCATTATGTTTCACAATTGATTTTGTTTATAGATTTCATGCCCTTAATATGTTATTGTAAAATACATAAAAGAGTATGCCCTTTCATCCTCTAAACCAAAATTCTTTAACACATGTAAGGGTATATGACCCTCCAAACTCATTTCTGATTGATGAGATAGTTGTACAGAGAAATATATCATGGAAGTGGGAGATACAATCTGATCTTTTCTTTATTGATTACTTTTTAATGTTCGGTGGTGTGTTATTATTCAATTTTGAGTAGAGACAAACTTTTTGTAGCTTCTTTGTATTTTCTATGGCTAGCTCCTTGGTTCTTCAGCATATCTAAACAATGATCTATTTTGGACATCACAAAGGCACAAACATTCAAAACAATGCTATTATCCTTGTTTTGATTTCTTTAATCAACAATCATTATAACCATCATCGATATTGCTATTATTGTTACCTCCCCTTTGGCAAAGGAGCGTGAGTGTTATTAAAAATTCATGTTTTTCATTTCTGTTTGACTAATACAACAGGTATTACTGCTTCTTAGTGCCGTTGACTCTCCCTATAATTGTGGTTCTTGTATACTTCCATTGGCTTAGCATGAAGATGTTCAAGCATGCTTAACTTTTCGCCAGATTTTCTGCGGTGGAATGAAATGCTGGCCCAACGGAGCAACATGCCCCTATAACCATACTTGTCAGCCATGTAGAACTTGCACTCCTCTAACCATACTTGACCAAATTAAAGGATATAACTTTATTTAAATCATCTTGTGATATATTTGCCTTCACATGATTAATCATAAAGGCTATGCATTTTATATATTGCATTGTGGCGTGTCAAAGGTCATTCTTCTGTTCGGGCTTTGGATCTTGTGTAATTTACTCATATAATTGTTTCTCCTAATTTTGGTGTATATTGCAAGACTCTTCATATCTTGCTCATCTTATTTTGACCCTTTGTACTTAAAGTAGAAAATTGGATATAAGGTTGTGTTTGTTTACTAATACCAGACATTGAGACTTTAACAGATGGGATATGGATGTAGATATTGTGCACAAATTATTTGGGATTATATTAGATACACTCCATATATTTTATTATATATATATTCTAATATTTGTTTTATATAATCGGATATAATATCAATATATATGTGCATTTCGATAATTGAATATATTGCACAAATATTTTAATATCGTGCGCTTAATGATGCATAAAGAAAAATGAGTGTTATCTACTTTCGAATACAACAATTATATTAGAATATCAGTATTAGTAATAAAAAGTGTAAAATGCAGTTGGAATTAAATTGAGTCGAATTTGTTGATGCACATGCATGTTACGTTTTGTATTACTCATTCTCACAAATTATCACACAAAGTATATTATAGGAAATAAAAATATTATTAGTCATTAAATAATATATGAAATAAAAAAATATTATAGGATAAAACTGTTCCAATCAGAATTATACTTCTCTTTTATTCCTTGTAAGTTAGAGTATTGATGAGTTTTTTTTAATATATATATATATATATATATATTTTTCATTACTGTTATTATTCTGTGATTCACATTCTAAGAGTAAGTGGTAGAAATTAAAATCCAATACTAATTAACTTGTCAAAATTTTAACTTATTTGAGAAACTAAGTCATGATTGTCAACAAGCCAATATGCTCTGCTTCCCTATCATTCCATGAACACATAGAACAAGTCAAAATCTCTAAATTGCAAAATCAGCATCCTACTTATGAGATAGAAAATCATTGGAATTACTCTTAAGTTGGAATGGAACATCCTCTTTCTCTTCTTTTTTTTTTTATTAAAGATAAGAGACTCGAATCCGCAACTTCTTAATTGAGTATGGAGAGACTATGCGCAACATCCTCTCCTCTCCTTTCCTTAAACATTAAACATTTTTAATTCTTTAATTTATAGTACACATTATAACTTCTCATATATTCGAATATAAGGAAACATATTCGAAAGTGCAGTGAACATTTGTGCACTATATTCGAAACTCTAAAATATCAAAAATAAGAACATATTAGATTATATAAATTAAATAATAAAATATATAATTGAATTATGTGTTATACGAATTCCATTGTTACATGTGTGGAAGAGATGGGTATATTCGAAAACGTTATTCTAATATATTATTCCTTATTCTATTTTTGCGATTTCGGACTTTAGATGCAGAAAAATTGAGAGGGGCAAAAATAGAAGTAAGGAGATTAACCTGTAACGGTTAGGTGGAAGATAGAGAAAAAGTGAAAAACTGAGTAAAACAAAAAGGGAGAAGATAAAGAAAATTATGAAAACACCCATTTCCTAAAAATTATAACCGAATAAACCCAAACAATAAAGTATAGGTATATTACATACAAATATACAAATACAATTCTTTTTCAGCGCACTGGTGCGTCAAAATTGTTTTTGGCGCTTCGGGGACAAAACATTGGTTGCGCACCTAATCCGTCTCCCTCCTCTCCTCGCTAACCGCCACCTACTCACTAAACCGAGTCACTTTCACCGACGCACCTTCAACTCGACTCAGTGACTCACCAACGATTCACTCACTCGCTCTCTGGCTCACTCACATGGCTGGATCTTCTGCAACTGCAACCTCTTTGGCTCTACCATTTCTGCTACTCACTCACTGACTCCTTCACTCGCTTCTTCATCACACTGCCGCCGTGGCTAACAAACTAAACCACATGGATTCGTCTTCTGACGACGAAGACGACCGCTACAACCTCATCGACCAAAACGTTAGAAAGCCTCCCACTCTTCCCTCCACCTCCACCACCGCCGGCGCCGCCGCTTTCCACGTCGAAGATATCAGCTCGAGCTCTCGGCGATTCCAGCTCCGGAAGAGGTACATTTTCTTGATCCTCGTCGTCATCGCCGTCGTTCTCTTCTTCTCTATCACCGAAATTCGCCATGGCCCTATCGCCAGCTTCTCCTCCGATTATCTCTCCGGTCAAATGAAGGAATCCGAATTGCGCGCCATTAACCTCTTGCGGGAGCAGCAACTAGGGCTCTTAACTGCTTGGAATCGAACTTTTCAGCACAATGCGTCATATTCCGATCCAAATCAATTGGAGGATCTGAAATCGGCGCTGTTCAAACAGATCTCTCTTAACAGAGAGATTCAGCAGGTTCTGCTGAATCCGCATCGAACAGGTAACACAAATGAGCCTGAATTCGATTTTAGAAATCCTAATTTGTTCGGTGGAGTTAGTTACAATAGGTGTAGAACAGTGGATCAGAAGTTCTCACAGAGAAAAACCATTGATTGGAATCCTAGAGATGATAAATTTTTGCTTGCTGTATGCGTTTCTGGCCAAATGTCAAACCATTTGATTTGTTTGGAAAAACATATGTTCTTTGCTGCAATTCTTAGTAGGACTCTGGTGATTCCAAGTTCCAAAATTGATTATCAGTATGACAGGGTAATTGACATTGATCACATTAACAAGTGTTTGGGGAAAAAAGTTGTGATTTCCTTTGAGGAATTTGCAAGTGCTAAGAAGGATCATTTGCACATTAATAGTTTCCTGTGTTACTTCTCTCTGCCACAGCCTTGTTATCTTGATGATGATCATTTGAAGAAGTTGGGGTCTTTGGGTTTGTCAATGAGCAAGCCTGAGCCTGTTTGGCAGGAAGATACTCGGAAGCCAACACCGAAGACGATTAAGGATGTTCTGGATAAGTTCGGTCATGATGATGATGTTATGGCTATTGGGGATGTTTTCTTTGCTGATTTGGAGAATCAGTGGGTAATGCAGCCAGGTGGCCCTATTGCTCACAAGTGCAAGACTCTGATTGAACCTAGCCGCCTCATTGTGCTCACTGCTCAGCGATTTGTTCAGACCTTCCTGGGAAAAAAGTTCATCGCTTTGCATTTTCGAAGACATGGCTTCTTAAAATTCTGGTGAGCCATTATGATATCAGTGGAGCTTGAGTCATTATTGTTCTCATCATTGGTGTTTTATGATATCGGTCTATATGAAGTTTGAGTATGATAGTGGTAAACTCTGCCTGCATCTGCTTGCTTTTTTCGATTGCTGATTTTTCCTTAAAAAATGTTACTACTAATGATTGATTACTTCGCATGTTTACAGCAATCTTAAGAAACCAAGTTGCTTTTACCCGATTCCTCAAGCTGCAGATTGCATCTTGAGGGTGGTTGAAACGGCCGATGCGCCTGTCATTTATCTTTCTACGGATGCTGCAGAAAGCGAGACTGGTCTGCTTCAGTCAATGGTTGTGCTGGATGGCAAGCCTGTTCTGCTTATAAAACGCCCTGCTCGTGACTCAGCAGAGAAATGGGATGCTTTGTTATACAGGAGTGGCATTGAGGGGGACTCACAGGTGAGATAACAATATATTCTTTTTCTTTGGTTTTGAAAATTAGGAAATGAAAGATTGAGAACTTTTAGGTGCTCCTGCAAGTTTTTACTTTTCAACTTAGTATTGAGTTGGATTGAGAATAGAAGTTTAAGGGTACCCGATGGAGAATAAGTTTATGTATCACAATCACGAAAAAAGAAAGACATCTGCGATGACACTTGGCAGTGTATTGCTATATACTCGTTTTTCACTTCAAACATTTTTGTTTGGTTGGATTATTATGCCATTGAAAATACATCAGTGAGAAGCTTTTATATGCGGTGATAACTCTTCCTTGAAAATTGTTTTGTTGATATGAGTTTTGAATGTTTCCACACTGAAGGTTGAAGCTATGTTAGACAAAACGATATGTGCAATGTCTACAGTGTTCATCGGAGCCCCTGGTTCCACTTTCACCGAAGATATCCTGCGGCTGAGAAAGGATTGGGGATCAGCATCGTTGTGCGATGAGTACCTTTGCCAAGGTGAAGAACCAAACTTTATAGCAGAAAATGAATGAGGATAAAGACCATTTTTTTGTGCCTTGACTCGAGACCAGTTATGTTTGTTGCTCTATTATAGGTTTGATTGGGAATTTTGTCAATTGTCAATGTGAGAGTAATCATGTATGATAATAGAATTAGCCAATTTTATTCATTAAGTTTTGCTTGTTATGCATATTCTTTCATTAATGGAACCTCGTATTGGTACCTAATAAGGATTGCATGTTGAGAGCTTTGCCCAAAGGGGATTATAGTAGTAAAGTTGTTCGATTATGATGTGCTCATTTCATACTTTAACTATTATGGAATAGATTAAGATAGCATTGAAACATTTGCAATTTATTTGTTAATTAAATGACTATCTTAAAGTACGAAACCTCTATGTGTCATTACCTTTGCAGTATTTTAAGCAAGTAGTAGGTGGCAATGTAATAGAGTAAACACCCAACCCGTCCTTGTGCATTTTAAATTAGGACAAGGTGATCTCTCACAAAAAAAAAAAAAATAACTCACGCCGGTCCCTGTCCGTGTATAAATAACTCATCGCGCCCCCTCCCTTGTATTCCCCGTCCATAGTTGACGGAAAAGTCTGATGTGGCACTTATCGGCGCTGATCTGGCAGTTAGTTCAGAGTTAAGTGTCAACGTGGATGAAGGGGAATGGACAGGAGTCGATTTGTCCCCCTGTCACATTCAAAAACGACGCCGTTTATAAGTGAAGAAGGAAACGTTTACTTCATCTTCTCGTTCCTCAATCTCTGCACAAACTATTCATATTCTAAACAATAACGAAACCCTAGGGGACCATGGTTAAAAGTGGAGAACGTTGCTCATCCTCCAACGTGCAAGTTGGTGATAGTTGGAGTTATAGCATGAACTCTAATGAAAGTATTGTAGGTAGAAGGAAGAAGAGATGGGTCTCTCCAAAATGCTATTGCGGGTCTGATGCTATTCTGCTCATGTTTGAGACAAAAAATAATCCGGATAGGTTATTCTTATGTTGCCCTAAGTTTAAGGTATGTTCATGAAAAATTTTGTGTTAATTGTGTTTGATTTTATACTTACTTCAAGGTATGTTCATGGTTTTAACCTTTTTGAATTTGTCTATATGCAGACTGCAGAAAGATGTTGCTCATTTTTTGTATGGCTAGATGATTATGTTTCTTTCTTTAATGAGCATGTTTCGAAGACAATATCAAAGGGGGTATTGCCGCAGAACTAGCATCGATTTGAAGGCTTTAGTGATGCGGTGGATGACAAAGTGGAAGAGTTAAAAATTATGTTTATTTAGGACAACTATGTAGGCAACCTAATGAATAATTTTAGGGTATCTAAGAATTGTGTGGCAAGGTGAAATTGTATATGTAAACATTGTGGATGTAAATTATATGAAGATGAATTATTATTATGACTGTTTAAAGTTTGTTACCTGAACTTAATGCAAATTAGTGCGGCAAATATTTGTGCATGTAACATGGATTGAAGTAAACCTTGTAAAGCATAGCAATTCATACCATTATATTCATATTGTCAAGAAACATGTAATTCATATGTTCACAGTCATAATATCATTGCAGAGGCAACATGACTCTAAATAAAAGTTACACATTTGTAAATACCAAAATACTAAAAGAATAGCAAGACATTTGTTGGAATAATTGTATCCTTCAAACTAAAGTGTCAAAATACTAAAATAATAGTATCACATATCTAAATCCCTATTAGCACTGTCACCCCTGCTTAGGAGGCCCGAGTCCTGGAGGCCTGTAGCCGGGTGTTGGCACAAATTTCAAAAGTCTTGATGCAGTAGTTGAATTTGCAGCTACCATCGTCTCTTCAGAAATTGCATCGTAACTGGTTTTTGGAGTAGTCTTCCCAGCTATTGAGTCATTTGATTGGAGCTGTGAGGTGTGAAGCATTAGGTTTGGTGCTTGGAAAGGTTGAGATTTGAACCATAAGGTTGGCGCCGGTGCTGGTATGGGTGGAGGCACGAAACATGGAGTTGGAGGCCTAATAATCTGGTGCTTCTCCTTAAATGGTGTAGGGTTGTCATTGGAGTTTTTTCCTATAGCCTGTAACAAGGTAGGTTTAACAGTTATATGAATGAAAACTTTAAGGGATTGAGATGTAATAATTTCTTGTATGAAACAAGTTTTGTTTTTTTTTTTTAAAGGAAAAAAATGACCTTCTCAGCTGGTGGTGCAGATTGTGATACTGAAATTTCTTCTCTCTGATTTTGGGTCGATGCGCCATTTCTGATTGGCTTTTTGGGTAGTTTCTTTTTAGTTTTTTTTTTCGCTTTGCTCTATTATTATAGAAAACAAGCAACAAAATTAGTGTAACATATAAACCTAAACCATAAACTCACCACAGAATCTGAGGTTGACCCTACTGTTGTGGCATTTGCATTGAGGTCAGAGGTCTTTTCATGACATTCTTGAACCTAATCATTGACATGAATAAAAAGCCACAACTCAGACCTTATCTAAATCTAATCAATACATAACATAGCCATTGTACCTCAATTCTCAAACATAGAGTAAAGAAGTTATTGTTTAGGACAATTCAATTCTCAAAACGTAACACATTGTACCTGGTCAGTGCTTGTTGTTGGATCAGTTGATGAATTGTGAGTTGTTGTCTTCTTCTGTGCTCGTCTCTCCTTTTAGTCATAGGCTTCCAGTTGGAATCTTGTGTTGTATTCGGGCATGTCTTGTAGTAATGGCCTTTTTGGCCACACTTAGAGCAAGTAACAACGAATGTCTTCTTTGCATTGGTGGTGCTCATCTCTCTCTCACTTGAGGAAGATGAGTCACTCATAATAACCTCCTCAGCTTGCATTTCCTCATCCACAATTTCTGGCACACTAACCGGATGATCAAAGTAGATATAAATCTCGTTTGTCCCATTGTTTTTAATCTTATTATTCCTCATGTCATTTATCTCAGCATCACCCCTTATTACATGTAAGCCAGATTCTAAGTCAGGTGCCATGCTATCAAACCAAAATATAGTCTTGTACTCTGTGTAACCCAACTCCTTCAGTAATGTTTCAAAATCAAAGTTCACCAAATCAATGTCTAAAGGTGGCCACTTCTTGACTTTTCCAACAACATATTCTAATTTGCTCTGTGCATTTCTCTTAAAATTTCTTCCATGATGGAAAACATGAACTACTTCAAACTTATCCATCTGAAAAATATTATTACTAATCAAAATCCAATTCATGACATTTTATCTCACTGTGCCAATGATCTAAACTACTGACAAGCAACATTAATTATTTAACAAATTAATTAAAAAAATTCAAAATCCATTCATGACCACAACATTCTTAAACACCCACAACCAGACAACCTATTTCAACCTACTGAACACTACAACACCAACATGTAATTTAGAAACAAAGATTGGATAGTGCTAATGTTTTAGATGCCCAAATTCATTACTTACCTGAATGGCGACACAAGCTGCCTACACTGCACGACGTCATGACTCCGTCAAGTGTGGAGTTAGAAGAGTCCTCTGAGTCCTTCCTGGCGGCCTTGTCAGCACCAACACTTGCTACTTCCATCACTCTCTGTCCTTTCGCGCGAAGAAGGTTGTAAGGGCTTTGATTATTCTGTAAATATAAGTTAGGGCTTGGGGTTATGAGGGTGAGAATGACGTTTCCTTCTTCTTAACTTATAAACGGCGTCGTCGTTTTTTAATGTGACAGGGGGACAAATCGACCCATGTCTAGTCCCCCTCATCCACGTTGGCACTTAACTCTGAACTAGCTGCCAGATCAACGCCGGTAAGTGTCACATCAGACTTTTCCGTCAACTATGGACCGGGGATACAAGGGAAAGGATGCGATGAGTTATTTTATGCACGGATAGGGACCGGCGTGGGTTACTTTTTTTTATGAGGGATCGCCTTGTCCTAATTTAAAATGGATAGAGACCAAATTGGGTGTTTACTCCAATGTAATGATATATTAATACTTTTTTTTGCTTACGTGCCTTGATCACTAAGGAAACAATTGTATTTGTTGTGTCATTGACTCATTCATTTCAAGTTTGCTTTGCGATTAAACCATTATTTTGTTAATTGTCTCCATTTATAACTGTATAGAATGGATGATTGAATTTGTGTGGTCAACCAAATTGCTGTGTCTGCATTTATCCCATCCGTCATGATCCTCCTTGCTTTGATCAGTTCGATTATCAGTCTGCTCAACACCTAAACCAAACTGACTTTATATCACCCTTTCTGCATATTGCAGTTCTTCCTCCCCTACTGAACAGCGTCGACAGCGACGGATCTCTCTCCCTCGCGCTCGTTCTTAACTTGGCGGCAACACTGAAAGTGGCGAACGGCGACAGCTTGGCGAATCCACAGACGGCGCACGCAGAGGCAGCCCGCGAAGATGACGACGACGGCGGCTCCTCGTGGCGGTCGTGCTCCACAGATGGCGACGGTAAGATGCAAATGAACAACGACAAGGACGCGCATGCGGAGGCAGCCCGAGAAGATGACCACGACGGCGGCTTCTTTTGGCGGTCGTGCTCCTCCTTTCAGCGACGACAGTAAAGGGGTGACGGAGAAAACAAAAAGAAAGAAGGGGACAAAGGACAAAAATGTAATTTTGAAACAGAAGTATTTGTAAAAATATTTAAACATAAATATAATTATTATATTATTAATAAAAATTTTAAATTTAGCTATTGATTCAAAAATTCAATGAGCATAGTTTATAGAAAATTTTAGACCACTAACAACTTAAATATACTTTTTCCTATTAAAAAAAGTTCCATATTTCAAATGTTTTTGGAAGACTAATGTAATGTGTTTAACTATATCAGACATCATGGAAGATCTTCACCCCATTATTGCCCAGAATTAATAGAGGGGAGTTCAAGCCACTCTCTTATGAGGCATATGATAGAGGCCCGGAAAAGATTGATGAATTGCTGCCAAAAGCGGGCTATGTTGAAACTTGAAACACCCATTTGTGTAAAGAGCCCTAGCTATTAGTTGCTTATATAATATATATGTTCAATGTTCTTATCAAACATATATACAATAAAAGCCTTATATGGAGCCCTCCTGTATATAATGGGTGGTACTAGTTTATGGATTTTTTAAGAAATGTATTCTCTTTAAAGTTGAGTTGGTTGGGTATGTTACGGATTTGGTTTACATACACTTGTTTATGTTTGTCTTTAATGTGGAGCAAGTTAATCCGTTCATCTTCGTTCCATTATAATATTTGAAACGTTATTTTTTAAACACTATTTTTAATAAATTACTTTTGAAAATTACTATCCAATCTGAGGAATAAAATGTCCACAAAAGGTATTATGATGGAGGAACGAAATCTCAACAAATAATTGTCCTAGTACAAATATATGGAAAAAAAATTGTGGAAAAAATTGTAAAATGACAAAATAGATAATTAATCACTAATTCATGTTGAATTTGTAAATCTGATTAGATGTGATCCGTATAAATTCTATTATTTTAAGGGTAATTAAGTTTTTAATTTCTCACTTTAGAAAAATTTAAATCTCTAGTATATATATTTAAATAATGATACAAATAGAAAAGATAATCATATCAAAATCTGTAACAAAAATTATACTCATCAAAAAAATGATTCAAAAGATATTAACTTTTGTAAGTAATATTTGAATAAATAGAGTAAATGGAGGAATGATTAATAATTATTTTACTAGTAATTTAATGATAATAAAATAAGATATTAATTATTAAGAATAAAAGTAAAATATAAAAAATAGAGATATAATCATAATTATAGTTATTAAAATTGGATATGATAACTAAAAAATTAGTGAATCAAATTTTAAATTAGTCTGATTTAATATTCTGACCATTTAAAAAAAAAACATACCAAAATCAGATAGAATTGGTAATGACTGTGCTGCTTCAAAAGAAAATCTTACCTTCCAAAGTCCAAATTAAATTTGTTTGATTGTTTCCGATATATTGTTTAAAAAAAATGATTGAGTTGAGCTCAATATTTCTGCTTTTGATATCAGAATTTAAAAACAAATTTTAGGCGCTATCTTTTTTTTTTTGAGTGCACAAGTTTAATTTAAGTTTAAAAATTAATTCTTTGCTAGATTCTCTCTATTTTTCTTTTTCTTCTTTCTTTCCGGTGTCCTCTTTTTCTTTGATTGAATACTGGTGGTTCAAAATACATGGAGATATCATCAGACATCAATGAAAAAGAAGAAGTAAGGAGCTCGCTGCTGATGAAAGCAGTAACCGTGACAAAAAAAAGCACGACCGAAGAAGGAGAAAAAGGTGACAACAACGGTAATGAATTGAAAAAGAAGGAGGCTACGTCAAGAGAGAAAGGAAGAGGAGTGAGGTGATGATGGTGATGGAGGTCACGACACTATTAGATTCACAGAATAGCATCACAGTCACTCTTTTACTGACGGCGACGGGTGCTACGAATGCGTCGAAGCAGCTCGTTACGATGTCGTTGTACATCGAGAATCTGGACCTTGAGGTCGACGAGAATTAGAACTAATAATTAATGATATATTGATTATTTATTATTGATTGCCTGAAAAAAAAGAAAGAATTATAATAATAATAACTAAAAGAATATGAATTACAATATTAGAATGATTGACAAATCTTAACATCAATAATCATTAAATATTAATTTTATCTAATTGATTACATAATTTATTATTTATTATATTTATTAAAATCGAATTTTTTTCCATTAATAACATGACTGACAATGTGACATGATATGTTCTTGAAGGTGTTTTGTAGTTTATTTTATATGATTTATTTAAATGCAATAATTAATTATTTAATTTGATTGAGATAAATATTAAATTATTTAATATTTTGTTTGACGATATTAATTATAACTAATAATATATTATTAAAATTAAATTTTTTCAATTAATAAAATAGCTGTTCTTAAAGGTATTTTTTTATCTTTTTTATTTGATTCATTTAAATACATTAATTAATCAATTATTTATTTGATTTGATGGAGATAAATACCAAATCATTTAATATTTTATTTGATCACGTTAACTATAACTAATTAATTACATCAATCATTTGATTTTGTTTTAATTCGTGTTAATCTTTTGTCTTATTTATTTTAATTAATGACTTTTAAAAATATTATAATTAATCATGTACTTGATTTGATTTGATTGAGATAAATATTAAATTATATAGTATTTTATTTGATTATATTAACTATAACTAATTAATTATATTAAGAGAAATATTAGAGGGTTATTCGATTTTTTTTGCTATTATTTTTTTGTCATCAACCTAATTTTCTTAGTTTAGTAATATAACAATATATTTTAGCCCACACTTTTAAAAATTGATGGTTAACTATCGGCCAAAAATAATAAATTCTGATTTTTTTTAGTATTTCTCTTATATTAATTATTTGATTTGATTGGAATAATAAGTTAATTTTATTTTAATTTGCATTAATTTTTTGTCTTGTGTATTTGATTAATGATTTTTAAAAATGTTATCATCTTTACCTAATATATTTATAAGATATTTTTTATTTATTTAAATTATTTTATTAAGCCAAATAATTATAATTAATTTAGTATATCAATTATTTAATTTAATTAATTTAAATATATCTTGTTTGATTCAATTTATTATTACATTAATATTTAAGTTGTTATTTACTAAAAATTCCTCTTTATTTCTTTGTTTTATCATAAATATTTTGATTTTAAAATTTAGAATTTTATTCGTTGTTTATATTTTTAAATTTTATACAACCAACTTCCCAAACCTCAATAATAAAAGAGACCCTTTTTAAATAATGGTTAACCCGGGAAGCCAACAGCGCTGCAGATTGGCAGGCGATATATGGAGCTACAATCAACCCTACGCATCTTATTTGGTCTGAAGCCATGAAAAAATCAATCGAGGTTTTTGCAACAACAACAACAACAACAACCCTGTCCTTCCAAAAAGCACTTCCCTAATTCTTGAGTAAGTAGAGTGGGCTTTTTGTAAAAAGATGAGGGAGATTCTGGGTAAGAGATTCTAAGTTCTTCTTCTGATTTGATACGTGATAAATAGTTGCTAAAGGATGGGAACAAGAGAGTCTTCAAATGTATCTGAAACTGCCTCATTATCCATTGTTTTGCTTTGTGCTTCTGGTGATCTGGCTGAGAAGAAGTCGTTGTTTCTGGCACTTTTCCACCTGTATGAGAAGGTTGGTGCCTTCTGTTTATAGAGCAATATATCAAAGTCTTTGCTATTGTTCTTTTTGTAGATGGGATATTTTCTAATAGTTGTTTCCTTTTTCTTGAAGGATTTGTTTCTTACACTTGGTGAATTTATTTTTAGGGATTACTACCGCCAACAGAAGTTCAAATTTTTGGTTATGCAAGGACAGAAGTCTCTGATGACGAACTGAGAGATCAATTGCGAGAGTGAGGCTTTTTCCAGAGAGAAAAGTGCATCTTCCTTTTTCCAAATATTTATGGAGACGAGTTTATGGTTGCAATTGTTTCCTTTGAATTAGCCAAGAAATCTTTACTATACACTTTTTTCTATGGTCAACATTTCATGAATTCTTGTTCGCGGGTTGTTTCACCAAGTTGTTCTATAGAAACTGCGTTATCCTATTAGTTCATAGATTTTAATTTATAGTATCTAAACTGTTTATAAGCATAACAAACATGACTCGTGCAGGTATCTTATTCCTGACGAAGATGATGATTACCCGGAACAGGTGGAAGATGTATGGGATTTTCTGAATCTGGTTAGCATTTCCCTTGTTTGCGTTGTTGTACTTGTATATAAATTTCATTTTAGTCTAACTAAAAAACACTTCTGATCAGCCTAAAATGTTCATTCTGTCTCATTTTTTCTCTTCCATTTAGATCAAATACATAAGTGGCTCTTACGATTCTGAGGAAGGTTTTCGCTTGTTGGACAAAGAGATTTCAGAGCATGAATATTCGAAAAACAGCGGAGGGGGTTCCTCTCGGCGGCTTTTCTATCTTGAACTTCCTCCTTCAGTATATCCATCTGTTTGCAATATGATCAAGACTTGTTGCATGAATAAATGTAGGAGTTATAATCTATGGTTCTAACATATATTTTATGTTTACATGCTCTAAATACAGCTGCTGCCGGTGTAGATTTTGGATTTACAGGATGACTGCATGTGTTATTATTTATTATGTATCGATTTAAAAGGAAATAATAATGAAATAACTTTTGTTTCTATTGATGCTACATTTGCTGCCTTTTGTTAGCCAATCTTGGTGGGTGGACACGCATTGTTGTTGAGAAGCCTTTTGGAAAGGACCTAGAATCTGCAGAAGAACTAAGTACTCAGATTGGAGAGTTGTTTGAGGAGCCACAAATCTACCGTATTGGTCACTACTTGGGAAAAGAACTAGTGCAGAAAATGGTAAAAAATGGTTATATGATGATGTACTTAATACTTATTGTCTGCTCCATGAGCTCTGTCTAAACCCTTTTCATTTTATTCATATCGGCAGTTGGTACTTCGTTTTGCAAATCAATTGTTTTTGTCTCTTTGGAACCGTGACAACATCGACAATGTACAGGTGAGATTCTTTTTTTAAGTCAACGTTACGGAATTGGCTTAATGGTTTCACCCAAGGTTGTAACTTTTAAGGGTTAATCTTGCCAACATTTTTTTGGATGTGCACACCAAATGAACATTTGGCTGCTGATTTCATTGCAGATAATTTTCAAAGAGGATTTTAAAGTTGAAGGCCATGGTGGATATTTTGATCAATATGGGTATGTGTAGAATTTTGCTTTAGTCAAATTATTCAATGATGCTTTCAAATGATGAGTGAGAGATACTAATGAAAAGAATTTCTGTATAGCAATTTTACTTTCACTGATGATATTGAAAGTTGAACTTTGATTTTTCATTTTTTTTATATGCATCAATATTGAATATCTATTATTCGTTTTGTATAGAATTTCTCTTATTACGCCTGTGGAAGTATAAATCATTAGTGTACAACTTTTAATTTGGCAGAATTATCCGAGACATTATTCAAAACCATCTGCTTCAGGTGAGCTCTTTATTTTCATAATGATATAGAATAATATACTTTGACATTGTTATAATTATTTTGTCTTGTCAAGTGGATGCTTCTGTTAAATCATAGCTCATAAGATAGCGAATATGTTGAAAATTTCTCATCACTTTTCTACCGTTTAGGTTCTCTGCTTGGTTGCTATGGAAAGGCCTGTTTCTCTCAATCCTGAGCACATTCGGGATGAGAGAAGGTGTGCGCATTTTCCCTTCAATTTATGCCAAAATTATCATGTTATGCTGCTATTTCATTTGACTTTTCTGATATGAGGCCATCAATATCAGACAGAAAATCCTTGTTCTCCTTTTAAATCGGGTTCTCATACTTGCAAATTTCAATTGAATCAATGAGATATTTTCATAACCGGAACCTTTCGTTGTTGCACTTCAATATTTATGTAGATTTTGAGATCTTCCATAGCATGCAATCAAAGTCTAAAGTGTTTTCTATTGGTCACAAAAAATGCAGGTTCTTGAATCAGTAGTACCCATTAGTGATGATGAGGTTGTTCTTGGACAATATGAGGGCTATAGAGATGACCCAGCCGTACCTGATGAGTCGAACACTCCAACTTTTGCATCTGTTATTCTGCGCATACACAACGAAAGATGGGAAGGTATGATAAAATCTTTAGCATTTTTCTTCCCAAAGGAAAATAAACATAATTATGTCGTCATGCATTCCATGATTTTCTTTTTGGCATCAGGTGTTCCTTTCATACTAAGAGCAGGGAAGGCCTTAGATTCTAGAAAAACAGAGATACGAGTTCAATTCAAGGATGTTCCTGATGATATTTTCAAGGATGTTCCTCATGAATTTCTCCTGATATTTCCTGGTACCGTACCTTTTTCATTTTTGGGTGTTATCTCTTCATACATAAAAAGTATTGAGATGTTGATCATCTCAATAATCCATAATCGCAAACATGACAAGCATAGATACATGTTCTTTATCGGCTTTGAAAGTGAATATAAATGTTTTCTAGTAAATACTTTACCTCATTCATCAAAATATTGATGTCTGCAAAACGAATCCTCACTGTAAACTTGTGCATGTCTAGGTCAGAAGCATCGGAGAAATGGGTTTCGTATCTGCCTACAGCCTTTAGAAACTATTTACACGAAGCTTGTGGTATATGATCGCCTACGTTTCGACGATTCTCTATATTGTCAGATACATTTATTGAGATTGGAAGTTTGATGTTCATATAGCAAATATAGATCTCCCAATACACTGTTTGGAATCAAATTTCGGGATATCTAAATGCGGAATTGGCACGGTTAAATCCAAAATTATTTTATTTTTATCTCAACTTGTAATAATCAGACTAAATCTTCTTGCCGAATCACTGAAGAAGTGCACTCCATCTATTGATTTCTTGTATTCATTCTCTTGATAATTTAATGTAGCGTATTTTAAAACCATTATATATTAGAATTTTAGATTATGCATTTGCTGCATAAGACTTTTACAAATCCATGATATCTGCTGTTGTTGCAGTACAAGCTAGGTAATTTGGATATGTCCACACATCAAAGTGAACAGGAATTGCTCTACTGGCGGCAGGAAGGGGTTACCATTGAGGATGCTTATGAGAATCTCATTCTCGACACGTATATTCACTTTCCCGGTTCTTATTTTATGAATTATCAATATTCACTTTCCCAGTTCTTATTTTATGAATTATCAATTTTTTCTAGCATTCTTTTATTATACATCGAAGCCACATAATAACACTAACGGATGACTTACCAATCAGTTCGATAGTTCGAAAGAAACAGATTTGAGTTGAATAATAATGGCAATTGTATCACGTTTTGCAGGATTAGAGGCGATCAGCAACAATTCATTCGTAGAGATGAATTGGAGGTAACAAATTGTTACATGGTTTGATACAATGTTTCATATATCCTTGAAAGACTAATGTAATGTGCTTAACTATATCAGGCATCATGGAAGATCTTCACCCCGTTATTGCACAGAATTGATAGAGGGGAGTTCAAGCCACTCCCTTATGAGGCATACGGTTATGGCCCGAAAGAGGCCTTTGAATTGCTGCGAAAAGCGGGCTATGTTGAAACACCCGGGTTTTTAGTTGACGACCACTAATCATCATCAACATTATTATTATTATTCAGGTGTAAGCTCAGTGGCATTGGAAGGTGATGATAGAGACAAATTGGTGGTGACTGGAAAAGTTGATGCAGTGTGTTTGGCTAGGGTTCTTAGGAAGAAGTTTAAATGTGTAAACCTTGTGAGTGTCTAAGAATTGGAGGAGAAAGATGATATTTTCTAGGTATTCTCGGCTTGTTATATGTTAGAAGTTGCAAGAAATAAATGTACATTAAATTTATCATGTTCTATTTCTAAGACTCGGGTGGTACTAGTTTATGCATTCTCTCGATCTATCTATTTTTAATCTATAAAAGTAGATATATAAGCATGCACTACATTATTTTTGAGATATTTTTTTTTTACCAATGTCATGTCAACAATATTATTTACTTGGTACAACTCAACCACTCAATTCTTGCTAAATCAACTATTATTTCTAAATCTGCAAAAAAAATAAAATATGCAAATAAAAAACTAAAAAATAAAATTCAATAAATTTGTAACCTATAAATACATTGAATTCATATTTCTATATTTATTATATCTCACCGTTATAAACAATACAATAAATTTATAACTGCAACAATTAATTTATTAATTTTTATAAATAACTTACTAAAGGTAATAAATATCCATATTATAAATGTCATAATAATATTATTAATCATAATAAATTTTACGTTATAAGTATTTAAATTCCATACCATTTAAACTACATATATAAGTCTCTTATCACTATTCCTTCATATAACATCAAATTTAGCACAAAAAATTTATTTTTGAATTGCACATTTCAAACTTACTCAATAGAGTATCATTCTTTCAAAGCAGAACGATTAGAAATCGAATAACTATCCAAAATTTAATGGCCATGCAATGAGAATATGATGATCAAGTATGACAAAAAAAAATCACAACATGCATCATACATTTATACTTACTCAAATACCATATACCTAATGATAACATAAATTGAATATTGGAATAGGAAAAGATCTTCACAATTTTAGCAACTATAAACGAAATTGATAATAAATTAGGATAGAACTATGTTAAATGTAAAAAGTGTAAGAAGAAAGCATATAAAAAAAAGAAACAACTATATTTGTGGCACATGTAATCAAACACCACAATATCCAACAATAAGTTAACTCTGTATACTTTTCATAATCTCATCTATCAAATTATTAGTTGCTAACTCAATACTTATTTTAGGTTCAGAATTCAATTAAATGTTTCAGATCAAAGTGTTACAACAACTTTTGTACTATTTGATGGTGACGCAAAAAATTTATTGGGCACAACTGCTTTAAATCTAATGATATTTCAGAAAAATAATGACATTGAAGCACCACCCCATCAAAAAATTAAGGAGAAAGAAAATCATACAAATTCAAGACATATCTTCGGAAGAAGAACATATATATAAAGATGGAACCAAATAACACAATAGAAAGTGCATCAAACTCAACAATTCATAAAGAACATATCTTCACAAGAACCTACGATAAAAAGAAGAAAACAGCAACTCTAACTACCAACAAAAAAAGGAGGACGAGCGTCACATAAGATGACTAAGTCCATCAACTAAAACAAATGCAAAAATCAAACCACCAAATAAAAATATCACTTTATATAACTTCAACATCCAAATCTTTTGTACTACAAATTATTTAAAATAAAACACCTTTTAAATTTAACTTCAATTTTCACATATTTAATTTATTTCTACAGCGAGGATGAGGTTGTTCTTGGACAATATGAGGGCTATAGAGATGACCCAACTGTACCTGATGAGTCGAACACTCCAACTTTTGCTTCTGTTATTCTGCGCATACACAACGAAAGATGGGAAGGTATGATAAAATCTTTAGCATTTTCTTCCCAAGGAAAAATAAACATAATTATCTTGTCATACATTCCATGATTTTCTTTTTGGCATCAGGTGTTCCTTTCATACTAAAAGCAGGGAAGGCTTTAAATTCTAGAAAAATAGAGATACGAGTTGATAATATTTTCAAGGATGTTCCTCATGAAATTTTCCAGAAATTTCTGGTACCGTACCTTTTTCATTTTTGGGTGTTATCTCTTCATACATAAAAAGTATTGAGATGTTGATCATCTCAATAATCCATAATCACAAACATGACAAACATAGATACATGTTCTTTATCGGCTTTGAAAGTGAATATAAATGTTTTCTAGTAAATACTTTTTCTCAATCTCATCAAAATATCGATGTCTGCAAAATGAAACCTCACTGTAAACATGTGCATATCTAGGTCAGATGCATCGGAGAAATGGGTTTCGTATCTGCCTACAGCCTTTAGAAACTATTTACATGAAGCTTATGGTATATGATCGCCTACGTTTCGACGATTCTTTATATTGTCACATGCATTCATTGAGATTGGAAGTTTGATGTTCATATAGCAAATATAGATCTCCCAATACAGTGTTTGGAATCAAATTTCGTGATATCTAAATGCCAACATGGTTAAATGTTAAGTGCACTCCATATATTGATTTCTTGTATTCATTCACTTGATAATTTAATGTTAAGTGTATTTAAAAACCATTATATGTTAGATTTAGATTATGCATTTGCTGCATAAGATTTTTACAAATCCATGATATTTGCTGTTGTTGCAGTACAAGTTGAAGATGTCCACGTATCAAAGCGAACAGAAATTGTCCTACTGGCAGGGAAAGAAGAGGTTACCATTCAAGATGCTACTGAGAATCTCATTCTCGACACGTATGTTAACTTTTCCAGTTCATGTTTTATGAATTATCAATTTTTTCTAGCCTTCTTTTATTATACATCCAAGCCACGTGATAATACTAACGGTAGAGTTATCAATCAGTTTGAAAGTTCGAAAGAAACATATTTGAATTGAATAATAATGGCAATTGTATCGTGTTTTGCAGGATTAGAGGTGATCAGCAACAATTCGTTCGTAGAGATGAATTGGAGGTAACAACTTGTTGCATGGTTTGATACAATGTTTCATATATCCTTGAAAGACTAATGTAATGTGCTTAACTATATCAGGCATCATGGAAGATCTTCATCTCGTTATTGCACAGAATTGATAGAGGGGAGTTCAAGCCACTCCCTTATGAGGCATACGGTAGAGGCCCGAAAGAGGCCGTTGAATTGCTGCAAAAAGCGAGCTATGTTGAAACACCCATTATTGTAAAGAGACTGCGTTATTAGTTTCTTATATAATGTATATACAATAAAAACCTTATATGGAGCCCTCCTATGTATAATGGGTGGTACTAGTTTATGGATTTTCTAAGAAATGTACTCTCTTCAAAGTTGAGTTTGTTGGGTATGTTACGAATTTGGTTTGCATACACTTGTTTATGTTTGTCTTTAATGTGGAGCAAGTTAATCCATTCTTCTTCATTCTATTATAATATTTAAAAGAGTATATACCTATTTTGGTCCTCAAAGAATTTCAGACTGGACACTTTAATCTTCAACTAAAATTAATTACTCGATTGGTCCCTAACAATTAATTCCGTCAGTCATTTAGGTCTTTTACTCCGTTAACTCTAACAGAGGACAAAATAGTCCCTGACAACTCTAACAGGGGACAAAATGGTCCCTGACAATTCTAACAAGGGACAAAATGATCCCTGACCCTTTTATTCGAAAACGATACTGTTCTTCCCCAATTTTTATCATATCTCGCATAACCCTAACATTCATACTCTCCTTCTTCACCTTCACAGTCTTCTTTTCCATCTTTTTCTTCCTCCTCTTTAGCTCCAAGATTAAGCCATGGTATAATTGTCACACGTGCCGCACCTACCTCAACATGTCATGGACCATACACATCCTAAATTCTTGTGACTGGTACATCCATCTCCTCTGCACTTCACCCATCAAAAGCATCCACTTCCACGTCTTCGATAACATCACCTCCAATCCCGACATGTCCACGACATCCTCAAAACCAAGTTCCACAACTACTCTAAGGGCACGCCTTTCTCCACTCTTCGGCAAGCAATATAAATTGTTGGACATTAGGACATCATGAGAAGATTCTCCTTCGACATCATATGCAAATTTCTCATTTAAAATAGATACCGAGTGCTTCATTCCTTCTTTTTCAAAGTCCAAGTTGGTAGACAGCTTCGACCTCGTATCCAAGCTATCAGTACAACGAGCAATATCGCTGTTGCCACTCATATGAAAACTGAAGCGATTACTGAACATTGGTTTGGAGAAGAAGTTGAAGGAAGCGATTGGAGTGGTGGACAATGTGATCATGGAGATGATAGGACAGAGGAGGAGGGAGATGACAATGACGACGACGGGTCTTAACAAATTAGACTTGCTGTCTAGATTCATGGGATCCGTCGAAGACGATAACTAGTTGAGAGACATAGGCATTAGTTTTCCGAGTATGAATTGGTTGAGAACAAGTTGAGGATTTTTTTTTTCTTGTGAACATTAAATTTATAGAGTGTGCATAGTGTAGTTTGAAGTTACAGTGTAGTTTGAAGTTACAGTGTTAAACTGCTAGTGTTATGCGAGATATGATGAAAATTGGGAGAGAACAGTGTCATTTCCGAACAGAAGAGATCAGGGACCATTTTGTCCCTGTTAGAGTTGTCAGGGACTATTTTATCCTCTGTTAGAGTTAACGGAATAAAGGACCTAAGTGACTGACGGAATTAATTGTTAGGGACCAATCGAATAATTAATTTTAGTTGGGACTAAAGTGTCCAGTCTAAAATTCTTTGAGGACCAAAATGAGTATATACTCTATTTAAAATGTTATTTTTTAAAAATTATTTTTAATAAATTACTTTTGAAAATTACTATCCAATTTGAGGAATAAAATCATTATAATGTCCACAAAAGGTATTATGATGGAGGAACGAAATCTCAGCAAAGAGTTGTTCTAGTACTAATATATGGAAAAAAATTGTAAAAAAAAAATGAAAATGACAAAATAGATAATTAATCACTAACTCATGTTGAATTTGTCAATATGATTAGGTGTGATCCGTGTAAATTTTATTTTAATTTTAGGGTAATTAAGTTTTGGAAAAGACACATTATAGTATTTTTCAAAGAGATATTCTCCACATTCAAGTGATTTTAAGTCACTGCGCTTTTTTCACTTTCTTCTTCCCTCATGCTTTTTCTCTTCTCCCCCACGTTTCTTCTTCTCTTCTCCCCCACGCTTCTTCTCACGTTCATTTACGCACGAAGTGTCTTTTTCTTCTTTGCCTTTTTCCTTTTTCTCATTCTCCTTCTTTTTCGCGTTCTTTCTTTACATGTTTTCTCTTTGTCATCATTCTTTTGTTGTTGTTGCTGCTGTATTTTTTTGTCTTTTTCTCCTTCTTTCTGGTGAAGAAGTAGTAGAAGGTGAGGAGGAAGAGTTTTGAATTGTGCAAAATAAAAATGAACCGAAATAACCACACATTTGAACCGAGCACCAATCATGTGCTGAATAAAACGTGATAAATATTCAATCAAGAAGAAAAATATTTCTGCATGTACAAGGACTTAACTGAATATACTAACAATCAAGTGAATCAAAATGAGCAACTCCACTGAACCAACACTATTGATGTTCGGAATAAAACGTGATAAACATTTGATCACCAAGAAAAATATTACTACATGCACAATTACTCAACTTAACACATTAATAATCAAGTGAATCAAAATGAACAACTCCACTAAACCAAGCAATATTCATGTGCTGAATAAAACGTCATAAACATTAAATCATCAAGAATAGTATTTTTCCATGCAAAAGAAGTCAACTGAACACATAACAATCAGGTGAACCGAAATGACCAATACCACTGAACTGAATACAAATCATGTGCTGAATAAAACGTGATAAACATTCAATCAACAAGAAAAATATTTCTGCATGCACAAGGACTCAATTGAAAACACTAACAATCAAGTGAATCAAAATGAGCAACTCCACTGAACCAACACTATTAATGTTCTGAATAAAACGTTATAAACATTTAATCATCAAGAAAAATATTTCTACATGCACAAGAACTCAACTGAACACATAACAATCAGGTGAACCGAAATGACCAACACCACTGAACCGAACACCAATCATGTGCTGAATAAAACGTGATAAATATTTAATCAGTGAGAAAAATATTTCTGCATGTACAAGGACTTAACTGAATACATTAACAATCAAGTGAATCAAAATGAATAACTCTGCTTAACCGAGCAAAATGTTGGTGTTGTTGGTGATAGCTATAACGAAAGAAGAAGAAGAAGAATCTGCGTGCACGAATAAAAAGAAGACAAAGACAAAGACGAAGAATTGTATTATGAAACGCACGTGTGATCACGCTCCTTTAATAAAAGTAGTTTTTGTTAATGTTGCGCCTACTTAGATGATCTTAAATGTAAAAATACTTGAATGTATAACAAGTCTCTTTTCCACATGTGTCCCGTAGGATTTAATAAATGATTGGACTCGGTCCCACGAAATGTTGCATTGACCTGAATATGTAATTTATCATTAGGACCGGCCCAATTAATGATTATCCAACAAAAATTAAATTAACAAATATATAAATCATATACGCATTCTGGTCCGATATATATATATATTCCGTGCGAGGCGCTCCATTAACCTAAAACGCACCGTTGGAGAGACTACACCTGCAGTTCCCTTATACTAACAGGATACTTTGTCAATTACACGTAGAGTGCAGCTATATTTTTGAATGAATGAGTAAATGGGCTTGTATTTTTTAATTTGGATAACACACTTCTTTTATTTTGTAGGAAATCTAAATTTAAGGTAGAAATATTAGAAAAAGTTTTGAATAAAAAAAATATTCAAAAAAGTTTACGAGTCAGAAGGTAACGTGGATTACAATAGGAAAATTTTAATTTTTGAGAAAAAAAGGAACAATTTTAATTTAATCTCATTTTCTTTCGCACACAAAAATTTAAAAAATATATAATTATAAAAATTTAATAAAAATAATAAAAAATAATTTATTTTATTAATATTTTTATATCCTTTCTATAGAAAAGACACAAATATACTTATTTAATATCCAAGAACAGAGTATCTATATCCCATCTGTTAGTCTCAATGTTTGATACTAGTAAACAAACACAACCTTATCCAATTTTCTACTTCAAGTACAAAGGGTCAAAATAAGAGGAGCAAGATATGAAGAGTCTTGCAATATACAATTATACACCAAAATTTGGAGAAACAATTATATGAGTAAATTACACAAGATCCAAAGCCCGACCAGAAGAATGGCCTTTGACACGCCACAATGCAATATACAAAATGCATAGCCTTTATGATTAATCATGTGAAGGCAAATATATCACAAGATGATTTAAATAAAGTTATATCCTTTAATTTGGTCAGGTATGGTTAGAGCAGTGCAAGTTCTACATGGCTGACAAGCAGGGCGGAGCTACATACATAAAAAGGGGTGATGTCCCTCTTAAAATTTTATTTTAGTCTTATTTTATTATGTAAATATTTTTAACTTCCTTCTAATATTTCATCTAACTCCACTCCTGCTGACAAGTATGGTTATAGGGGCCTGTTGCTACGCTGGACCAGCATTTCATTCCACCGCAGAAAATCTGGCGAAAAGTTAAGCATGCTTGAACATCTTCATGCTAAGCCAATGGAAGTATACAAGAACCACAATTATAGGGAGAGTCAACGGCACTAAGAAGCAGTAATACCTGTTGTATTAGTCAAACAGAAATGAAAAACATGAATTTTTAATAACACTCACGCTCCTTTGCCAAAGGAGAGGTAACGATAATAGCAATATCGATAATGGTTATAATGATTGTTGATTAAAGAAATCAAAACAAGGATAATAGCATTGTTTTGAATGTTTGTGGTGTCTAAAATAGATCATTGTTTAGATATGCTCAAGAACCAAGGAGCTAGCCATAAGAAATACAAAGAAGCTACAAAAAATTCATGTCTCTACACAAAATTGAATAATAACACACCATCAAACATTAAAAAGTAATCAATAAAAAAAGAGATGTATCTCTCACTTTCATGGGCACAGATTCAGTGGGCAGGAGAAGTTTGCACACCAAAACACCAAAATACTCTTTGGCGCAGCTATAAAATATCAAAATTAAAATATTTATTTTTATGCGGTCTTTTTTCTAATTATACATAAAATAGAGGAGTAATTTTTTAATTTTTTTAAATGAATATATTTCAGTATTTCACTTAATTGTTAAAAGCTGCTAATCTCCTGCAAGTTCTCTTTCTCTCCTTTCTTTGCGGTCGTAAACGCACCCTCCTTCCATTGTCTCCACCGCCAACAACCACTCTATCCTCCACACTGCCTCTCCTATACTCTTTTGCACTACCAACCAACTCCTTCTCTTCCCCATTCAGTCATGATAGCTTCGGCACCGTCTTCTCTGGCACGCAGTTCACTGCCCACACTCCGTCGAAAATTGCAGTGACTCATACCGTCCATCCCTTTAGAAGTGTCCACATTCTCATGTTCAACAGTTGGATCCATTTCTATAATATAGAGATTGGTAAAATCATTAACTAAAGTTGGAGTCTTTGTGAATCGCAGTTGAGAAAGAAATTGTGAGCTGGGTTGGTGAAAATTATGAACATTGGCGAAAAGAATCGAGAGTATTGAATTGCATGTGGTTTAGCCAACACTACCTTTACCACCAACGAAAACCCATTTAAGAATTTTTTGTTTTAGAATATTCTGTACCGTTCTTTCTGGCTGATCCACCATGGCTACTGCTTCTGTTTCTCTTTCAACTGCGTTTTCGAATATTCTGTCAAAGTCTAAAACAAGATTCGGTGTTTTTGAACAATTAATTAATTTTTAGGACAACTATAATTAATAAAATTATTTTAGCAATTACTAATTTTTCATAACATATTATTATAATTAATAAAATTACTTTAAAAATTTTTAGATTACTAATTTATTAGATTATATTACTATGATTAATAAAATTACCAGAAAAATAACTAATTTCCTAAATCATATTACTATAACCTATAAAATTATTCTAAAAAATTACTAATTTTACATAACATCTTACTATATAATGAATAAATTATTTTCCATATCATTTAACTATAATTAATAAAATTAATGTAACATATCACTAATTTTTAATATATATTTTTTAGGTTTAATTACTCTGCAGGTTCCTATAGTTTCACCGAATTTTCAATTAGGTCCCTATACTTTTTTTCTTTTTAATTGGGTCCCTGTACCTTTTTTTTTTCAATTATGTCCCTACCGTTAGTGTAACATTTGAGATAACAGAATATTCCTGATAAAAAAAGAATATTCTTAACAATTAACTGTAGAGGTTTGGTGAAGTAATCTGAATTTTTCCCTAATACCCAAATAACCCCTCGCATTTCACTCCTAAGTAAAAAAGAAACCCTAAGTTTCTCTCCTCTTCTCCGTCGACGGCGTGTGTGTCTGCGATCGAGTGCAACGGTTTGTCCGGCGTGTGTGTCTCCATCTCCTGCCTCTGTCGCCTTCCCTCTGCGCTGGGCCCTTGTGCGTCATATCATTTAACTATAGTTAATAAAATTAATATAACAAAATTATTAATTTTTAATATATATATAATTGTTGAGTTAAGAAATTAACTAAATTAATTAATGATGACAAACATTATTTTTGAGCAAAATAAATAATTAGTGTTGATTAATTATATCTAACTTATTAACTAATTGTTTATTGTTGCAGGCCAAATGTTAATAGCCCAAAAGGTATAAAGACAATGCAGCAAGGCAAATGGGTAAAGTCCAAACAAAAGCAAAGGATAAAAGCCAAAGAAATCAGATGGGCCAAACGGGTTACATGATCCAAGCCCGAATTGATTTTCA
This sequence comes from Arachis duranensis, assembly GCF_000817695.3. Taxonomy (NCBI): domain Eukaryota; kingdom Viridiplantae; phylum Streptophyta; class Magnoliopsida; order Fabales; family Fabaceae; genus Arachis; species Arachis duranensis. The sequence continues at coordinate 5,958,357 of NC_029773.3, read as the reverse complement.
TTTCCCTCCATAATGCTTCAACCAAAGCAACGTTCTTCTTCCTTTTAATCAAGTCACATCAAGATTTCAGAAAAAGCAAGAAAGAGAAAGAGAAGAAAAGCTTCTTCCATAAGCCATTAACCAAAGAAGCAAGAGAGAGAGAGTTGAAGCTTGAAGCACAGAAGCTAAAACAGAAATCCCAAGCTAAATCAAGCTTAAGAAAGGTAAACCATATCATCTTGCATGAATCAGATCTTCATCCTTTCTTCCCTACTCTCTGCTCTATCCGAAAATAGCTGTGAAGGGAAAGTTGCACTCTGCCCTATTCTGCTGTGTATCTACGGTCTTATTCAAGACTTGGGGACCAAGTTGGTATTCAAGGGTTCAGATTTGGTTGACCATTGGAAAACAAGTTCAGTTACATATTCATGGCTTTCGGTCAAGTTGGAAAAGTCAGAAGGAAATGTTCCAATTTGATGATTGAAAAGAAAAAGTGAATCTGTGGTTGGTGAAGCTCAAGACTCAAGGTGTTGACCTTGGATGAAGAACCAAGGAAAGTGCAAGGAGATAAAAGAAGAGCTTGCTGTTCATTCAAGGTAAGGAGAGAAAACCAGAGTTTGAGAAGTTGGGTTCTGTGAAGTATTCCCTGTGAAGTTCCTCTACTTGGACAATGCTCTCTATCAAAGAAGCATTCTGCCAACACTGAAGAACAAATTCAGAGGTTTGCAAAGCTGGTTTTTCACATAGCTTAGAGGCTGTTGATGAAGTCAATCTCCTTCATGTTTTTCTGATTGTAATGTACTTTTCTAAGCTTATCTTTCTGTAATTTCTTGAGAGAAAAGGCAAAGTGAGAAAGTTTAAGAAAAAGCCATGAGTAAAAAGGTTGAGAGATACACTTGAGAGAAAAGCCTAGAGTTATTTTCAGATTTCTTTAGGTTGGTTAAGTGTCTTGTATCTTGTACTTGTTTGGTATCCCTTTCTTAGTTGGGTTAGCACTAAGAGAAGATAGTTAGGTGTTAGCATAGCCAATGTCAAGTTAGGTTAGAACTTGAGTGTGAAATTGGTGTATGTAATGCTGTTAACTATAGTGAAATTCTTCCATATTTGTGGAGGAGACTGGATGTATTGTGTAGCACAAAGCAACCGAACCAGGATATATGCTGGTGTTAGCTTTTTCTTCTCTGTCATGTTCTGTTTTCTGTTATTCATGAGACAAAAATAAATTGTCTCATAAATTTCCGCTGCTCAGTTCAAACAGAATCAGATTTGTAGCATTGCCAAAAAAAAAAGGGTCAAAACAGCAAATGAAAAGGAATGCATAGATTCAACCCCCCCTTCTCTAAGCCTACCACAACCTTCAATTGGTATCAGGAGCTGAGGTCTCAAGAATCAAGCTTAACCGCTTGGAGCAAAGATCCAATGACGAACAACTTGGGCACAACCACAGTTGCCTACACCCTCACTGAAGGTCAGTCAAACAACCGACCACCTTTCTTCAACGGAAAGAACTATTCCTACTGGAAAGAAAGGATAAGGATCTTCATCCAATCCATTGACTACAACCTATGGAAGATCGTTCTGAACGCTAAAGCAATCAACCTTCTTTACTGTGCTATCAGCTTTGAAGAATACCGGAAGGTGTCTAGATGCAAGACAGCCAAAGAAATCTGGGAAAAACTCCAGGTTACACATGAAGGCACCAAACAAGTCAAAGAAACGAGGATTGATATGCTGCGAAAAGAGTACGAGATGTTTAGCATGAAGGATGGAGAAAGCATTGATGAAGCATTTGAGAGATTCTCAATCATAATCAACAACCTTGATGCTATGGGTACAAATTACTCAGAACAAACCCTAGTGAGAAAACTTCTTAGAAGCCTCACAAAAGAATGGGAAACCACTGCCACTGTCCGTGCCGAGAGCAACAACCTAAGCCTTATAACCTATGATGAGCTGAGAGGAAAACTCCTTGCCTATGAAGCCACACACATAAACACAGACTCAAAGAAAAAGGGAATAGCCCTCAAGTCACAAATAGAACCGAAAGAGAGTGAGTCTAGTGATGGTATTTCAGATGACGAGCTTTTGTTTTTTGCTAGGAAATTTAGAAGGATGATGAAAAGCAAGGGCAAATACAAAGGTTCAAGTTCAAAGGAGCAAAAGATAGACTTGAGCAAGGTGACGTGTCATCATTGCAAGGAAACTGGACACTTCAAGTCAAACTGCCCAAAGCTCAAAAAGGAGGACAAATGAAAGAAGGAAAGGAAGAGAGTACTCATGGCAGCTTGGGAGGATCTTGAGAATGACTCAAATGAAGAAGAAGAATCAGAAGGAGAAAACAAAGACTACTTCATGGCTGGAAACAACAATCTTGATGAGGTAAACTATTATGATTTGACCATTGAGGACTTGCATGCTATTATTGATGATCTTACCTTAAACACTTCAAAACTGCTTGATAAATACAATGAATGCAGATCTGAAAGAGATGTGTTAAGAGCTGAAAATGAGTTTTTAAAAGAAAAAGTGAAGGAAACTGAATGTGCTTTAGACATCATTGAAGAAAACAGATTTCTAAAATCTGAACTTGAAAAATTAAAAGGAAAGCACATTGTGGATCCCTCACTTGAGTTAATTGCTGAAAATGAAAGATTAAATGACAAAATTAAAAGGCTGAATGGTGACTTGGCAAAATTTGCACAAGGTTCTAGTAACTTGGACAAATTACTTGCAAGACAAAGACCATTGTTTGAAAAATCTGGTTTAGGATACATAGCCAAGGAAGATGCTGTTTCCAACACTTCCTCTATAAAATTTGTGGCCTCTTCATCAAATACTAAATCCATACCAAACAAATCAGGTATCGGATATGCTTCCAATTGTGAAGAAAAATCTGATGAAGAATACACAAATAAAACTGAAATTTCACCAAGAACTGGTCCGAGTTCAAACCGACCAGGTTTGGGCTATGTTTCAAAAAATGAGGTTGTTTTCAAGAAACCACCTTTTTACAACAAAACCTCATATTTGAAAGGCAATAATGTTCAAAAAAATTCTGGTGAAAATACTTTTGCAAAGAGGAATAACTTTAATAAAAATCAGTTTGTTAAAAGAAATGCATCTTCTCCAAAAACCAGAAAATTTCAAAGCTTCAATCATTTCAAGCAATATAACTCACATCAGTTTCAGCAACACACTCAAGAAAATCATTGTGTTAATTGCAAGAAATTTGGTCACTCATATGTACAATGCTTCATTGAAAAGAGAGTTGTAGGAAACAAAGTCTACAATGTTGTTTGTAATTTCAATGCACTTGGGCAACCAAGATGGATTAACTTCAAAGGATCCAAATTAATTTGGATACCTAAGGCTACTTGAAACTCATCATGCAGATTTGCCTAGCATCCAAGAACAAAAAGGACAGGTGGTACATGGATAGTGGATGTTCAAGGCACATGACTGGAAGGTCAACCTACTTCATCAAACTAAACAAGTATGATGGAGGTTTTGTGACCTTTGGAGATGATGGTAAAGGTAAAATCATTGCTGTTGGAAAAGTAGGTAATGAG